>NC_073409.1:8520500-8864000 GCF_028641065.1 Leucoraja erinaceus
GTATAAAATCTAAAGGATGTTCAAAAGCATCTCACTGATAATATTTTGAGAGCACTTCTTAACCATGGCATTAAAAATAAAGAGGAATTGGATCAACCAAATCAGAATATTGGGATCTTTACCGATTTCCTCGTCAAGTCAAAAAGCAAATCAACAGACCTCTAATACCACATATTTTTCTCTGCAGGATCAATATTCTGGGATTTAAAACAAGATCTGTTGTAGTTCAAAGAGAGGACTTTAAAAAATACACATGGAATATATACTTCAGTTGATCTCTCCGAAATATGTCCATTTAAAAGGTTGCAGAAGTTTGTTCCTAAATGTATTTTTATATATAGTATTTCTATATAACTAGTATTTCTTACACAAGGAAGCAATTTGAATTTTACGGCTTGAGATTTTTGCTCAAAAATGATTAACAGATCTTCATTTGGAGTTATTTCAACACTGGAGGCTGCTGCAGTGAGATTCTGAGAATTTAAAGCACAACTCAGTCAATGTGGAAAGGAGAAATGGAAATCTAAACCAGGTGATAAATAAATAATAGATCATTGCACAAATCGAAAATCATTCAACTACACCAGTGTTTAATGCAGTTTCCTTGGGTTATTCTTGACTGAATTAATACTGATTAACCAACAGAATTTGCTTTTATATTTTGAATCTCAACATTAAAATGGCTCTATTACAATATGAATCTCAGAGAAAATACCATACAAACAAATTTGAAGACAACTACTAAATGAAGCATATTAAAATTTGTGTTTGCAAACTAAATATAGTGTATATTGAAGGAATGTTGTTTCTCACATATGGTGGCAATCAAATATTCATTCTGTCATTACAGATTCTACAAAAATGGTGACATTTCATAAAAATCGAATACTTTGATGTAGCCAGCAAGGAGATGTAGCATTTGCGCTGAAATAACCAATTAGTGCAAGAGTTCAACTGTGGAAACTACATGACTGAATCTAAAGAAGGCGAGTGAGCATCTGAAAACCTATGAGAGTGAGGCCATTTTCTTTAATTATTTACTGCCACAGCTACATTTCTATTGCTTGCTGAGAATGCTAATGAAAGAAATATCAATACCAGGAAATTCTAGAGTGACTATTATGTGAAAATGAAATGTATGATTGTTCATAAGTTTATAGGTTCAAGGAGCAGAATAGCAGGATTAAACGAGAACTTACCAAGTTTGAAGTTTGATCGTTATTTTATGAGGAGTAACGTTGAGGGATTACGTGAAGAACCCGCCAGGACGCATGCATGTCATTCTTCAAAGCAGCGGTGTAAAATCACAGATAACAGTAATGACCTGAACATAGTAAGATTAGAGAAAAAAGGATACCAGTTGAACATTATGATCGAGGGTGGGAGCGGAGGGCACGTAATCTCTCAACGTTACTCCTCATAAAATAACGATCAAACTTCAAACTTGGTAAGTTCTCGTTTAATCCTATTATTTTACTTCGGAGTCACGTGAGTGACTACGTGAAGATTTCAAAGCTCTGTGATTTCATGCCGTGGAGACGAGTCCATGCCTCACAACTGCCTTAATTGACTTAAGGGAGGAAATAGTGTTAACGTATTCAAACATGAATCCGACATTGAAATTCCATGATGAACTATTAACAACAATTATAGCCCCTGTCTTATGGGGTAATCATGATACAGATCTAATTTTGATTCTGCAATGTCACATCTCATTGCCTCTGTGCTGTTTAGAGTTCTCTATGTATAAGAACAAATGTATCATAATGCATAGGCAATCATCTATTGGGTATGCACTGAACTCTATATGAGGCCTGACGATCCCGGTCTGTTCTGTTAAACTCATTCGTGGATGTAAAAAGTTATTTTACTCGTAGAAAAGGTGTTACTATCCAGCCTTCATTTATGTAAAGACTGAATTCTATGTGCTGAGACCAATGCCATAAGCATGACCATGTCATGTGCAAGTCTATGCAGGGACAGAGCTGTAGCTGGTGACCAATTCCTCAATAATGTTGGACTATACTATATATACCACATAAGGGAAACTAGTCCTTGGGGATAATATTGAAAATTCCCCTCATGAGTTTAGTCATGAGTTGAGACCCGACAGAATGACGCTCTGATCCCTGCCCCAGAATACTGAAAAGGCACTTCTGGCGCAGTTTGTGGCACTAAACTGAGCCCCTCATCATAGTGGAGGCTAGCCAGTAATTTCAGAACAGAGTTATGTTCGTCGTACAGTATTGATGTTGTTCCTAGAACAATATTTCCCACTTCCTGATGTGGACCCGATATAGTTTCTTCGTGGACTGCCTGTGAGCCGCTGTATATGTTCATTGTTCGGTTCGTTAGTCCCAGGTCCGGAAATGGTTACTTAAGATTCTGCTGACAAACACATTTGTCCTATTATGGTAGGAATGATTTTCCCGCCCATTGCGGGATGAACCAACAATCTGGTTATTTCGGAACGGAGAGCCATGTTTAGTTGTATTTTGCGTAATACCCGACTGATGAGGCAGAAAGGAGGGAATGCATAGAAAGAACAATTCCCCCCCCCCCCCCCCCCCCCCCCCCCAGCGAGAAGGAATCCATCGCTGATGCCCCAGTCTGATTCCCAAGAAACACAGATAGGCAACTGGTGATTAAGCCGAGATGCAATAGATCAATCTCTGGTGTTTCATATCATGCTACAATATCAGCAAACACTTTGCGGTCCAACATCCATTCGATGTTTGTCATTGAATTTGCGTGACCTGGTGTCTGCCATTAAATTTGAGGTTACCTGGCAGGTAACTAGCTGATATTCAAATGTTTTTCTGAATACACCATTGCCAAATTGTGTTAGCCGGATTATCACATGATACCGATTTGATTCCACCCATGTAGTTAGTATATGTCACCATGGTGGTGTTATTAATCTGTAGTCTAACATGCAGGTGATGCATTTCTAAACAGTATGATTTTATTCCATAAAACGCACCCAACATTTCCAAGTAGTTTATGACATGTATCTGAAGCAATGATGCTTCTTGTGCATCCCATCTATATCCACAACTAGAGATGGGGTTAGTAACACGTCAACCATGAACACTGGCATCAGTTTGTAGCACCACTGAATGGTTGCTGACAATGATAGGGTTTGAACAATGCCCAATATTTCCCCTATCATTGTAATTCCGTGATTGCTTAGATTGGTAGCCTCATTGGTCTCTACACATGACCAGTATTGATTTTAAGCGCTTATACTTTTGTCCTTGTAATTATTGGTAATACAAAGGTAAACAATGTGGCTGGAAAGGCCACAGTATTGCCAATTACCGTTGCTACCAGTCGAATATGAATAGGTGGTTTAGGCTACCATTTCTATGAATAGGTGGTTTACTGATGTCAATGAGGTTGTTGGCCTCAGTTAAGTCTGTACTTACCTTTGATAAGTTACCCACATGTAGAGTAAGTCAAAGGTGAACCCCAAGTAGTCCTTAGTGGTGGAAGGTGTTAGCTTAGAATTAATAACGTCTATAATCCTTCCGCATAGGCACCATATAGTAAGCATCTTTTAATGGATGCAATCCATAAAGTAGCCTATGGATCAATTGTTTGGCAGTAACAAAGGTTTCCAATTTCGAATGAATTTACTGCACAATGTATTCAGTTTTGTCAGACCTGAATGATTGGTAACCACATCTTTTTGTTTTTCGTAAAGATATTGACACGAATTCCAAAGAGTCGTGTTGGGATTTCCCCATGATTCCCTAGCATCTAGCCTCCCCAGTTCAGCATGCACTTCCAGTTTTTCTTATCGTGAAGGCACAAACGTTCAGTTCGGTAAATGCTGAACCGGAATTCCAAATTCTGTGAAATACCAGAAATTCACCACCCTCCGATGAAATTAATTCCTCCTCATCTCCTTTCCAAAGATACGTCTTTCATTCTGAGGCTATGGCCTCTGGTCCTAGACTCTCCCACTGGTTGAAACATTCTCTCCACATCCACTCTATCCAGGCCTTTAATTTTTTGTTAAGTTTCAATGAGCCCCCCCCCCTCAAACTTCTAAACTGTAGCGAGTACAGACCCAGTGCCGTCAAACGCTCATCATATGTTAACCCAATCATTCATTCCTGAGATCATTCTCGTAAACCTCCTCTGAACCCTCTCTAATGCCAGCACATCCTTCCTCAGATATGCGGCCCAAATACTCACAATACTCCAAATGCAGTCTGACCAGTGTCTTATAAAGCTACAGCATTACATCCCCGTATTTATATTCTATTCCTCTCGAAATAAATGCTAGCATTGCATTTGCCATCTTTACTACCAATTCAACTTGCAAATTCACTTTTTGGGCATCCTGCACCAGCACTCGCAAGTTCCTTTGCACCTCTGATTTCTGAATTCTCTTCTCTGTTTGCCATGGCTGGGCTTGTGAGTTTGTCAGCCAGAAACCCCAATCAGACCTGTGATGAGTGGAATGTGGCTTGAATTGGAAATGGAGAAAACTGGTAAATTGTTAGTGTTGGAAGAGGCATGGAGGAGAATCAGAGGTTTGGAGATTGTAGGTTCCTTAAAATGGAGTGGTGGTTAGAAACAATGTTGAAGGTTTTACCTGAGTTGACTGGATAACATGCAAAACTAAGCTTTTCTCTGTATCTCAGTACCCGTGACAATAATAAACCTAAACCTGAGCTTTTAATTTCACTGCTGGTCCTATTTCTACACTCCCTTTAAACTTACCAAATTCAGTGAAAAATGTATTATTCTACTGTTCCACAAATATTGGGAATTTGCTGTTTATGGATTATTGAATATTATTCCATTAATAGAAACATAGAAAATAGGTGCAGGAGTAGGCTATTCAGCCCTTCGAGCCAGCACCGCCATTCAATATGATCATGGTTGATCATCCAAAATCAGTAACCTCTTCTGTCTTTTTCCCCCATATGCCTTGATTCCCTTAGCCCTAAGAGCTAAATCCAACTCTCTCTAACTCTAACTCTAAATCTAACTCTAATATTCCAACACACTTTCCATTTACTTTTCTTTCAAGCAGGGTGGGATGGAGAGAGAGGGAATGCAGGGGTTACTAGAAGTTAGCGAAATCAACATTCATACCACTGGGTTGTAAGCTGCCCAAGTGAAATATAGGATGCTGTTCCTCCAATTTGCGTTTCGCCTCACTCTGATAATGGACGAATGACTTGGACAGACTTGGACAGACTCACTCTCCATCCCTCCCCCACTCAAGTCGTCTTGTTGAGTGTCATTGTCTGTACTCATTCTCACCTAGCAAACAGATAACAATGGCCTTTTCCCTTTATCATCGTTTCTTTTTTGTATATCTTTCATTAATTTGTTCTATACCTCTATACATTAGTCTATATCTCTTGTTTCCCTTTTCCCTGACTCTCACTGAAGAAGGGTTTCGATCCGAAATGTCTCCTATTACTTTTCTCCAGGGATGCTATCTGACTCACTGAGTTACTCAGCTTTTTGTGTCTATCTTCGGTTTAAACCAGCACCTGTAGTTCCTTCCTGCAAATTCTCGTGTGTGCTAGATTAATATAGTTTTACTGTACAATATATCTCTCTAGAAAAAAAAATGTTCACTATGATCATGCATCATGATTAAATAAAAGTTCTGTATATGAATTTCCAAGAAGGAAATGCTGATCTAAACTGAAAAGTGCATGACCACAGAGTAAGGAATAGACCTCTAGGCAGAATAACGCTAAAGCTTGTGGCTGGAATGATTTAGTATTCATTATCAGATTCTGTAGTGCAGTGAGGTATCAAATAGTCGAGGTTTACCACATTTGAAAAGTTAAAAATCAGAAAAAACTGCAGACATTGGAAACTGATGTATAGACAGAAAATGCAAGAAGGAATTGACAAGTCAGACAGCATCTATGGAAGGTGAATGGAGGCTGCTGGATAGTATGAGTTGAAAAGTTTACATTTACGCATAAACCCATATTGACGGATTAAGGCTTACCTTTATGTCCTGGTGTATTTTCCTCACCATGACTGTGATGTATTGTATATGTTCCTCTAAGAGTCGTCAAACAATATTCTCTCCTTTACCTCTGTTTTTCAATGCCCTTGAATACAAATCAACATTATCCTTTAATAATAATAATAATAATAATAATAATAATAATAATAATAATAATAATAATAATAATAATATATTTTATTGTCATTGCATATAAGTGCAACGAGATTTAGTTTGCAGCTTCCAACCGATGTCAAAAAATAAAATAAATAAATAAACGGTGCGACGTTACCATCTGAGGGAGACAGTCCAGGGGGGATGGGGGTCACTCAGCAGGGCCGGTTCAGAGCCGCTATAGCTCTGGGAATAAAGCTGTTTCTGAGTCTGGAGGTTCAGGCGTAGAAGGCATTGTAACGTCTGCCAGCGGGAAGTAGTTCGAACAGTCCGTTACAAAGGTGTGATGAGTCTTTATGGATGCTGACAGCCTTTCTGAGGCATCGTGTGTGGTAGATGCCCTCCAAGGCTGGTAGCTGTGTCCCTATAATCCTCTGCGCTCTGTGGACGACGTGCTGAAGAGCTCTCCTCTCCGCCTCCGTGCAGCTGAGATACCACACAGAGATGCCATACGTTAATATGCTCTCTGTGGTGCAGTTCTGGTTCCTGGTTTTGTTGGTTTTCTCCGGATGGCTGTAGGATCTTTAATTTAAATCTGACGCCTTTGAGTCCATCAGAGCTAGGAATAAAATGATCAGAAAACAGAAACTTAGTATCTGATTTGATTTGTAGTCAATGCCTACTATGTTCTGTTGTGCTGAATCAAAGCAAGAATTTCATTGTCCTGTCAGGGACACATGACAATAAACTCTCTTGACTTGACTTGACTTGACTACTTCTGTGTAGCTAATATATTAACGTTAGACTGGGAAATATTTGAGTAGGACACTAAGCAAGTCAGGCAGCATCTATGGAGAACATGAACAGGCAACGTTTTGGGCGATCCTATCCATGTCCTCCAGAGATGCTGCCTTGACCCGCTGAGTTACACCATCTGTTCTATGCAAGATTCCAGCATCTTTAGTTCCTTACGGCTCTAAATATTTGAGTATACTAGGACTACCACCATATTTGTAGAAGAAGCATCATATGAAGTTTGATCAGCTGTGCAAGGAAGCTGAGGAATGGTTAATCGAATTTAATGCAGATAAGCGCAAGCTTTATGAAGTCAAATTAGGGCAGGACCTTCACAGTGAATGGCAGGGCCCCCGAGAGTATTGTAGAGCAAAGGGATAGAGGAGTGCAGGTACATTGTTCCCTGAAAGTAGCATCACGGGTCGATAGGGTGGTCAAGAAGGCTTTCAGTACATTGGCCTTCAACAGTCAGAGTATAGAGTGTAGAAGTTGGGATGTTATGTTATAGTTGTACAAGAAGTTGGTGAGACCAAATTTAGAGTATTGTGTTCAGTATTGGTCATGCTGGTTTAGGAAGGATTTTTATAAGCTGGAAAGTGTGTACAGAAAATGTACAGATTTTGCTAGCACTTGAAGATCTGAGCTATAGGAAGAGGTTGGCCAGGCTAGAACTTTATTCCTTTGAGTGCATGAGGCTGAGGGATGGTCATATAGGGGTCTATCAAACCATGAGAGTGAATGCACTGTCTTTTATCCAGAGTAGGGGAATCAAGTACCAGAGGACATAGGTTTAAGGTGAGAGGGGAACGATTTAATGGTAACCTGCAGGGCAACATTTTCACACAGAGGGTGGTGTGTATATGGAATAAGCTGCTTATAAGCTGAGGAAGTAGTTGAGGCAGTTACTATAACAACATTTAAAAAACATTGAAATAGGTACATGGATTGGAAAGGTTGAGAAGGATATGGACCAAATACGGGCAGTTGGGACTAGCGTAGATGGGGGCATCTTGGTTGCCATGGGCAAGTTGGATCGAAGGGCCTGTTTCCATGGTGTATAACTACATCTCTAAATGTGGCTTTGTTTGTGAAATTATAATAAACTTCTCATATGTGCAGGTATCTTTCTGGCATGCTATGTCTGATGGTGCTTGCTATTTGACAGAGATTGGTATAGGAACACTGAGACGGGTGATGTTGAAAATGAGAAGGAAGGAAGGATGAAATAAATTATATCATAGGTGTAATTAGGTTTCTTTTTATCATTAAAAAAAAATAAAATCAATAAAACAAATGTAGCATCACTGTAGCATCATTTGAACAATTAAGCAACAAATTCAATCTTCCAAAGTCAGATTTTTTCCGATACCTGCAAACAAGACATTATGTGTTCTATAAACTGCCCAGCTCTTCTATACCAACAGACACAACCCTTGTTGATACAGTTCTTTCTTTAAACCCATCTCAGAATAGACTTGTCTCACCTTTATATGGCAGGATGTTGGACCTAAGACGTGCCCCCATGGACAAGCTCAAGGCAGCATGGGAGGAAGACTTGGGCTCCTCTCCCTCGGAAGATACATGGAGTTCCATTCTTAAACTGGTTAATTCCACCTCTCTATGTGCTCGTCACTGTCTGATTCAATTCAAAGTGGTACATAGGGCTCATATCTCAAAAGCCAAATTATCTACTTTTTACCCTGAGGTTAGTCCATTCTGTGTTAAATGTAAAATTTCTGAAGCCTCTCTTATCCATATGTATTGGTCATGCCCCAGCCTTAACAAGTTCTGGCTAGAGGTCTTTCATACATTATCCTAGGTGTTAAACATCAAATTGGAACCAAAGCCTCTAATCGCTCTTTTTGGGGTCACTGGTGAGGAGGTTAGATTAACTGCAGATAAACGGCGCACTATATCTTTTGCTTCTCTTCTGGCTCGGCGAACAATCCTGCTCAGGTGGACAGAACCTACCCTGCCCACTCATATTCAATGGCTGACAGATATTATGTCCTGCCTAAAGCTCGAGAAAATCAGGTACTCCAACATTCAAATGGAAGGTTTCAGAAAGCTTGGGGACTTTTTTTAAGTACATTCCAGACTTTATAAATGCTTGATCATCAAGCACAGTTTAACAGCTTAACAGTCTACCCATTCATTTATCGTGGATTATTGGTGTGACAGGCTGATATTTGCATATGCTCACTGGCAGTGATTGGGGAGGGATTATTTTTGGTATCTCATTTTTCTTTTATTGTTGTTGTCTTGTTATATGTTAGCATAAGTTGTTTTTATTTATTCTTTTCGTACACTCTGTCTGTAACAAATAGACAACTTTGCACTTTGTTATGTCCTGAAAACTAAATAAAAAAGATTTTGATTAAAATCAATAAAACTAATGTCAGATCCAAGTCATGAGAAAATAGCTCCACTTCGATGAAGTCACCAGGGGCCGTGAGGAATAAACATTTTTGCTCATACAAGAGTGGTTATTTATTTAACAGTGGTACTAAAATAATCAATCAGCATTTTCAAAAGGATATTCTTATGCAGACAATTGGGAAGACAGGGAAAATCAAACTGCCAGGTTTGGTCGATTAGAAGCTGGTACAAACATGATGTGCTGAATGGCCTCCTGGAGCTCCAAGGACTTTATGATTCTCTGATCTGTGAATCTGGTTCTCATCTGGAGCAAGAGAATAAAGCAAACCAAGCGTTGCAGGAAATGGTATCACACATGAGTGCTGGACACAGCTGTGTGTAACTCAACGGGGAACTAACAAGGGGAAAAAAACCAAGTAAACATCAAACAGCCTTGCAGCATAGTATTAAACTAGACAATTGAAAGAAAGTTTTAATAAGTTTACTTAGTGGTTACTCTGAAACATTGTGCTGATGTTTTTGGTGTTTTTCAGATTGAGGTTCAGGAAGGTTTTCAAAACTTGTGCAGCAAGTAAGAATTTCATTGTTCTATCAGGGACACATGACATTAAAACACTCTTGACTTTCTTGACAAACCTTTCACCCCCCCCCCCACCGAACATCTCCTGCCTGCATTGCAAAAGCTGTGCATTCAAAGTACATTTTCTCTGGCTGGTCTACATGTCAAGGAAAACTTCACTGCCTGCCAAAGATTAATCCAAACGAATTAAGTACATTAATTGACAAAAAGATCAAGTTTCATTAATTTCATTGATGCATCATATCGAACTTAAGTGTAGTAAACATCCTGTCTTCCACAATAATTCTCACACCAATTTAAGACAGAGGTGGGATGATTTTTTTCCCTTCAGTTGCGCATGAAAGATTATTGTCATGTCACCACTGACCAGAAATGCATGTGGTCCAGCCACATTAAAAATGGGGCTAAAAGAGCATGTCAGGCTGGGTATTCTGTGGTGCTTGATTCATCTCTTGACTCCCCAAGACCTTTTCACTATCAACTACAGCTCAGCTATTGAAGTTAGGGTGATCTTGATTCTGGGGTAGAGGTGACAGAGATGGAACTGTTTTTCATGATACTTGCAGGTTATTTCCTACAACAGAAGCAATCTCAGTTCAGAGCGGTGTCATCATTGCCCCCAAGCAACAAGCTTGTGGGATATGAAGCAAGATAGACTGAAGAAAGCATTGGGGAAATGCTTTCCTACCAGGCAGAAGATGCAAAAGCTTGAAAGCACATACCACCAGATTCAGTGACAGCTTCGTCACTCCTGTCTGCAGACCACTTAACAGACCTCTCATAAAATAAGGCTGTGATCCACATTGGCCAACCCTTGAGCTTGTTTTTTATCTGCACTTTCTTTGTAACGGTACAATGCTACAACACTATATGCTGCACTCTGATACTTTTCTCTTTACATAGCCTGTTGTACTTATGTATGGAGATACAAGGAGCTGCAGATGCTGGAAACTTAATAAAACACACAAAGTGCTGGAGTAATTCAGTGGGTCTGGCAGCATCTCTGCGGACACGGATTGGTGACACTTTGGGTCAGGACCCTTCTTCAGACTGACTGTGTAGGGAAGAGAAAGCTGAAACAGAGATGGGAAAGGGACAAAGCCTGTCAAGTGATTGGTGGATACAGGTGAGGAGTTGGGGGGTGATTAGCTTGTGGATTGACAAGGGCCAGTGATGAAAAGGAGACTAAAGAATATCAAGTAAGGAGAGAAGGGAAGAGAAGTGTAAAGCCAGTGCAAAGATTGTAGATGGGAGGGTTCAGGTGTGAGTTGGTGAAGTGGGGAAGGGGGTGGGATGGTTGATTGTACTCGTGCACAGTATGATCTGATTGAATAGTGCAACGTATATTACTGTATTTCCATACACATGACAAAAATAAATAAATGTCAATACATGCAATGTAGCTTTGTGGATGCACAAAACTGCAGGTAGGTAATTCCGCTTTCATCAGCCAAATGAACTAAAGGTCATGGACAAGACTCGGGCACCTAAATGTTTGCATCAAAGCTACGAGATGCAAATGCTTATGATTATTTTTCATGCTCAGGTTCTGCTACATCAGATAACATTAAAATTATTCACATGCATCACTGAATTACCTTGACAGCAAATCCCAACAATCACTTCTGTTGTCAAGGGCACAAAGCACATTGGAACATCATGATTTGCATGTCAGTCTGAAGAAGGGTTCTGACCCAAAACGTCACCTATTTTTCTCCAGTGATCCAGTGAAGTTACCCCAGCATTTTGTGTCAATCTTCAGTATAAACCTGCAGCTGCAGTTCCTTTCTACACATCATGATTTGCAAGTTCCCCTCCATGTTGCACGTTGACCCGCCTTAGAATGACATTCCTGTACCTTCATCAACACTGGTCAAAATCCTGGAACTGCTTAAAGCAATGTGCTTCACAGACTGCAGGGCTTGAAGAAAGAGACTCACAAACATCTTCTTGAGGGCAATTAATTAAAAGATCTCACCTTTCAGTGATGCCCATGTCCTCAGAGAGAATATTTTAAAAATCACTAACTTGATTACTGTTAATTGTTTTAACAGTAATTTTAAATTCAATAATCTTGGGTGTTCAGTTGTGAAAATCTAACTTGTGCAAAACATGGCACTAACATTTTATATTCAAAAGAATACAAGGAATACAACTAACTCTTTTGAGAAGGGTTCAAAGGTCAACAATCACAAAAATATGGAGCTGCGCAAATCAGGTCAATTCAATCCAAATTTAGGTCACATATGCAGGAACGGGAAAAAAAGCATTTTATTTTGGTTCTACACATGGCTAGTGGAAGGAAGTGCAAATTGAAATCCGCTATGTTCTTATGCCGAGCAATGTGAGAGAGAGCTGGGTAAAAATAATTCACAGATGTTATGCACTTTACATTTTTCTGAACCACTTTCTCAAAGGAATTGAGATCTCAAGGAGCAAATATGTTGATGAGTTTCCCATGTATTTTCGGGTCATTACTCCATAGAAAAGTCACTCGCCAATACTTGCTGGATTACTGAGAGAACATTTCTGAAGCAAACTATCGTTAAGGCTCCAAACCTGCGGCAAGAGCCATTGACAAAAAATGCCTGCCTTTAAACACTCACGCCAGGCTAATTAGTCACTCCAGGACCCACAAAAACAGGATTGAAGCACATCATCCTTGAAACTGAGAAGTTACCTGCAAAGGAAAAGAATGTGCTGCAACCACTATTCTGACTGATCCCTGATTCTAAAACAGAAACATATAATTATACGTTTTATTCAGTGGGTATGTATTAAGTAAGAGTTAACCTAATTCCTGTGCATTTACAAGATAGAAATGTATTGAGCACACTTTTATGGTGCTGGACATGTGACAGTCATGGAACAATTAAGCAGCTCATTACAGAAATACTTGCAATAATTCATTAGCCTAAGGAGTGCACAAAACAAGTAATATTCATTCAGGCAAACCATCTAGAATATCAATATATTTTAATTAAGCCTAGATTTTAATATAGAAGGGTACAACAGCATATGTGTTTGAATTTTAATTTTACGTCTCATGTTAATTCCTATAACAAACATGGAGTAGGTCACAGCTTCTTGGACCTGCTCCACATTTAATAAGATTGTTGCTGATCCCAGTTCCTCTGTTAACGAGGGCCAGCGATCACCGTGTTAATCAGCGAACAGAGTTTTCCAGAGAACCAAAACTTTCTCATTTACTGCGCATGTCCTGCCCTGATTTAACTTCCAAAATTGCATGTCTGAATTGGATTCCATCTCTTCAGATTCAATTCTACCTCTTGTACAGGTCATCTCTGCCCCAGAAGAGATTCCACTGGCCCAAGAATCTAAAGCCCTCCCTCCTAAAGCCCTCCCTCCACGCATTCACCTGCCCAGATTGCCCACCAGGAGTAATCCAGAGATTATGGCCCAAGGTTCTGCTTTTTAACCTTCTGCCAAACACCCTCTATTCATACTAAAGGACCTCATTCATTTTTCTACCTATAAAACTAAAGAGATAATACACTGCAGAACACTGCTTATATATTTCCACTGTGCAGGAGGCAGTTGAAAATCATCCCATAAACAATTCTGTTCTCTTGCTACTCAATTTGAAAGTGGGTTCATAACAAATTAACTTAACCAAAGTGTTCCTTGAGAAAATACCAGGTCTTCTCACCTACATATAAAAATCTTCAATCATTAGGCTGCAGCTTACTTAATATCTGTATGATAAAACTCGATTAATTTAGCATGCTTGGGACTTTGGATGTTATTCCTATTATCACCTTAACATACTTTTAAATCATATATGGTTTTTTTAGATGTTACAGAGCAGAATAATAACATTTCTACTGAATCCAGTAAATTTCAAGGGAGCGCAGGAAACAAGGCCCAGGTGAGCTAGATGCTGAACCATCCAGATATTTGTATAACTGGGTAATGAATTGTCCGAGTTTTATTGCATACAGTGTATGACAATAGTTAAATATAAACTACTACACTAACAAGAACTCAAACAAGGTACAAATCATGATTAAAATAATTTATATCAATCTAACCAAATTAATCGCCCTGGAAACAGTAGCTCTGATGGGTAAATAGTCTATTTTCCTTTCAAAAGGAAAAGGGTTATCTTATGTGGATAATGTGGCCAAGAAACGTGCATAACTAAGGTGGCAATTGAGAAAGATGTCTTTTGATGCTTGATTTGTTTAAATATTGGCTAGGAAAACATGAAAATGTTTGTTTCCTTTCTACTGACGGTTCACTAATTGCCAGCCACCCACGCTCCCCTCCTCCGCCACACAATGGCTAGTTTCGTACTCATATCCTCTTTTCATATTTTTTGCACAACCAACCCCAACAGTACCCACCTCTTATGGAAAATAAAGCCACTTCTAATGACTAAGATTAATTTGTATGTTTTTTTTATTTCCTACCCCACAAGTTTTACATGAGCTGCATGCTAAATTAGCACCCAGAAATAGGGAACTCAGTTTACAAGATACAAGATACATTTATTTGTCACATGTGCCAGTTGGACAGTGAAATGTGATCACCATACAGCCATACAATAAAAATAAAGAACACAACACATGATAGAGTTCAACATAAAACATCCCCACACAGCAGAATCAAACGTTTCCCACTGTGAGGGAAGGCACCAAAGTCAGTCATCTTCCTCTGATGTTCCTGATGTTCACCCGTGGTCGGGGCCTCCGGAGTCGCCACTACGGGCAGCCCGCCGCTCAGGCCTGCTCGCTGTGATGATGGAACTCAGACGTCGGAACGGGAGATCAAAACAAGCACATAGAAGTACCACAGTGTGAAACCTCATAAATCACTCTAAAGATTCATGGCTGTATGTTTGACCAAATGTAGTGCCAATTTAACTACTTTTAAAATTATAATTATACATTGTCAAAACCAAACATTCTCAGTTGCTTAATTAAATTTAATTCTTAATTCATAGAATCACAATCCCTATAACTCCAGTGATGTTCCCTTCCTCCTTTACATATATGATCGGTTTTAAAATGTGGTTGGCCTGAATATGCTGAAGCTTCCTTATTTGATCAGTGGAATTTCTGACCTAATCCAGGTTACCCTTGTAAATCTCCCTGACTGATTTGCAATACCCTGTTTGGCTAATTTTAACGGGACATTTGAAGGGGAGACGCAGGAATTGCTGTAGTCCTGTGTACAAGGGGCCATGGCGCTAGCCTTCACACCGGGACGAGGATGGCCGGAGCAGCGGTGGGACTTCAGGCTCCGAGTACCGACCCTCCCTTGACCCTCAGCTCCTGGGTGGCAACTGAGTGCCTGGGACTCGTCGTTACTATGGCAGTTCCGTGCCTTTAGTGGGGAATGTCCTGTTTTTATGTGTTGTAGGCGAGGAGCAACTCCAACCAATAGGCAAAGCACACAGTGCTGGAGGAACTCAGCAGTCCAGGCAGCGTCTGTGGAGGGAGTTGAAGGGGCGACATTTCGGGTCGGGACCCTTCATCAGACTGATCACTTGCCTTTGATGAATGGACTGGCCTCGAGTAAAATTCCAAGAATCCACCATCTGACTATTGGGAACATAAATTCATAAGTCATAGGAGCAGAATTAGGCCATTCGGTCCATTGATTCTACTCCGTCATTCAATCATGGCTGCTCTATCTTCCCCTCAACCCCATTTTATCCTGCTTTCTCCCCAAAACCCTTACTAATCACAATTCTGTCAACCCTTGCTTTAAAACTATCTTCTGACTAAAGAAAGTCCTCCTCATCTCCTTTCTTAAGGTACGTCATTTAATTCTGAGGCTGTAGCTTCAATGGAACTCCTATAGTTCTGCCTCTGTCTCACAGGACACCAAGAAACCTGGAACCTTGAGCAAAACACAAAGTGCAGGAGGAATTCAGCGGGTCAGGCAGCATCGGTGGAGAGAATGGACAGGTGACAATTCGGGTCCGGGACCCTTCTTCAGACTAGAGTCTTCAAGGTCCCGAGTTGGAAGAAGGGTCCCAACCCAAAACATCATCTGTCTATTTCCTCTCCAGATGCTGCCTGGCCAGCTGAGTTCCTCCAGCACTTTGTATTTTGCACATGGGCTGAAGCTTTCTTGCTGCACACCTTTCCATTCAAGTTCCCACATTCCCTCCCACACACCAGGGCTCCATTTCCCCCCAGCCCACTCATCAGGGACTCGGTTCCCTCATCCTTTCCACCCAGCAGGGTCATATTCCCAGCCCGCAACCAGGAACCTGGTTCCCTCATTCTCTTCCAGCCAGTCCCCACACTCCCACCCACCCAGCTCACTTCCACTCTCTGGAGCCTCCTTTCCCATGTTCTCATTAACCTCGTCGCATTCATTGTGTAATACACTGCAACATCTAAAAATTGATGAATAAAAATGTATTGCGTATTAATAGTCTTAACATCCAGATAGATAGTCCAGAAAAATTATGTCCAGCACAAACAGAGTCCCAAGTGAGCCGGATTATCAAAATCTTGGAGTTTTACTCTAAATATAACGGAACTGAACTCTGGCTTTCATTCCGTTTTGTTATCTTATGTTCTAACACAGTGGTTCCCAACCTTTTTTAGCTCATGGGGCCCCTTGGGATCCTTTAATTTTTCTGTGCCCCCCCCCCCCCCCTCCTGACATTATTAGCGGGAAAAAAAAAACTTCAATATTATAATACCTTCCATAAAAATATCAGTGTATATTAATTGCACATATATTCTTTTATTCTATTCCACAAACATCAAAAATATTTCAACTACATAGATTTAAATTTATTAGAACTGAAATTTAGGAGGCAACAGGGTGGTAGCTCTGTGGCCCCCTTCATTGAACTTGTGGCCCCCTAAATCCCAAAATTGTTCTGTGGCTCCCCTGAAATTTGCCATGGCCCCAGGTTGGGAATCACTGTTCTAACCCACAGCACACTCTGTTCTTCGATCAGCACTGTGATTGTTGGCCCTCATTGAGACCCTCGGCTTTAAATTTGTTGTGCCTGTTTTCAAAGACCTATATGATCATACTCATTTTCCCCAGTTCTCTAACCTTCAAAATACCTGTGGAACACTCCTTCATCTAAAAATGAATCCACCACCATTTGCTGTAATTTCTCCTAGCGAGACACTAAGGTTTAGATTTCAGCCTTTAAGCTGTTTCTTTTGTCTCTGCGTTACCCTGTAACTCGATGTCAGTGTCTGTTTGATAAATGGTCCGGTGTGGATCCCTGGGGTGTTTTGCTGCCTTAACGATGCTGTACAGAGGGAAATCACTTCCTTTAGGACGCTATAAAAATTGAAGTTTTTGTTCTTGTTGTTTGCACATGAAACACACTTGCCGATAGAGGAAGTGTAATTCAGTTAACAGCATATTTGAAAGGATTTTTTTTAAATCCATCAGGGTACATCTATTAATAGTGGAAAATACTTGAGAGAAAGCATATAATTGCACATTACATACTAACGGGACAACCACATGGGGTCAGCAGTTTTCATTTCTGGCTTTTAACTTACTCTCTTGCAAGTAATGTAACTACCAGGAAAGGAAAAAACCCTGGAAAGATAGTCAGGGAACATCTAGAAAGGAAGAGGACAAATTGCTTTTCCAGGACAAACCCTTCCCAGGGGTACTAGTTCTACAAACAAAACATTTACCCGTTTTATGGTGAGGAATGTCAAAAACATTTTGGCCCTGCACTATTAGGAATTACTCAGTTTAAAAAAACCTCTCTACTCCCACAGTAACTAATTAACCAAGTCCTATTTCATGGGGTTGCTGAATCTCGTGGATTTCAAAGACATTTTTGATTTTAGAGTCATACTATATTTTTCTTGAAAATAACAACTGATGGACCTGTTGTGTAATCGCAACTTCTTTTGTAAGTAATAGCTCTTATAATTCTTGATAAGCAAACCATCTGAATCATAATCAGGGCCTCGGTTTTCACTTCGACCCCCAGCTGAGTTTGAGGTCTAATTTGTGCGGCCATTGTCACTCTCAAAGCATCACCCGATTCTGCTCCTGTCCCAGTTCATTCATGCTATTGTCACCTTTGTATTTGCCTATTCTAAACTATTTCTGCTTAAGCTCATGCAAGATTACAATGCCTGTGTCTGTCTTTGTTTGCCTGGATTCCCCCTAAAGCCAATATTTTAAAAATGTCTTCTTTATTTAGCAAACTATCCTTGGTTTCCCATTCATCTTTTATCCCTCCCAGTTGCATAACCCATCGCAATACGCTTTCTAATTCTTTCCCATTATTGATAGCTGTGTCCTTAGCTGCCAAATCCCTTTTTCTCTATCCCCCTGCCTTTCTTTATTTCCATCCATCTATCTATCTATCTATCGAGGGGATTTATCGCAGTCGCTGCCTCAAAAAGGCTGGCAGTATCATCAAAGACCCACACCATCCTGGCCACACACTCATCTCCCTGCTACCTTCAGGTGGAAGGTACAGGAGCCTGAAGACTGCAACGACCAGGTTCAGGAATAGCTACTTCCCCTTGAACTTGAACTTGAACTTGAACTTGATCTATCTATCTATCTATCTATCTATCTATCTATCTATCTATCTATCTATCTATCTATCTATCTATCTATCTGTCTGTCTGTCTGTCTGTCTGTCTGTCTGTCTGTCTGTCTGTTTGTCTATCTGTTTTGGGTAAGCTATTTTAGCATTCAGCGGTACAGTGAAAACCATTTTGGGATGTTTTTGCAATGTTAAATGCACATTGTAAATTGAAATTGTACATGTGCACAATGAGTTTGTCAGCAGCTGCAGGTGAATTTTGCATGAGGATAGATGCCATGAACAAAACGTTAATTCTGCACTGACTAAAGAGCTGGAGTATGGAGATCTTAGTGCTGGGTTCAACATAGGCAGTATAACAACTGAGCAGCTCTCTGCAGGACTGAAAGAAACACAGACCACCAACAAGACCCTGAGGCCTTCCCTGCAACCTCAACAGGGTCAAGATCCAAGTGATGAACTAATACGGAGTCATAGAGCACAAAAAACGTCTTTCAGTCCACCATATCCATGTTGAAATCAAATACGTATTGATCAGCATTTGGCCTGCAGCCTATTATGCCGGAACATTTCAAGTTCTTGTAATGGATATTGTGAGCGTCTCTGCATCTGCCGTCTTTGGCACCATAATATCATGCCAAAGTGGATATTTTTAAGGCAGAGATAGAAAGATTCTTGATTAGTACAGGTGTTGGAGGTTATGGGGAGAAGGCAGGAGAATGGAGGTAGGAGGGAGAGATAGATCAGCCATGATTGAATGGCAGAGTAGACTTGATGGGCCGAATGGCCACATTCTACTCCTAGTACTATGACCTTTGACCATATCAGTAAACTGTTAGTGATGCAAAGGTGTAATAGGAAGGAACTGCAGATGCTGATGCCAACGATAATAAACATAGAAACATAGAAAATAAGTGCAGGAGGAGGCCATTCAGCCCTTCGAGCCAGCACCGCCATTCATTGTGATCATGGCTGATCATCCCCTATCAATAACCCGTGCCTGCCTTCTCCCCATATCCCTTGACTACACTAGCCCCTAGAGCTCTATCTAACTCCTATATAACTGAAGTTAATTCTTTAAATGCATAGCTGCACAAAATGCTTAGACTATCATCAATTGTTCATGGAATCATTATATTGGCACCAGTAAATGTACAAGTGTTGAGCACGAATTACATAACATTTCAGGCTTTTCTAGTATTTGTTTTACTTTCGACCTATTTTCGTGTTTGGTCTATATCACAGTTCTCTTCCCAATCTAATTCATCCAATCTTATCAGCATAACTTTCAATTATTTTCTCCCTTATGTATCTATTTAGCTTCCCCTTAAAATTACCTTATTTACCTTAAATATGGGACAATAATTTTAATTATGACTGTTCTCTCTCCTGGAAAGAAAGACTTTCCCATTAAATTCTTCAAATGAATTTATTAGCAAATGCTTTAGTATTTATAGTCTACGTTTTAATTTTGCTCATGGATTTTCCCCTATTTCTATTTCCAAACCTTTTATTCACAGCTTCATTTATGCTTTTGTAAAAAGGAGACCAGAATTATACACATATAACAAGTATGGTGAATAACTGTGGTTCAACCTATCATATTTCAATTCTGTTTCTTCATAAATGAATCCCAGTGGTTTTTGCATTCTTTAAAAATTCTTGTTAACTTGATTGCTACTTTTAATGATTTATGAATTTGCACCCTGCCTCACTATATGCTATTACTCCATTTAAATGCTCATTTTCGCCTTTCTCCTTAATTATATTTATTATGAATTGAATCATTGTGTTCATAAGATTGGTTGCTCGTGCACTGACATTGGTATTCATTTACAGATTACATACTCAATATAATATAATATACCAAATATATACCAAAGATAGATACAAAAGGCTGGAGTAACTCAGCAGGCCAGGCAGCATCTCTGAAGAGAAGGAATGGGTGATGTTTCGGGTCGAGACCCTTCTTCAGACTACCTTATACCAAAGATGGACACAAAGTGCTGGAGTAACTCAGTGGTTTCAGTCTGAAGAAGGGTCCTGACCTGAAATGTCACCAATCCTTTTTCTCCAGCATCTGCAGTTACTTGTGTCTACCATGTAAAACCTGTTGGTCTGCTCCTCACGAACGCAAGATCGCTTTGCATTGGGAAAGAATATGCCTTTGATGGGGGGCATCAAAGCACGGCAGCTGAATATGCCCTGTAGATATACCACTTAATAAAGCAAATAGTCATATTAAAAATAACTCAGGAGGCTGAGGCATTATCTTGTAGGAGCATAGATGGGATGAATACACAGAATCTTTTTCCCGGGGTAAGGGAATCAAAAATCAATCAATCAATCAATCAACCTTTATTGTCATCATGCAAGCAACAGTTGTACAGTGCAAAATGAAAAGACGTTTCCCAGGGAATACCGGAGCATCGCACATGAAATTTAAAACATTTCACACATAATAACACTAAAAACAATCCAGTCCCTGATGGAACAGTATAAATAGTTAAAAGCAGGTAAAACAACAACGTTAAAATACAGTAAAACCAATCATAAAAATGTCCGGGGCAGCTGATTTGAGTGGCCAGTGCCAGTTATTGAAGTGGCCAGTGCCAGTTATTAAAGTGTCCGTGCCAGCCGCAGAATCAGGTGACTGTGAGTACAGAGTGACTGTTTAGCAGCCTCACAGCCTGTGGCAGGAAGCTGTTTAGCAGTCTTGTAGTCCGGGCTTTGATGCTGCGATATCTCTTGCCTGATGGCAGGAGATCCAGGTGTATGTGGAGGGGGTGCAGTTTGTCCTTAGCAATTCTCTGAGCTTTTTTTCAGACAGCGACTCTGGAACAGTTCTTGTACCGAGGGTAGGGAGACGCCAATGATCCTCTCTGCTCCCCTCACTACCCTCTGCAGAGCCTTCCTGTCCAAGCAGTTGCAGGTGGAGTATCACGTATTTATGCAGTACGTGAGTACAGACTCCACCGTACCCCTGTAGAAAGTCCTGAGGATGTTGGTGGGGAGTGAGGCCTGTTTGAGTTTCCTCAGGAAGTGCAGTCACTGATGGGCCCGTTTGACGGTCCCAGTGGTGTTCCTGGACCAGGTGAGGCTGTCTGTAATTTGCGCACCGAGGAACTTTATGCTCTCCACTCTCTCCACTGTGGTGCCACTGATGTTGAGGGGTGTATGCTTTGGCTGCGCCCTCCTGAAGTCGACAACCATCTCCTTTGTTTTGTCGACATTTAATTCTAGATTATTTTTGCCGCACCAGTCCACTAGTTGTTTTACTTCTTCCCTGTACATTGATTCGTCATCTCCGCTGATGAGTCCCACCACTGTTGTGTCATCTGCGAATTTTATGATCTTATTGTCCTTGAATCTGGCAGCACAGTCATGTGTGAGCAATGTGAACAACAGCGGGCTGAGCACACAGCCTTGAGAGGAGCCGGTGCTCAGCGTGATCGAGCCTGAAGTGTTCTTGCCAACACGGACTGACTGCGGTCTCTCTGTCAGAAAGTCCAAGATCCAGTGACGCAGGGTGGTGTTGAGGCCCAGCAGGGTTAGTTTCTCCACAAGTCTCTGTGGGATGATGGTGTTAAACGCTGAGCTGAAGTCAATGTACAGGATTACAAGTTTAAGATGAGAGGGGAGAATTTAATAGGAACCCAAGGCGCAACATTTTCACACAGACAGTGATGGAATGAGCTACAGAGGAAGTAGAAACAAGGAACTGCAGATGCTGGTTTACAAAAAAAGACACAAAGTGCTGGAGTAACTCAGCATGTCAGGCAACCACTCTGGAGAACATAGATAGGTGACATTTCGGGTCAAGACCCATCAGACTGCAGTGGTTGAGACAGGTACTCTAACAGTATTTAGAAGTCATTTGGACAGGTACTTGCATAGGAAAGTTTGGAGGGATATGGACAATGCATGGCCAAATGGGATTAAGTTAGATGGAGTATCTTGGCCTCCATGTTCGAGATGGGCCGAAGGGATTATTTCCGTGCTGCATGACTATATTTTAAAACAAGATTTTATAACTGATGCAAATAATTACTCTGTTCTGTGCCTGGACTGGCTTGGCTTGCAGTATGCACGTCGATCTCACGTTGCAGTGAATAGAAGGTGGAGCATTGCAGTGAGAGGAAGGCAGGGCATTGCATCGAGAGGGAGGTGAAGCATTGCAGTGAATAGGAGGTGGCGCCAACAATGACTGCCTCGCCAACAGTCAGTCTGTCCTTTCCTTTGTGTTTTAATTGTATGTGTTAAAAGTATGTTTTAAGTTTTCTTTAGCTTGTTTTATGTGGGGGGGTGGGGGAGGGGGTGGGGGGGGGGGGGGGTGAGGGGGGGGGGGTTGGGGGAAACGTTCTCCAATCTGTTATCTCAACAATTTTTTTTTCTGTCGTATCTCCGCCCACTCTGCAGCCTAACATCAAGGAGTTGCTGGCCTTTGCTGGAGACCGCGTGGAGCCTGCGGACTTACCAACGCGGAGCTCGCAATCCCTTTGCCAGGGATCAACTTCGGAGCTCCAACCATGGGTGCCTGCAGACTTAACATCATGGAGCCCGTGGTCTCTGGTCAGAGGGAACTCCAAGCTGTGGGAGATTCCACCACCCCGAAGCAGGAGTTTCAATAGCCCCTTACGTGGGAGCTTCGATTGCCGGCTACGGGAGCTTTGATCACCCCGACGGATGGTTCGACTAAGCATGCAGGTACAGCAGGCAGTGAAGAAAGCGAATGGCATGTTGGCCTATATAACAAGAGGAGTCAAGTATAAGAGCAAAGAGGTCCTTCTGCAGTTGTACATGGCCCTAGTGAGACCACACCTGGAGTATTGTGTGCAGTTTTGGTCCCCTAATTTGAGGAAGGACATTCTTGCTATTGAGGGAGTGCAGCGTAGGTTTACAAGGTTAATTCCCAGGATGGCGGGACTGTCATATGCTGAGAGAATGGAGCAGCTGGGCTTGTTCACTGTGATCGGAGTTTAGAAGGATGAGAGGCAATCTTATTGAAACATATAAGATTGTTAAGGGTTTGGACATGCTAGAGGCAGGAAACATGATTCCAATGTTGGGGGAGCCCAGAACCAGGGACCACAGATTAAGAATAAGGGTTAAGCCATTTAGAACGGAGACGAGGAAACACTTTTTCTCACAGAGAGTTGTGAGTCTGTGGAATTCTCTGCTTCAGAGGGCGGTGGAGGCAGGTTCTCTGGATACTTTCAAGAGAGAGCTAGATACGGCTCTTAAAGATAGTGGAGTCAGGGGATATGGGGAGAAGGCAGTAACGGGGTACTGATTGGGGATGATCAGCCACCTTATCATCGCCCACCTGGGGCTTGGATATCGGGAGAGACATGGAGAACAGGGGAGAGAAAAGACTTTGCCTTCCATCATGGATGGATGTTTGTGTGAATTAAATTGTGTGTATGTCTAGGAAATTGTCTTTGTATGGTTGTGGAAACAGAATTTCGTTTGAGCCTCACTGGGGCTCAAATGACAATAAAATTGTATTGTATTGTATTGTATGATCACGTTGAATGGTGGTGCTGGCTTGAAGGGCCGAATGGCCTCTACTCCTGCACCTATTGTCTATTGTCTAGTGGACATAGTGGAAGAAGATTGGACTTTTTTGCCTTTCATCACAGTGAGTAATGTGGGGAACCGCTGTGGTGGATGATTATGTTAACTTGTACGTAGTTGTGTGTCTTGTTGCTTTTTGTTTCGTATGGCTGTGTGATAATTGGCATATCACTGTACCTTAATTGGTACATGTGACAATAAAAGACCTTTGAAACCTTTGGAGCGTTGCAGTAAATGGGAGGTGGGGCATCGGAGTTAGTGAGAGGTGGGGCATTGCAGCGAGTGGGAGGTGGGCACTGCAGTGAATAGAAGGTGGGCATTGCAGTGAATGAGAGGGGTGACGGAGTTAGTGGGAGGTGGATCATTACAGGGAATGGGAGGTGGGGCATTGCAGTGAGTGGAGTGGGAGGTGGAGCGCTGTACTGAGTGGCATCTAGTGAGGGGCAGGGCTATGTGCTCTGGCTCGGCCCCGCTCCACCTCCATCACTCTCCATCTCCGCATTCCCGAATGGAGTGACGAGCTCGCTGACTGCCCGATTGGCCGAGGCTCCCGGCCGCATTTCACCATTTATGGGCTGATTGGCACTCGATCCGAAAACCATTCAAAAAACCTCTGTGTGGCTGCGAACAGCCCGTGGAGTCACCCGGAGCTAGAGCACCGATTCAGCAGTAACCTTGGCATTAAACACACCGGCCCGGCTTCCTGTCACAAACATGGACACATCCCCGGTCCACTGATGCTTTCAGCGCAAGTTTCAGCTGTAGATGGAGTTCCGCACCATCTCCCAGACACGGGATCGTCGGTGAAGAAACACTCAGTAATCTGGCACCGCCCCGAACAGGAGACGTCTCCTCGGACATAAACACGAGAAAACAACATGGTAAGTTCTAAAAGCCAAACGCTGATGCCAGTAAGTGTGTGTAAGAGAGTATTGAAGTCACTTTTGCCCAGTTGTTTTGGATACAGTTCAGCGGCTCAGGATCTAGTTCCCAGTCTCCAGACCCCGGGATGTCGTTCCTACGAACAAAAAGGAACATGCTTTAAGAAAGCGCCGCAGTCCACATCGCTGCGTCCCGCATTCATTTGCTTGGAGGTGGCCGCGTTGTGAACACGGGCGCCCTCTGGATAACCAGCCGACGGCGCGGGATGCCCACAGGTTGGAAGAGAGCTTGGCATCGAGTTGTAGAAAGCACTAGTGTGAAACAATGAGACACGGAGGGGGCGCAGAAGCTGGAATCGCGAGCAAAAACACAAATTTCTGGAGGAACTCAGCGGGTCAGGTAGCACCTGTGACGGGGATGGATAGAGGACGATTCGGATCGGGACTCTTCTTCAGACAAGGGTCCACATTGGGCAAAGTTCTCTCTTCCCCCTCCCCCACCCACCACCTACACACTTTGGATAAAGGGATTGGGAACAAAAGTACCTCCATTCAAATAATGTAACGCACATAACGTGAACAGACTTAAGTTTCCCACAATGGTGTGAACGCAATGTTCTTTCCACTGTTGTCTGGACTGGTGGTTTCAGGAGTATGCTGTAACCTCTATATCATTACTAAGCCAGTGTTTCCACTAATTTGTTTGAAGAAGGGTCTCGATCGAAACGTCACCCATTCCTTCTCTCCAGAGATGCTGCCTGTCCCGCCGAGTTACTTCAGCATTTTGTGTCCATCTTTGGTGTAATATCTGTCTTGTAAAACTACCCGGTGTGAAAAATGAGTAGTAGAATTACGTGTAATGTAAAAATGAAGACATATGGAACTAAACACAAGAGAGCGCAGTTGTTGGAATCTTGAGTAAGAGACCCGCTAAGATCCTCTAGCTCCATAGATGCTGCTGCACCCACTGAGTTTCTCCAGCATTTTTGTGTACCATCGATCTTCCAGCATCTGCAGTTCCTTCTTGAACACAAGATCCTCTAGCAGTTTGTTTACACACTAGAAACAGAAAATGGTGGAAATATTCACCAATTCCTAAAGATGTACACGGTTGGTAGGTTAATATTTGAAGCAGATACATTAGAGGCATTTAAAATACGTTGGATAGACTTATGGATATGCAGAGAATAGGGCGATATGGGTTATGTGCAGGTAGATAAGTGGTGGTCTTGATATCATGTCCGGCACAGACATTGTGGGCCGAATGTCCTGTACTGTTCTATGTTCCATGTTAATTGGTAGGTTAAGATAAGTGACATAACGTGGGGAGGTGATAGAACGGGATTAGTGTCAGTGCGTGTTTGATGGTAGGCAGGTACTCGGTGGGCCGAACAGCCTGTTTCCATACTGTACCCCTCTATGGCTGTAGGTCGGTGCAACATCTGTGGAGAAAGAGAAACAATCGTGACCAAAGGCCATCGACTTGGAATGTCATCCTTTCTCTCTCTCACCATGGGTTCCGCTTGACTTGTTGGGCATGTTATAGGTATTGCTTCTGGTCTCCAGAACCCGCAGACTCAGGCGTTGTTTTCTATTTGAAGATATACAACTCTCTTGTTTTCAAACGAGATGTATGAGAAGCAATGAGAAGCATTCATATCGGTCAACAAAGTTTCAATAGTTATTGCGTTGGTTACACCATGCGTGCGCAGCCCGTCTGTCGCAGTCTCGCAGAGACAATTATATCGATAACACTTGGGCCATAGGTGAATGATCGAATTGTTTCCCATGAGTCGCGTTTGGTTAAGAGCAACTTATCAATGAAAATATCCATTTTACATATTTTTTTTAAATGTCCATACTAATGATTTGTTGACGGCGTGCTGTGTTTTCGTGCAGTTTAGTAGCGACTGTTTTTGCCTGCATGAGTGATCATGTGTTAAACAGTAAAGGCAGCTTTGGCAAAGATCGCTCCGCTCTGTGATCTTTGGCTTTGGGTAAGCCCGGCCCCACTGGTCATTGTTTCTCATGGTCTATCGCTGTTGACTTTGTAGTTGTCACGTGAGGAAGCAGCTACATAATAAACAAAAGGACACAGAGTGCTGGAGTAACTCGTAGTCATGGTGACTGTTACTGACCAGCACCCATCTCCGGACTGGCTTCAGAACTGTTTACTAGTTATGTTCAATGGCTCTACAGTCACCGTAGCATATGTATAATTGGTGTAAGTGAGAAATCATTTTAGTTAAGACGTGTCTGGTTTCCAAGCAATATAATGTTTATGCATGTTTTGAAATCTTAATAAGGCATAAATTATTTTTAGTATCCTATCCAGCGCCATTAGAAACATAGAAATATAGAAATTAGGTGCAGGAGTAGGCCATTCGGCCCTTCGAGCCTGCACCGCCATTCAATATGATCATGGCTGATCATCCAACTCAGTATCCCCTACCTGCCTTCTCTCCATACCCCCTGATCCCCTTAGGGCCACATCTAACTCCCTCTTAAATATAGCCAATGAACTGGCCTCAACAACCCTCTGTGGCAGAGAGTTCCAGAGATTCACCACTCTCTGTGTGAAAATTAGGTTTCCTTTGTAATGTTACACCATAGGAAAAATAAACAAGTGCTCCAATTTAACATAAAAAATAGGTATATACAGGGAAGGGTTTCGGCCCGAAACGTCGCCTATTTCCTTCGCTCCATAGATACTGCTGCACTCGTTGAGTTTCTCCAGCACTTTTGTCTACTGGAGAGGCCATCTTATCCTTCAGGTCCACACCACCATTCATCAAGTTCATGGCTGAACTTCCTGTTCAGCTCTATTTTCATGCACGATCCTCCATGTCCCTAGACTTCCTTAATATACTGACTTTTCTCAGAATTAGATCATTGATTGCGCCTCCACAACCCTCCCTGGTAGAGAATTCCGAAGATTCGCCTTTTGCTGGGTGTATGGAATGAGATGCCAGAGGAGAAAGTCGATGCAGATACTAACAACATTTAAAAAAATATTTAGACAATTATATGGATAGGAAAGATTTAGAGGGATTTCGGTCAAAAGAAGGAAAATTAAACTAGCTTAGATCGGCCATCTTGGATGAATTGGACCAAAGAGCCTTTTCTCTGCTGTGCTACTGTTTGACTTTGTATTAGCTAAGGACACCAGTCCAGGTTCAGCTTCACCAAAGCCGGCCCTAAATGCAGTAAGATATCTTTAGTCCTATCCATTTTCTCCAGAGATGCTGCCTGACCCGCTGAGTTACTGCAGTTTTTTTTTGTGTCTTATCTTTGGTATAAACCAGCATCTGCACTAGATTTTTATATCTAGATAATTTTAGTCCTGGTCTCAAATTCTCTTTTAATAAAGGCCAACATAACATTCGCATTTCTAATTCCTCACCATCTGTGTGTTAGCTTTCAGTGATTCCTGTACAAAGGTATCTTGCATTCTTTGAATTCCAGCATTTCCCAATCTGTGACCATTAAAAAAAAAAAAATGTTTTACTGTTTGGTGCCCCAAAGTAGATGGCTTGACATATTTACACATAATATTTCATCTGCCATATTCTTGCACACTTATTCTGTTGAATCCTGTATAAGGAGATCATCTGATGGAAATCTCATCTCATGTTGCTAAGTTCCAAACTTATGACCATTATGGTATTGCTTGTCTCTTAGAGAGGCAAGGTAGGCACCAAGGTTTTGCTGGTAAGATAGGTGGAAGCCTGTGTGTAGCATACATTCAAGCATGCGTCAATGTCCAGAATTCATATGTAGAACTAAATCAGTCTAATTTCTCGGAGCTGCTTTTCCATTTCAGACTGAACCTCTAATCATCAGTAATTGCCATAAAATTATTTAGTTGCAACTTTAATGTAGTCTGACAGACTGGTTCCATGTGCTGAGATCCAAAAGTTATGTTTTGATGTACAATGCTCCAGACAACAGCTAACTCTAAAATCTAACTATCCAGTTACACGTTAGTTAAGCTTAAAATGGAAGCCTGTGCACTTATTGTTTCTGTAAGTGTGCCAGTACATATGCTGTCGTCATGGTTTGCTGCAGCAGTAAATTGTGAACAGTGGATGCCAAATGAATATGATGATGCAGTGGTTAAGTGCTCCATCCTGTTTTGCCATTGAATATCTATGTGCATCTATCTCTGCATCTATGTGCAGCTCTATTTCCAGACATTTTTGGATCCAGATATTAACCATATGCACTTAAATAGACAGGATTTCTGAAACACTTGGGGAGGGACAGGAAGAAATAGCCAGAAGTTTTAAACCATTCAGATAGACATCCACACCTTTCAGAAACTAGAAATACTAATTTGTCCCATTGGCTGTACAGCACCTGCTTATACTGTGGAGAAAAGACGAGTTATACTTGTAACTTAAAAACACAAAGATATTTCCTCCTACAGTGAAGAAATGTAGTCACGGAATGACTAAGACTTTCCGGTCAACAAGATCCTAGTTGCTTTACCACTCAGATGACCTGCTCCATACAGTGCAGTTGGACAGTTCTTGCTCTGTCTTGCTGGATTGACATGGAGTGACCAATGTTAGAAATTCAACCATATGGACATTCATTGAGGATAGGCGAGATAGGTGAGGATTGTACATCGGTGTAACCAAGCATGGACATGTAGCTGAACACATGTTCTGTCCACTGAGGCCTACTGGATGTCTGGTTGCTAAATATTTTAACTCCCCTTCCCAATCCTATATTGACCTTTCTGTCCTGGCACTCCTCCAATGTCAGAGTGAGGCCACACACAAACTGGATGAACAGCACCTCATATTCTGTTTGGGTAGCTTACAACCCAATGGTATGAACAGTGAATTCTTCAACTTTAGGTATCTTCCTACCAACCCTCTCCTTATTTTCTCACCCACGTTCACCCATTTTCTTTCTCCTCCCTATCCTCTCCTATGCCCCACCTAGACTCCCACCTATTTCTCCCCTCACACTCTGACCCTCTTGCCGCTTTCCTTCCTCTAGCGTCACGATTTGCAACTCTTTAACCCTGTGTCACACCACCTTCTTTTATCTCTGGGCTTTGTTTCAACCATCGGCCGTGCCTGTGTCCACCTATTACTGCCATGCTTTGTCCTGCCTCTCCCTTCTTCTAGCTTTCAGCCCCTCTACAATGTAAAAGAGTCTTGACGTGAAACATCAGCTTTCCATGTTCACCAGAGATGCTGCCTGACCTGTTGAGTTACTCCAGCACTTTGTGTCCTTTGTTTAAGAGGGAACTGCAGATGCTGGAGAATCGAAGGTTACACAAAAAAGCTGGAGAAACTCAGCGGGTGCAGCAGCATCTATGGAGCGAAGGAAATAGGCAACGTTTCGGGCCGAAACCCTTCTTCAGACTGATCGGGGGCGGGGGTGGGTGGGGACAAGAAAGGGAAAAGGAGGAGTAGCCAGAAGGCTGGGGGATGGGAGGAGACAGCAGGGGGGCTGAGGAAGGGGAGGAGACAGCAAGGACTAACAAAATTGGGAGAATTCGATGTTCATGCCCCCGGGGTGCAGACTCCCCAAACGGAATATGAGGTGCTGTTCCTCCAAAACTTTGTGTCCTTTTGTGTGTTAACCAGCATCTCAGCCTCCTTGTTTCTATGATGAGGATAGGATTGTGTTTTGGTTCATGCACCCCAGTGCCAGGTTCACTCTTACATTTACACAGCTTGCTAGTATTTGCGCCAAGATCTATGATTGAATGAGATTACCTTGGTGAGCTGCTGCAGGGCACCTAGTGCTGTGGAATTATATCTGCACAAAATCAATACCTTCAGTCAAGAAATTGTTTAATCAAAATAAGATACTCAATTTCTTCAGTTATTTTCCTAAAATTAAATAAATCTGTATTCTTGAAGATCTAATCCAGACACCTTAGAAGTTTTATATTGAATTGATTGTAGTGAAAATTAAATTTTTATTAGATCTAATTTGTTAGTTGAAAATCAGTTTTGTGCAGTTGTCTAAATATGACGGCTGTTATCTTTATTAGCCAAGACCGTTTAAGGAACAGCATCCGTTTTCTAAAGGCTTTTTGTTTACTCTCTCAAACTTATTCCTCTTTATTTTATTATATGGAATGTAATGAGTTTATGGGTGTTTTCTGCATGACCTCCAACTTTGATGGTGCATTTTAAATGGTTTAAAAATGTTTAGATCAAATAGTGCTTGTTGAACTTGGCTTGGTTTGCAAAACGGTTTTAGAGATTTACACATTACTGCTCAGAGATTTCAAAGATAAATTCACATGAGGTGAATCCCCCCCCCCACCCCACAAGCAAAGAACATGTATTTGTAAAGACCCTTTTAAGCAGCCTCAAGATATTTGTGAAATAGTGAAGCAAGGAGACCGTACAATAATGTTAGTGATTGTTCTTCTAAACTAATAAATAATTGTATTTGAAATATTTTGGAACATTCCGAGTGATACGAAAGAAAGTTTACTCCTTCAAATTTTCCTGCACATCTTTAGTCATGAGAAAAAATAATATTTGCATGGTAGTGTTCTGTCTTTTTGAAGTTACATACACCATTGAAAATAGCCATTCTTCACTAACACGATCCCCTTAGTAGTTCTGCCGTGAACCATCAATATTTTGATTCGTGTTGTATGTAGGAGGAAAATTAGCCACACACGAAAAGTTCTCAGTAATTCTTTAAATAGTGGGCTGGGATTTTATAAATCTACTTACAAGAGCTGAAAAGGGTTAACATCTAACTGAGGGTACAGACCTTTACAATGTAGCACTGCCCCACTACTACACCAAAGTATTTAACCTGGATTGTTAAGGGCCAGTCCCACTTGCGTGTCCTTGGCACGCAAATTATGCGACCTCGTGGTCGCGTTGAGGCGCACGGGCATTGAATGGCCGCGCGGGGCCGGTCCCACTGAGAAGCGCGGAGGGGTATGTAGATGTGCGTGACATCGCGCGGGGCTCCGAAATATTTGTAGCGAACAAAATCTTCGCGTGCCAAGGACACGTAAGTGGGACAGGCCCTTTAGTTGAAGCACCATGTACAACAGAAACTCTGAGCCTTTGCACACTTGAAAAAAATCTCCCAGCAAGGCTGAACTGATAGAAATGCAATTCAAATTGAGACCTGTGTTTCCCTTTTCTTTCCCTATGAAACAGCAACACTGAAAATGTTGCCAAAGTGGTGTCCTTGTAACTGTACAAAAAAACAGACAGTAGAATCAGTCATAAACTCATTCATCAGATGTAAGCAGTAGTTTAGTGAAACAGCTGTTTCACGTTAAGAACAGGCCTTCCCTAGATGCAAGCACAGTAGTCTTACAGTGGAAGATTCTGTTTTCTGCAGAGCTTCAGTCTGGGCCTGATAATAACAGTTGATACTGCAGACTATGTTTTCATCACCAAGAACATAAGAGTAGTTCGTTACTTAAGAATTATGTATAACCGAAGATAGACACAAAAGCTGAAGTAACTCAGCGGGACAGGCAGCATTTCTGGAGGGAAGGAATGGGCGACGTTTCAGGTCGAGACCCTTCTTCAGAATTATCTCTGCTATTCTTATTCCAGTTTGCTTTGCAGCTGTAATCAGTTTGGCTGGTCATGGGAATGTGGTCTACACAGCATACAGACTGAACAGAAATAACCAGTTCATTATGACCCCACTGTGTGGGCTTAAGAATAATAAGTTAGGCTGCATTCAACACTATTATTTGTGAAGATGATGGTTCTTGTGTATTGAGGAAATCAATGAATATGAGATTAATGCAGTAAGGTAGTACAATGGGGAAAATCCCCGATTTTGTTGAATGACAGAGCAAGGATGAACAGGACTACAACAGGAGTCATAGTTATACCGAGCGGAAAACAACCCTTCATCCGTTTATACCGACCAAGATGCCCCATTTAAGCTACTCCCATTTGCCCGCATTTGGACCATATCGCTTTCCTACACCTTTCCTATCAGTGTTTTTTGAGTGTGTTACCTGCCTCAACTTACTTATCTGACAGCTTATTCCATATAAATAATAATACATTTTATTTGTGGGCGCCTTTCAAAAATCTCAAGGCCACTTTACAGAGATTAACAATTTCCATCTTAAACCCATGTCCTCTGGATCTTGATTCCCCTACCCTGAGTAAAAGACTGTGCATTCACCCAATCAGTTCCCTTCAATATTTTATACACCTCTATAAGATCACCCCTCAGCCTCCTGTTCTCCAAGGAATAAAGTCCTAATTTGCCCAAACTCTCCCGCGAGGCACAGACAAGTCTCTAACTCAGGCCCTCGAGTCCTGGCAACACCCTCGTCAATCTTCTCTGCACTCTGCTTTTATATTTTATTTTCTAAGTAAGTTTGGCAAAGTCAATGAATGCCACAATTTGACACAGTTATTTACTCATTCAGTAAAGCAGAGCTCTGATCTGCGTAGGTTTACTTATGTGCAGTTACTGGCAGGGCATGTATAGAAGTTGGAATTACTCAGCCTTGCACTGCCTAGTTTGGCTCCGGCCCCAGATTAAACTGGCCTCTACAATTTCTTCAGTGATACACTTTGTATATTTTTACTGAACTGTAAAAACTCTAACTCACAAAAGATTCTTTTTCCTTGTGTAATGTTTTAACAGCGTTCGTAAGCGCTATAAGAATTTATTTGTAAAATATGCATTCAACACACCGCACCATTTGTGTGATAGCTCACTCTGAATTATACACAGAAACCAATGTTAATCCTGTTTTTAAAGAAAGGCAATGAATTTTATGAATGGTATATTTTATTGATCTATTTTGGAATCATGCGTCATCTGTTCATCCATGGCACAGCTTGTTGCAGGAGAACTTTGAACGAGAAAGAGAAAGAGGAACTGGAATGATGAAACCCTTCAACTCATCCTTTTCAGGACACAGCAAAATAGTTTGTGGCCAATGATGGCAGTTTTGAAGTGTTGTTTCAGGGTTATATATTGACCAGGGTATTGGAGATATCAAGAGTCAAGAGTGTTTTATTGTCATATGTCCCGAAACAGAACAATGAAACTCTTACGTGCTGCAGCACAACAGCTATGTAATCATAGTACTCATTAGTCACCATAATAAACAATGGAAATAAGTTCAATATATAAAAAAAACACCCAATATAATGCAAAGACAAAATCAATGCCACCTAATCCCTAGTTCCATCAAGATAGTTTGTAATTTAGAGTTTAGTTGGAGTTCGTCATGTTCAATAGCCTGATGGTTGTGCTTTTGCTTTTCTTCCAAAAAGCACTGTGGGATCTTTCATTCCCGTATGACGGTTTCGATGTTTAACCTTCAATAACATCATAAAGAAGGCAGTGTCAGTGATGCAGCACTTCCTCAGAACTGTCTCCAAGAGTCATTTTAGATTTTTGTATTCGACTCTAGAGTAGGACTTGAACCCGTGACTGTGACTGTGACTTCCAGCTGACACAGATAAATGGAGTCTCACTCCGTATTGTGTTGCTCAAGAGCATAAAGTGGCTGGTGGACGACAGGCATCCCATGTTAAAATCATTCACGCACAGGGGCCTTCGACTGGGAGTGAAGTGGAAACACATTTTTTCTGGACCACAATGAACCACCTACAAGGGGGAATGGGAAAAGGTGAGTTCTTAGGTGGCATCAGGAGACTAGATACTTTGGAATTGTTCCCTACAATCCATTCCAATCTGCACGGATGTTTGTGTGAGTGCGATTCATTTATAGAGTTCCTTTCATTTTATGGAATGGCACTACAGTACTTCATTCAGGAAAATAAACCACAAAGCTGTCTAAGTAATAAGCTGTCTTAGTAAAATTAGGCTTTGGTCACTGACCTGCGGGGATCGTAGTTAAGATGCTCTGGGAGTGCCAGAACCATCCCTGTGTACCCACAAATGTAAGTTAAAAAGGGAGACAGTATCAGGCATGGAGGAAAGTAGAAGAGAGGATAGTCAACTCTGGTGGTTCACTGCTGTTCAGTTAAAATTACACATTAGTACTCGATTGATTGTGGCACATTGATTTCTAGACTGGAGGAAAGAAAATTATTTAGAAATAATAGATGAGATTAATATGTTACAAGTATACTGGCATGCATGGATGAACCAATAAATTCAATATTGCCCCTTTCTCATAGTTTGCAAGCTTTATATCAAGTTCTACCAGGTAAGTGATTTATTGGACACTGCTTCATAGTGTAACGTGATCTCTACTCAGTATCATGGACATATTCTGAATGTGAGAATGGTGCAAATTATAATATACTTTAACAGAATGTGTTTTAGTTTTCATTGAAAACGCACGTCACATGTGGCTACGTACGATGACTTTAGCAAATAATGGCTATTAATGCTAAAAAAATGTTCATTAAATACATATTCACTGAAGTCTTGCGATTGATGTATATTCATCCGTTTTTGGATGCCATGATAAATATTAAGAATTGAGATTTGAAACAGAGCAGTAGTTTATTTTCTCTGTGCCCTTTTATATATTTTTAGAAATAAATCTATTGGATATTCCCTTCACCAACCCTTGATCCATGTACAGTACCTGAGCAGAAACATAACAAGTGGGAACTGAAGCAGAGCTATTTGACCCTTCTACACCATTCAACATCTTCATGGCTGGCTATTCATCCAAATGATGTACCCTGTACTGGGTTTCTCCCCATATACCTCAACCCCCTAAGAATATATATCCAACTCCTTCCTGAATATACTTAATGATTTAGTTTCAACAGCTTCACATGGTAGAGATTTCCACAGGCTCACCGCTTTCTGGGAGAAGACATTTCTCTTCACCTTGATCTGAAATAGCTTTCCCCTTAACTTTATATTGTGACCCCTTTGTCCTGGGCTCTCTGTCCTTCAAGAAAACTCTTTCTGTTTCCTGTGGCTTTAAACAGGCCAGATGGGTTTGGGCAATGGTTTAGTTTAGTTTAGAGATACAGCTCAGAATCAGGGCCTTTGGCTCACCAAGTCCGCACCGACCAGCGATCCCTGCACATTAACACCATCTTACACACTAGGGATAATTTACATTTATACCAAGCCAATTAACCTACAAAACTGTACGTCTTTGGAGTGTGGGAGGAAACTGAAGATCTTGGAGATAACCCAAGCGGTCCCAGGGAGAACATACAAACTCCGTATAGACAGCACCCATAGGCGGTATTGAACCTGGGTCTTTGGCGCTGTAAGGCAGCAACTCTACCATTGTGCCGCACCCTGCGCAACCTGTGATATTACTGGGCTAACATCTCATCAGTTGTTAACATCTGGAGTATGTCCATCAAGTCCCAACCTAACTCTAATGGAAAAAGAGTAGCACTCCACTTTAGCCGGGTACAAGGCCAGGCACTTATTCAAAATTCAACAGATTTGCAGTTATCATTGTGTACATACTAAGTGACACCTTATTTCACTAACGGTACACTTTATAAGGTAAATAATCCCTTAAAATATTTGTTCATGGCACCTCAACATGGTATTTGATGTTCATAATCCAGGAGCGACACTGGGAGATCAGTTAGCATTGTTGAATTTATGAACTTCTTAAAAAACATTTAAATCCAATATGGTCAGTTTATTTTGCTTTGAAGAAGAAGAAATCTTGAATATAAAAGCCAATATTCATGCTATCCAAACATTTGTGTCGGCTTAAAAGAGTTGAGAAGAGAGGAATCTCACTGCACTAAGTTTTGCAAAGTGGAGTGTTTCCCCTGGTGTACCTCCTCCCCACCCACTGCACTTTACCATGTTGTCTCACTTCATGGAAGTGCGAAGGACCTACAAATGGACATACCTCTTGCATTAGACACGCATGATTGAGAATATTGTCCTGTATGATTTTGATGACTATTGTCGTTATAATGGTGGACAAAAATGCTGAAGAAACTCAGCGGGTGAGGCAGCATCTATGGAGCGAAGGAAATAGGCGACGTTTCGGGTCGAGACCTTTCTTCAGATCCTCGACCTGAAATGACAGACCCGAAATGACCCTTCATCAGACCCTTCGCTCAATAGATGCTGCCTCACCCGCTGAGTTTCTCCAGCATTTTTGTCTACCTTCGATTTTCCAGCATTTGCAGTATCTTCCTGAACATTGTTATTATAATGATCATTTGAATACTATTTCTGCTCTGCTTGATTAGCCCTGGAGTTACAAAATTAAGGTATGCATTTCAGCAACTCTGGGAGAATATTCAGGCTGACAAAGAGTATCCATTTTTGGACACTCTTTTATACTATGCCTGCCTCCTTGGATGATTCTTTGGAATGCTTTGAGGATTGGGGGGTTTAAACCCACACCAGTGTGTGTTCCGCCATCGACCCCTCATCTCCCACCACTGATCTGACCAATATTTATTTCTCAACCTATGAAACAGAAACTAATAACTGTTCGTTATTGCGTTGCTATTTGTGGGTCCTTGCTTCGTAAGCATTGGTTTAAGCATTTACGATTTTACCATGGCACTCATACTTGCAAAGTTACCTTGTAAGCTGTAAGTGCTTTGGGTTATACGGATGTCAATAAAGTTCTCATAAAATTATTCCATTTGATAAGTTTAATCATGCACTCAATGAAGAAATGTTTAGTTAGTTTTACAATAATTTCAGTTACAATTCATGAATTTTGGAATGCAAATAAATCACAGATTCTGGGTAAATCATGCAATATATATATGAGAGATTGAATTTTGTTACCAATTGAGAATTTTTAAACAATCTTTGGGCTTTTTAAAATACTTTTTAGATTACATATTTTCATGAAAAATTGTATTGAATGCTTTATCTATCAACATGAGTTGTTGTAATGTGTAGAAAGGAACTGCAGATGCTGGTTCATACCGAAGATAGGCACAAAGCGCTGGAGTAACACAGCGAGTCAGGCAGCATCGCTAGAGAAAAGAGATGGGTGACGTTTCAGGTCGGGACCTTTCTTCAGATTGAAAGTAGGGGAAAGGGAACTGGAGGTAAGAAAAGGCCAGAACAAAGCAGGGCTGGTATCAGATGACCAAGGAAGGGTGTACACACTGGTCCATTATTTGCTGGGGAAGTGGTGATAACGAAGGTATACAAGGATGCGAACAGTGGGACTAGCAGGACAACTAGAGTAGGGGGGAGCACGGGAGTCGGGGAGAGAGGGAAGGGAGTTATTATAATGGTGCTCAACGTCATTCATGGATGGCCTCAATATTGGTTTCCAATGTCAGCTCTATCTTGGTTGGTAAACTCAAATGTTTGTGGGTAAGAGTCCCACTCCAGAAACACTACAAGTGGGAGTCCCGACTGATACTTCAGATTAATACTGAGGAGATGCCACATTGCTGGAAATGCTGTTTATCAGATGCAAATTTAAATATAGACATCGTTAACTCTGAAGGCAATTTAAAAGTTCCCATGGCATTAATGTAAATAAGAGCCGGGGAAATATTCCCTACATCCTGGCCAATGTTTATCTCAAAATGAATAGCACATAAAACAGATTATTTGGTCATTAATAATTTGACCTCTTTGGAAGGTTTACTGCTTTTAAAGCTTTTATTCTTTGGATCTGTATAGAAGCCCATGTTTAAAGATGCAGCATAGAAATAAGCCCTTCGACCTATTGACTACATCCGACCATTAATCACCTGTTTATACAAGTTCTACATTACCCCATTTTCTCATCCACTCCCAACACAGTAGAGGCAATTTTCAGAAGCTTATTAACTTGCAAACATCCAGGTCTTTGGGATGTGGGAGGAAATCAGAGCATCCAGAGGAAACTCGAGGAGAATGTGCAAATTCCACATAGACAGCACCCAAGATCAGGATCGAACACGAATCTCACGTTGTGAGATAGAAGCTCTACAGGCTATACCACTGTACTACCCTGTCTGAAAGTTGAGATGAAAACAGAAAATATTGGAAACACAGCTGATCAGGCAGCAGCTGTAGAAAACCTGGTTTGAAAACCTTTACTTTCATTTACGGTTGCAACCCCTTCATTTACTCTGAAAGATGAGGATTTCGATTTTTGTTTATTGCATTGCACGACGTGAAAACTAAATCTGAATCACTATATATAGAACAGAAGTTTTAAGGAATCTCAAGACGTGGCCAAGTGCACATCTATGTCTGACTGCTTAATCCCCATTCTCTGAGTGGGGACAAGGTTGTTGTTCATGCTCCAGAGAGTAACCCCTCAATGTAAATCATAATTAAGATGGCTCTTCCAGGATATTATCTCCTTGATTTAGTAACAGCTTCGCCGAGACTATTGCAAATGAATTTTTTGTGGCTGTGTAAATTATGCGACAATCACCAGTCAAAAGGCCCGAGGGTGTGTCCTACAGAACTCCTGCCGTTTATTTGTCTGAAGCCTCAAGCAAAATATCGAAATAGGAAGCGAAATTGCTCAAGCAAATGAGAAGAAAGATGAAGAGGTTTTGAGTGAAAGATTCTGGCATTCCAATGTAACATTGAGGTTGTTAAAGGTTGCAGTCGTTCTGGTGAGAAGCAAATAACCATAAGACTGGTGAAAATTTAAGGAAGCCAACCGGACCTTTACTACTTTCTTCCCAAGGTAGAGTTCTTGGAAAGGTGTAACCGATAGGAACCTAATCGTGGTCACCTTGAGTTACTGCATAGATCACTGCCCTGAACAAAGAGTCCCAACCCATGTCTGTCCATTCCCTCTATAGATGCTGCCTTGCCCGCTGAGCTCCTCCAACACTGGCTTTTGCTCAAGATTCCAGCACCTGCAGTCTCTCGTGTCTCCGTGAACAAAAGGCTTGTTTCCTCTGTATCATTGCACTTGTACTAAAACAATAAGCTGTTGTACGCCCTGATAAGCCAAGCAGAAATCTTTTACAAATGCAGTACTCTCTGAAAGTGCTTCACATCCAATTAATTACTTTTGAAATTTAGTCATTGTCCACTGTATTTGCTGGCACAACAATCTCAGTACAACAAAGCATTCCAAGAAATAATAAGATACAAGACTAGTTGACATGTCTTGTTAGTGGATGGGTAATGTTAGTCTGCGATACCAGGAACAGTCCTCTGGCTTGAGTGTTGTTTTGGGATCTTTTGCTTGGCTGATCAGGTAGTACAACAGGTTATAGTTTTAGTACAAGTCAATCTATACGGAGAAACAACCCTTTTGTTCATGGGGACAAGGGCAGCACAGTGGTGCAGCGGTAGAGCTGCTGCCTTACAACATCAGAAACCCGTATTCAATCATGACACCAGGTGCTCTTTGTACGCAGTTTGTACATTCTCCCCGTGTCCTTGTGTGCTTTCCCCGGTATCCTTTCATACTCCAAAGATGTACAGGTTTGTAGGCTAATTGGCATCAGTAAAGTTGCCCCTAATTTGTAGGATGGTGCTAGTGTACGGGGTGATTGCTTTGGACTCTGTGGGCCAAAGGGCCTGGTTCTGCATTGTATCTGAAGTCACTGTCTTCTGTATATGGCGATTTTGCAGTATGAGTAACAGTTTATGGAAAATATTGTAATTTCAGTCAACTTTTTTGCTGGTTGCTTGGGGAGGGATGTGGGATAAATTTGCACCATCAGCATCCTTGGCCTTGGTGCACTTTATCTGGCATTCAGTCCTGATAAGTCTACATTGTGTACTGTAGCATTTATTCCATGAATTAATTACTAGGAGCTGTTAGTGCTGCTGCCTTTGCGACTAACTGAATACATATTGGCAAGCGTGAGTATCAAACATTATAACATTTTCCCAGGAGTCATTGCATTGTGATCAAGATCAGAGGGTTTTGGCTGATTATTCTGCAACATGGCTCGTGGCGCAAGGTTAATTGCTACACCCTCTTACACTCAATGTGGACTAGGAATTGAACACGGCATGAAGTCAAACCAGGGTAGGATTTTCACAGTGAACGGTATAGCCCTTGGGGAAAGTCGTAGACAGGGGGATCTTGGAGATGGTGATGATGGCAACGTATAAGAGAACGGTGATGTTGGTGAAACGTCAAATGATCCTCTGGTGTTCAGGTACATACCTGGTGGAGGAGTATTTGAATTTGTAAGTCAGCCAAGGGTTGTGATGTGGGCTTCAGTTAATTGGCACTTTCCCCAAGTAATGGTCAGTGTGGATGTGGAAATAATAATGTCTGTAGTTTTCAGGGCAAGACTGAGGCACAGTTTTTGCCCTTGTAGCACTGCACCAAGAAATGCCTGAACTTCTTGCTTGCTATTACCAGAAGATCATTCTACCAATCATCTTTATAATAAACAGTTTAAACATGTGAGCAAACCCATTTTGAATGCACTCATCCGCTGCACTTGTTTGGTTTACTATAATCTTCCTTGCTGTCTGTAGGTTTTGACTTGGGAACGCAAATCAGTTGTGATGAATTTTAATACAAACTGGCCATGTGTTCCACCAGCTGAAACAGTCTCTTCATTTTGCATTTTCCTATGTGACGTGTGTCTTCTGCTCAAATTGTGCAGGAGATATCAAAAGGGAGAACAACATCTTACAGAGGTGTACAAAATCATGAGGATATTGGTTTATGGTGAGAGGGGAAAGATTTAAAAGGAACCTGAGAGGCAACATTTACACTCAGAGGGTGGTGAATATATGGAACGAGCTGTCAGAGGACGTGGTTGCGGCCAGTACGTTTAAAAGACACTTGGAGAGATACCATGGATTGGATATACACTGGTGGCCAAGAGGAGCAAGGGGACATGCCACAACAGTAGCACCCACATCCAATTGCATCTTGATGGAGTGCTTTGAGAGGTTGGTTATGATGTAAATTGACTCCTGCTTTAGTAATGATCTGGACTCACTACAATTTGCCTGCCGCCTCAACAGATCGACAGCAGATGCGATCTAACTGGCTCGCCAATCTGTGCTAGACCACTTTGACGCAGGAACATGTACATCAGGCTTTTGTTCATCAACTAAAGTTTGGCTATTGTCCCTTACAAACCCTTGGTCAAACTCTGTGAACTGGGTCTCTTCTCCTCCCCATGCAACTGATCCTTGACTTCTTCATCACCAGACCCCAATCAGTATGATTTGGCAACAACATCTGCTCCTTGCTGGCGATCAGAACAGGGGCATCTCGGGTTGTGTGCTCAGTCCCCTGCTCTACTCTCCCTTCACCCATAACTATATAGCCAGATTCAGCTCCAACGGCATCTTAGAATTTGCTGATACCACCATTGTTTCACAAATAACAGGTAATGACGAGTCAGAATACAGTAAGGAGATCAATAATCTGGTTGAATGGTGCCAGTACAACAATCTTCATATACATCTCTGATGATCTGCTCTGCGCCCAGCACATTGATACAGTCACAAAGAAAGTCCATCAGCACTTCTATTTCCACAGAAATCTTAGGAGATTCGACATGACGTTGAGTACTCCATCGAATGTTTACAGGTGGAGAGTGGAGAACATACTGACTGATGCATCACAGGGTCTTATGTGGCTGTGAAGCTGCAGCAAGAAATAATTTAATTGTTTCAGTTCATATCAGTTGCACATGTCAAACAAGCACACTCGAATCCTTTTGAAAAAAAGGACACAAAATTGATGGAGTAACTCAGCAGGTCAGGCAGCATCTCTGGAGAACATGGGCAAGCAACATTTTAGATCGAGACCCTTTTTCAGAGTTACTTCATGGGTCTAAAGAAGGGCTCCAACCCGAAACATCGCCAATCAATGTTTTCCTGAGTTACTCCAGCACTTTGTGTCCTTTTTTTTTGTAAACCAGCATCTGCAGTTCCTTGTGTTCGAATCTCTTTGAACCTGCTTTCAGGATCCAAATGCTGCAAGAATTATAACTGAGTTAAACTATTTTTTTTTAACTTGGGATCATAGCTTGGTTTTGGGCTGTTTAAAGCAATAGAATTTTAGATTTGTGCATGGAGTTGTAGGCTACAGTAAGGAACAAAATGAGGAACTGATTACGGTGGTTTAAATGAAAAAAGTGCTAGTCATTTTTCTGTGAGGTGAAACAAGCCTGTCTTTCATTACTGGGCTATATGTCCAGCATTGCAAACACACTCATGGCTGCACATCTGATATGTTACCCCTTGTAAGGAACCGCACTGTTATTTTTTTATCGGAGAGAAAGAATTTCAAAGGAGAATAGAACCACAATGTTTTGTCTAATGCTGCAGAATCTCTTATTTCGAGCATTACGGAATATCTGACACAAAGTTAGGAGGACTGTTTATCCAGAGGGCAGCTTACAGAAAATATGTAAGAAATGTGATAAATATCACGTGGATCACTCAGAAATAAAAACAATATTAGTTTTTGTTTAAGGTTCTTTAAAAGTTTTGGGGACCAGTGGTTCAGAAGTTCCTGGCAGGGAGCCACTTTGCACCTATCTAGTAAATCTGCACACAGTTAGCAGAATGACCTTGAAGCTCCCAGTGTCAAGAATGGAAACAATATTTAAAATGTATTGAATGCTCAGCGGCAATTCCTCCCCCTCACCAAACTGATCCGTCTCCGGAATGGTATAAGAGATTACTTTTGGTTACACAGTTAATGGAGTGAGGGTAAAACGACAGATAATATTACAGAATTTCAGCACAATGTAAAAAGGAATGGCACTGATGTTTCAAAGAAAGCAGTGGAGGTGCTAGCCCTTGCTCTTTACTAAAGAGCTGCAGGTTTAGGCTGGCCATATGTACTGCCAGGCAATAATCTGAAGGAAAATATAGGCACCTTCAAAGGAAACTATTTGGAATTTGATTCAAGAAATAAAATTTTGCTTGTTGATAATGGAACTGAAAAATAAATCTCTGGTGGCATGTAACATGATTGCCCATTTGGGACATGTTTCTTGGTTGAATCAATAGAAGATACACAAGTTTCACGTTTCATGCTTATGATGTGTGTGTGTGTGTGTGTAGCCACTTCGGTGCTGCGTTGTATCTGGCACAACAGTTTTCTTCTCCAAATTGACAAACAGGTGTATTCTAGGGGTTTTGTCAAGGAAAAAACTTTCAACAGAGTAATATAAATGTACATGCTGTTACCAACAGAAGGAGCAAGGTCGTGTTTCAGGAAACAGTTCATGTTGCAGACGACTCTCTTTAATTCCAATACTTGTATATTTCTGTACATTTAATAGTATCTGGATCAGCATTAAAATGAAATTAGAACTTCCAATAGAACTGAGGCCTAGTTATAGAAATTTAAAAATTGATCTAAAAAAATCTATTGTCCTATATACATATGGTACCATGAGCTAAACTGTAATGTGCTGACTTGCTTATTATGGTCTAGCTGACTGTTGACTGGTATATTCTTTAAATACAGGGACTTAGTACTTTTTTTTTTCTCTCACCAAAATGTTTTTCTGAAAATGAATCACAGACCATTGTTTTATATTGTGTGATTCACCTAGATTTTGTTATAGATGTTTAGTTTAGTTTAGTTTAGAGATACAACGCGGAAACAGGCCCTTCGGCCCACCGAGTCTGCACTGACCAGCGATCCCTGCACATTAACACTACCGTGCACACACACTAGGGACAATTTTACATTAATACCAAGCAAATTAACCCACAAACCCGTACGTCTTTGGAATGTGAAAGAAACCAAAGATCTCGGGCCAAGCCCACGCAGGTCACAGGGAGAATGTACAAACTCCGTACATTCAAGCACCCATAGTCAGGATCGATCCTGGGTCTCTGGCATTGTAATCTGAGAAAAGACATTCTTACTATAGAGGTAGTACAGAGAAGGTCCACCAGACTGATTCCTGGGATGGCAGGACTTTCATATGAAGAAAGACTGGATAGACTCGGCTTGTACTCGTTAGAATTTAGAAGATTGAGGGGGGAATCTTATAGAAACTTACAAAATTCTTAAGGGGTTGGACAGGCTAGATGCAGGAAGATTATTCCCGATGTTGGGGAATTCCAGAACTAGGGGTCACAGTTTAAGGATAAGAGGGTAGTCTTTTAGGACCGAGATGAGAAAATCATTTTTTACACAGAGAGTGGTGAATCTGTGGAATTCTCTGCCACAGAAGGTAGTTGAGGCCAGTTCATTGGCTATATTTAAGAGGGAGTTAGATGTGGCCCTTGTGGCTAAAGGGATCAGGGGGTATGGAGAGAAGGCAGGGATGGGATACTGAGTTGGATGATCAGTCATGATCATATTGAATGGCGGTGCAGGCTCGAAGGGCCGAATGGCCTACTCCTGCACCTCTAACGCTGCACTAGTGTGCCGCCCCAACTCTGGCGAGTTAAACTGGAGTGGGGAGGAAGGGGGGAAGGGGATGGAAACCAGAGCAGTGGGACAGCAAGTGGAGGCACTGATGGGAAGGTAGAGGTTATGACGCATGTCTTAGGGAGAATACAAACTCCATACCGGCAAGCGCCCGTGGTCAGGATCGAACCAGGATCTCTGGCGCTGTAGGGCAGTAGCTCTACCACTGCGCCACCATGCTGCGCATGGAAATGCTGTCTCCATGTATCGAAAAAACTTGTTGGAAGAGGCATCTTAGAATAGTGGGAAATAACAGACAAAAAAATTATTGGCAGTGTCTAGCTTGTTACTCCATTTATATTCCAATATGATCATGTGAATCTTACTCATTTGGCCGCAATGTATAATGTATTTGCCTGACATAATTTCCTGACAATGGATTTTCTACATTGTGCCGTACACTGAAACAATGTCCCTTATGTGTCTGGTAATGATGTAATCTTGAGAATGTACAAGGGAGCACAAAGTCAGGGACTCCAGTCATGGTGTCATACAGCACGGAAAAAGGCCTTTCAGCCCAACTTGCCCATGCTGACCCAAGATACCTCATCTACGCTAGTCCCACCAGACTGCGTTTGTCCCATCTCCCTCTAAATCTATCCTATCCAGGTAGCTGTCAAAATGTCTTTTAAACATTGTTATAGTACCTGCCTCAACTACATCCACTGGCATCAAAGTTCCATATCCCCACCACCCTCTGTGTGAAAACATTGCCTTTCAGGTTACTATTAAATCCTTCCCCTTTCACCTTAAAAAGGAGCTTGATGTTGGCTCAAATTGTTTATTTCATGAAATATTTGCATATAAATATTCTGATACATAGATATAGACATACTGAACCCCAGAATTCTCTTGCTGATTATTTAATTGCTGCCAGCACTGACGCCGTATCATATCTATTGTTATTTTTAAAACATGGCTGCATTCGGTGTTGCCCTCATAAGACTTTTTCCTTTAATGTAAGTCTTTCCAACACTGGCCATCTCTTTTGCACACTGAGAGTAAATTCAATAATTCCTGTCTTTCAAATGTCGTAGTAATTCAACAGGAGCACACATCAAAGATTTGGCACAATAGTGTTGTAACCTTATCTTTAACTGTGTTACGCATAAATGGAATTCTTCCTTGAGAGTATAAGGTCAGTGAATTCATCTGTACTCCCACGATTTGAGATGGGCCTTTTAAGCACTTTCCTGTGAAGTGATCAGTTACTCCATGGTATTGCTATGACCATTTTTCAATGAGAACGCAATAAATGCCAGGATGTCAGCGGTAGAGTTGCAGCCTTATAGCGCTTGCAGCGCCGGAGACCCGAGTTCGATCCCGACTACGGGTGGTGGCTGTACGGGGTTTGTACGTTCTCCCCGTGGTCTGCGTGTTTTCTCCGAGATCTTCGGTTTCCTCTCACACTCCAAAGGCGTACAGGTATGTAGGTAAGGTATGTAGGTAAATTGGCTTGGTAAATGTAAAACTATTGCCCATAGTGTGTGTAGGATTGCTGGTTGGCGCGGACCCGGTGGGCCAAATAGCCTGTTTCTGCGCTGCATCTCTAAACTGAACTAAACTAAAACCATATGCTTTGTCTGAAGCATTATATTTTGAATGAGAAGGAAGATATCTGTGGTGGAAGAGATGTGTAGGAAAGTACTGCAGATGCTGGTTTAAATCGAAGGCTGCATCTCTGGAGAGAAGGAATGGGTGACGTTTCGGGTCGAGACCCTACTTCAGACTACCACACATTTACATACTAGGCACAATTTACAGTTGTCAGTTAATTTACTGACCTATAATTTGGGGATATGGGTGGGAGTGGGAGTGGGAGTGGGGGGGGGGGGGAACCAGAGCCTACAGAGAAAACCCATGCTGTCACAGGGAGAATGTGCAGACTTTGTACGAGTCGCATCAGTAGTCACGATTGAACCCGGGTCAGTGGAGTTGCGAGACCACAGCTCTACCAGCTGCATCATTGCGCTGCTGTGTTCGTACTGTTTACTGTTATGCTTGGTTATGTTTATGAGACTGTGGGGCGTCCGCAATGTTTCGGAACTTTGCGCTTTGCTTCTGTGTACACAATACGCAGGAATCGGAGGAGGAGGAGGAGTAGGAGCTGCGATACCAGAGTGAGTGTGTCCCATTTTGTGCCCTATTGCTGCTGAGCTTAAAATAGAAGGTGATGTTGCCAGGGTGGGGTTGGGGTAACACCCATCTGTTGTACACAAACTCCTCATTCTCAACCAATTGCAGCTTGGAGCTGATTTGCAATTGATAATATAACAAAATCTCTGTACTTCTTTTAAAATAAATTCTGAAAATAATGCAGTAACTGTTCACACGTTTTCATTGTAGTCCCTTGGTTTAATATTCCCCTGCTTTCATTCGCTTTCAACTATTCTTCAGATTGACACAGAGAATTTATACCTCTGGGCTGCAATAATTTAATATTCCCACCTTCATCTCTCGTCCTGCATGTGAGGTCCTCTGTTGAAGAGTGGATGCCAGCAACAGTCTCTCACCTCATGTGCGATCAAGCTCATCTAATATTTATTTGAGCTGGGAATTTCTTACCTGTTTTTTGCATTTCATGCGTTCCTTAATTCAACTTGTGTTCGGGAATGGCTGAGGCAAATCTCTTACGTTTTTAAGTTTCTTCTTTTAAATCTCTTAAGTTTTGCAACAAGGTAGATTTGTTTTACCCTCAAGCAATTGAAGATGGGCAGAAAGGTAGTTTAATTCTAAAATTGCCAATTTGATTAATCTTTAGGCAGAATCGTCTTTTAATTGAAAGACATTGTTGCCATAGAGGGAGTACAGAGAAGGTTCACCAGAATGATTCCTGGGATGTCAGGACTTTCATATGAAGAAAGACTGGATAGACTCGGCTTGTACTCGCTAGAATTTAGAAGATTGAGGGGGGACCTTATAGAAACTTACAAAATTCTTAAGGGGTTGGACAGGCTAGATGCAGGAAGATTGTTCCCGATGTTGGGGAAGTCCAGAACAAGGGGTCACAGTTTAACGATAAGGGGGAAATCTTTTAGGACCGAGATGAGGAAAACATTTTTCACACAGAGAGTTGTGAATCTGTGGAATTCTCTGCCACAGAAGGTAGTTGAGGCCAGTTCATTGGCTATATTTAAGAGGGAGTTAGATGTGGCCCTTGTGGCTAAAGGGATCAGGGGGTATGGAGAGAAGGCAGGGATGGGATACTGAGTTGGATGATCAGCCATGATCATATTGAATGGCGGTGCAGGCTCGAAGGGCCGAATGGCCTACTCCTGCACCTATTCTCTAATTTTATATGAACACCACCATGCCATAATGTTTGGGGAAATCAATCTGTTACAATTAACCACATTTCCCTTTTGCTTCCAAAACAGTCAAATTAAGCAAGGTTTGACGTTTATGATGCTGTACCTCCCTGGAATGTGGCTGTAACTAGAAATGATCATGTCCCAGTTGCTACCGCACTACTGGGGCACCTCACTGATGCAGCAATGGAGTTGCTATCTTACAGTGACAGACACCCGGGTACGAAACAGAGTTTGTACGTTCTCCCCGTGACCTGCATGGGTTTTCTCCGGGTGCTCAGGTTTCCTCCCACACTGCAGAGACATACAACTGTGTAGGTGAATTGGCTTTGTTAAATTGTACATTGCCCCTAGTGTGTGTAGGATAGTGTTAGTGTGCAGGGACCACTGGTCGGCACAGACTTGGTGGGCCGAAGAGCCTATTTCCACGCTGCATCTACAACCAAACTGGTTGGGTGACGTAGGCTGCCACTCTAAGCCGATCCAGAAAGTTTGCTTTGACAGTGAGTGACCCACACATCAGTGAAGATGGAAGAGCAACAAGCCACTGCCACCACAGAGAATTTGGTCTTCAGTATCATAGAAGCAGGCCCTTTGGCCCAACTTGTTTGTGCTGACCACGGTGCCTTCTTGAGCAAGTCCCATTTGCCTGCACATGACCTGTATCCCTCTAAACCCTTCTTATCCATGAACCTGGCCAAATGTATGTCAAACACTGTAATTCTATCTGCCTCTACCACTTCCTCTGGCAGCTCGTTCCATATATCCACCACTCTTTGTACGAAAAAACTGACCCTCGTGTCACACTCAAATCTTTCCCCTCTCACCTTAATCCTATGCCCTTTAGTTTTAGACTCCCCTACCCAGGGATAAAGTCAGTAACCATCCACTTACCTACACCTTCCATAATTTGGTAAACTTCTGTAAGGTCACATGTCACCCTCCTTCACTTGTGGACAAACAGCCCCAGCCTACCCTTTTTATCCCAGCCTATTAATTCAAACACTCCAATTCTGGCAACATCCTAGTGGATCCTTTCTGCACACCCTTGACCTTAATCATGTACTTACTACAAAATGGCAAATAGAACTGCATTGCCTCCATGTTCCAGGTGCTGTCTCACCAACATCTTGTACAGCTGTAATGTGACGTCCTAACTCTTTTGGACAAGTCTTAGAAGCAGGACCGTTAGATTCCAGCAACAGCCTCTTATCCGGAAATTTCTCCTACTGATTGCTCTTTTTGAGCTGAAGCAAACGATTTTTGCCGCTTAATCCTTTTACGAGTGCGTTGGGTGTTTTGTAAATTCCCGCACTCTGCTTACACTTTCCTGTTTAAAAGCAAAAGCTTGTAGTGGTTATTGATGGCTATATGAAGCTTTGATTTCTTCACCTTTTGGAAGAGGTTTGCATTTACAAAGCAACTTTCACAGCTGCAGTGTTGCTATGTATTAATTCTTCATGTTCTGCAGGCAAATGAACCTCCAGTCTTGTGCAGGGTAGAGTCCCTTGCATTGGCATGGTGCGCTTGTTGCAACAGGCAACATGTCTGGGTCAAACACCCCAGAGTAACTTAGTTTTTGTGTTGAGGTGGTAGGAACTCCCTAACAAACAACATTGCATGGAACCAACACCCTCACATTATTGCATTGCCAGGTACAAGGAAAGTAGACGTGGAAAGTAAAACAAGGGAGGGGTGGCACAGTGGCGCGATCTTTCGATCCTGACTATGGGTGCTGTCTCTATGGTGTTTGTAAGACTCTGACTCCATGCTTAATGTCTTGTCCAGTGGATTACTATTTGTCCACCCTCGCACTGCTACTGACCTATGCCGTGGGTCAGTGTATTATGTAGCAGGATGCACATTTTTTGTTGCACTCTGTCCGACGGTATTTCTTCTTTTCACTCCGCGCACCCTCCCAATTCTCCACTCTCCCTTTGAACACCTACTTCAAACTCAGCAGTACAGAGGTGATAGTTGAGGTAGGGACTAGCCCAACGTTTAAACATCAGGGAGATACATGGATAGGACAGGTTTGGAGGGATATGGGCCAAATGTGGACATGTTGGCTGGTGTGGCGCAGGTTGGGCTGAAGGGCCTGTTTCCATGTTGTATTACTCTATGCACATGGTGTTTAATGTCCAAAATCCCACTTTCAGGAGCCTGCTTGCTCGGACTCAACTCTAAGTATCTTGAAGGCTGGGTTCATTTACGTTAGATAGTACGTTCGTTTTGACGCCACAGACAGAGACGCAGAGACATAACCTCAGATTTTCCATAAGGCTTTGGAAATAGCCTTGACTGTTAGGAATTGTGCGTCTTCTCTTTAATGCATCCTTTGCGCATCAGTTCTAACTTTTATTACCGCGCACGCAATTAGAGGCAGGTCACCCCTTCCCCTTTCGCTGCCCCCTACCCTTCCCTCCTTTCCACCCCTCCCCTGTCCCCTTAAGAATGATTGTCCCATCTTCCCCTTTGTGCATCACCAGTACGCACCAATATGCATCCCAGTATTTTCATGCAAGAGTGTAAGATGTGACCCGAAACGTCACCTATTCCTTTTCTCCAGAGCAACTCTACCTGACCCGCTGAGTTACTCCAGCTTTTTGTGTATATCTTCGGTGTAAACCAGCATCTCCAGTTCCTTCCTACACAGATTGTCGGGCTCGTTGCACTGGTGATGCTTATCGTTTGTTGCACAATTTAAAACCTACTTTAATGATTAATCGCAGCTCATTCCCAGTGACATCATTTAATGGGCAAAAGTGTAGTGTCAGCAAAATATGGTGCCGACATGCAAATTTGACCACAAACAAAACGGAAATGTTTCAGGGTAAGATGAAGATGTGGGATCACTCCACAGTTAAATAATCTCTTGAGAATAAAGACAGTGCAAGGCTCACTGATAATTGCTACCACCCTGCCTTCAGAACTAATTGGATGTGGTTCTAGTGGTGAGACTGGATTCAAGAGTAGTTTTCAAATGGGAATTAAATTAAAGTTGAAGGAGGAAATCGCATGCCTTCTTGGGAAGAGATATTGATTAGTAGGACTGGATGTTACAATCCCTAAGGTTCTTCACCACAACTGACACCCGGTATTCTTGGGGGTGGTCACTAGGTGATTTTGCTACCAATCAGACACATCTTCAGTTGTGTACCTCAACATCACTGGTGTTTCGGCCTTTTATCACAAGACACCCTCAGTCGAGGCAGGCCCACCGCAGGGTGATCAGCCCTGATGTGAGAAATAAATTGGGAAGGAGGGGAGATTCAAAATTAAAATAATTGCTATTGAGTTGTACAGCACAGAAAATGGCCCTTCAGCCCACTGTAACAATGCTGGCCATTTACATTAATCCTATTTTTGCACCCCACATTCCTATCAACTTCCCCCAGATTCTAATATTCACCAAATTATTAGGAGTAATTTATAGTGGCTTATTAACTTACTCAATCTATAATCTTTTGTAATGTGCGAGGAGTTCAGAGAGGGGCGGATTTAGCCTAGTCCATCACTGGCACAGTCTTCCACTCCAAAGGAAACATTTATAAGAGGCACTGCCTCATGAAGGCAGGCATCTACCTTCAAGGATCCACAGCATCCGGGCCATGTCCTCTTCTCAGGCAGGAGGTACGGACACCTGAAATGTCACACCTCCAGGTTCAGGGACAGTTACTTTCCCACAACTGTCGGTTCTTGAACAGATCTGCCCAACCTTTGCCTACCTTGGTGATGGAATGCTGTGGACCACATCTTGCACTATCATGGACTTGTTTCCTAATTGTGCATTTTTGCACTGATGGCTTGCTTTTTTTTGTGCACAATCTTTTTTTCACCATCTTATGGAATGAGATTTATGCATGATTTAGGTATAATTTATATGTTTGGGTGTTGTCCGTGTGCATGTGATGTTGCTACAATCAAGATTTTCATCATGCCTTTACATCACCGTGTTTGTGCACGTCACAATGAACTCGACGACTTGAATTGACTTGTCAATACTGCATTTTGTTAGGGCATGATAGGTGGCCTTTGCAATATGATTCTGATTACGAACAATAAGATGTAGAAATTTAGCATTGATCACTCCTGCTAAATGGCTGCACAATTATCTCTTGCCCATTGTACTTATCTCCTGGTTTTCCATTCCTACTTCACTGTAAACAAAGATTGTGATGGGGTGTAACCAGTGCTTAATACATGCTCTCTTACACAATTAGTAAAGGCACTCAAAGGTGAATTTCTAACCCAAGACTTCAAACTTGGTGGCAATAAAATCATGTAACTATTGGCTGGTGGTGGACTAGCAATGCTACTTGGTAAAATTGTTGGGGGAGTCCAGAACCAGAGGCCACAGTTTAAGAATAAGTGGTAGGCCATTTAGAACTGAGATGAGGAAAACCTTTTTCATACAGAGAGTTGTGAATTTGCGGAATTCTCTGCCTCAGAAGGCGGTGGAGGACGATTCACTGGATGCATTCAAAAGAGAGTTAGCTATAGCTCTTTGAGTATGCAGAATCAAGGGATATGGGGAGAAAGCAGGAACGGGGTACTGATTGTGGATAATCAGCCATGATCACATTGAATGGCTCGAAGGGCCGAATGGTCTACTCCTGCACCTATTGTCTGTGTATCTAGTTATGAAAGTGTGCACTGTTAGAGTTAAAACATTACATGTGAAGGAATAATATGCTGGGTTCACTTTTTGGCAAAGAAATTGAAGAGTCAGTGGAATTCCTGGTAGGATAAAATTAGATGCACTAACATAACATTGCGAGAAGCGCAATACTTTGAAGTTCTCATGTTTTGTTTGTGCTTCAGTCCACTTGTTGTCAGTCCTGGTGCATTCCTCCTTAACACAGACTCGGCAAAGTGCACTGCCTCAGCACTTGTCTCTCCATTTTAACATTAAGTACAACTGATTTTACCTATCTTCCCATCGTTATGAAATAATCCCTCACACATCTCCTGTTTCCCTTTCTATATTCAGAGAGGTGTAACGTAATTTCAAATAAAATTCTCTGAACTGTTACTCCAGCACTTTGAAAGATAGACACAAAGTGCTGGAGTAACACAGCATCCTGCTTGTCCCGCTGAGTTACTCCAGCACTTTGTGTCTATATTTGGAATATACCAGTATCTGCAGTTCCTTTCTACACAAGTGTTTTTGAAATGCAGTCGCTGCTATGAAACCAAACAGCCAGAATGCAGTTGATTGAACAGAGAGCACTGAAGGAAATAACTATACAGCCTGATTATAGTGGTGAATGGTTACTAAGAATGTTAGACACAGAATGCTGGAGTAACTCAGCGAGACAGGCAGCATCTCTGGAGAGGAGAAATAAGTGATGTTTCGGGTCGAGATCCTTCAGTCTATCCCGCTGAGTTACTCCAACATTTTGTGTCGCTGGAATCTTCAATTTAAACCAGCATCTGCAGTTCCTTCATACACATGTAAGAGAGTTAGTCAGGTTGGAGCATAAGAATCTCTCTTGCTTCCATACAAAATGGCCAAGGGATTTTGTGTCCCATCCAGAAGACCGCCCGAAGGCTGGGCAGAGTCGCTCAGTGTCTTTGATGTGAGTTGGGGTCCTGGGCAAGGAGGAGGGTAGTTACCACTCTCCCAAGGCTACAACCAAGAAGTATATGGACACGAGCAACGCAAAGGAATTGCCATTCTCCAAGAATCACAGGGTGGATACTGCATCAGCTATGACTCACTCAGCGATAACAGGGCACTTGTTTAGATTGTTTAATTTAGAGATACAGCATGGAAACGGGCCCTTCGGCCCAAGTCCATGCCAACCATCGATCACCCATTCCCTAGTTATATGTTATCCCTCTTTTGTACCCTACACACTAGGGGCAATTTACAGAAGCGAATTAAACTGCAAACATGCACGTCTTTGGAATGTTGGAGGAAATAGGAGCACTTGGAGAAAACCCACACGGTTGTAAGGGGAACGTACAAACTCCATACAGACAGCACCCACAGTCAGGATTGAACCCGGGTCTCAGGCGCTGTAAGGCGGCAACTCTTAATGCTGCGCCGCTTTTGTGACCATCACTTCCCACCTCTTCACTGATTTCAGTACATGAAATCCAAATTATGTCTTGTCATGGTTTATTGGGGATCTTATAGAAACTTACAAAATTCTTAAGGGGTTGGACAGGCTAGATGCAGGAAGATTATTCCCGATGTTGGGGAAGTCCAGAACTAGGGGTCACAGTTTAACGATAAGAGGGAAGTATTTTAGGACCAAGATGAGAAAATCATTTTTTACACAGTGAGTGGTGAATATGTGGAATTTCTGCCACAGAAGGTAGTTGAGGCCAGTTCATTGGCTATATTTAAGAGGGAGTTAGATGTGGCCCTTGTGGCTAAAGGGATCAGGGGGTATGGAGAGAAGGCAGGGATAGGATACTGAGTTGGATGATCAGCCATGATCATATTGAATGGCGGTGCAGGCTCGAAGGGCCGAATGGCCTACTCCTGCACCTATTTTCTATGTTTCTATGTTTCTATTGTCAAAAGCACAAGCACTTTCAGACACAGATACAATAAGCAACTTGTTTATTGAGACACATTGGACATTGGAAACTGCTGCTATGGGCCATGCCATCATTATATGTAAATAAGGAAATGACATAGTCTTCTATTTTTCATAATCTATAAAAAAAGGCTGCCCCGTGTTAAAGTGGTTGTTTAGGTTTACCACTAGAAGACCCTCCAATAATGCAAGTCTTGAAATGTTTCTTTTATTCTATAATAATATTAGCTGGGAGCTATCGTTGGCTTAAACCACCAACCACTATAAACATTGAAGGACTTCTTTGAGTGAGGATGTATGTTGGGACTTAATCGGCAAGGCCATTTGGTGATTTGCCACTTGAACTCATGTATAAATGATCATCTTCTCTACCTAATGCTGGGAAGGTGATAGTCTTGGAACTGTATCCAAGCCTTCATGGGAAGATGCCTTCATAGGAAGGGAAGAATACAATGGGGAGATTGCAGAGTGAACAGTCTTTGGAGCCCCAATGACAATGAGAAATGAGAAAAATTGAGCTTTGAGAACTAATCCTGTAGAAACGGAAAACTTGTTACAATTTGGAATATTTTGCAAGTTAAAAGTTTTGAACTGAAAAGGCTGATTTTCTTTAAATATTGTTTTATATTCTGAATTCTGAGAGTTTACACTGCTCTGCAAGAAGCGCCACCACTCATCTGCTCCTCAACATTTCCCCTGCCTTTGCTTCCTGTTCCTCCCCCTCATGTGGCTGCTGCTTTGCTACATTAAACTCCATTTCAACTGCGGACGGACGTAACCAATACAAAAGACACTTTCATTTACTTTAATAGTTATCAAGGAATGAAGGGGGGGGGGGGGGGCAGGAGAAAATGAATCGGGTGAGAGTACAGTTGAATTAAAATTGGTGTCTCAACGATGTTTTTGTAAAAAATATGCAACTCCCAGATGTCCCAACTGACATATCCCAACCCGAGAGGTCGCTTATCCATGTTCTCCAGGGATGCTGCCTAACCCACTGAGTTACTCCAGCACTTTGTGTCTTTCTTTGATATAAACCTGCGGCTCTTTGTTATCACCTGTTCTACAGAGATGTTATAAGGTCATAAGTGATAGGAGCAGAATTATGCCATTCGGCCCATCAAGTCTACTCCGCCATTCAATTAATTATAGCTGATCTGTCTCTCCCTGCTAACCTCATTCTCCCATAACCCCTGACGCCCGTACTAATCAAGATGTTGCCTGACCTGCAGAGTTACTCCAGCACTTTGTGCCTTATTTTTATGAACTACAGTATCCCTTGGCTTTGGATACTTTTTAATTTAATCATGCTACTTCCCCATGTGAACACTCCCCATAATGAAAGATATATTTGCCTGACCTCTCACCTTGTGGCAATATGGCTTCATTGTGTACAGGGCAGATATCTAAAGAACTCTACTACTCCTGTGAACTCCAGTGAGATTCGTATTTGAACAAAGGCATCTGATTTTAATTAAGTTTGATTCGAGGGAGTTTTTTAAACTGGTTTCCTCTCAGTTTATGAAGGGGGAAAAGGTCAGTGGTTTAATGAGACTGCATTTTCATTAGTGCTGTGTCGAAGCATTACTCATATTCTGCTGAGCGTGTTCGCAGTACTTGATGGAGGAAACGTTGTACCCAAACAGCCTGGCCCTTTGCATTGGTTTTCACTGGAATATGCAGACTCCGATTAAATCAAAAACATGACTATTTCCTTTGCCACAGCATTGGCTCCCTGTTCTCCTTATATGGGAAAGGAATTTTCAAAAGCAGCTGAGTGGCTGTGGATCTATTTGTTCTGGAAATTCTTTGGATATTACAAACTTATAAAGATTGGGAAAAGGTGATGCAGGGAGTACAGGCTTACTCTGTAAAATAAAGGAGACTTGGATTAAATGCTATTGAGTTTAAAAGTACCACGACTTTCAAAAGACATTTGTACAGATTTATGGACAGGAAGTGTTTAAGAGAGTTCTGGATCGAATGGAAGGAAATGGGACTAGATCAGCATGCCAATAGCCAGCACGGACAGGGTGGGCCGATGGGCCTGTTTTCATGCTGGATGGCTCCAATACTCTAAACGCTTGTTCATAGTTTGTGTTGTGGTGATGGTGGACAAGACATTTTAATAACTGTGTTTAAGAAGGAACTGCAGATGCTGGAAAATCGAAGGTACACAAAAATGCTGGAGAAACTCAGCGGGTGCAGCAGCATCTATGGAGCGAAATCGCTCCATAGATTTTAATAACTGTACCTTCTCATTAAACTAAATGATCAGTTAGGTAACTGTAAGTAACTCATCAGAGTAAAATCACTCAAATGTAAGTTCTAACTCTATTAGGGCTGAACCAGCCATCTCGAGAGCAGCTTCTGCAATGCAGCAGGTCACGATAGGGACTGGAGGTGAAACTAGGGTCTACCTTCTGAAGTTTTTGGTCTTTAGAGGATGTTGGTCTCCATCATCTACTTGAGAAAGTAAACTAAAGGCTCCTACATTGAGGAGCATGATTTTCTGCACTGTTGAGCTAGATGTAGTGGAGATTTCAGGCATTGGCACATTAACCATTGCACAGACATCAAGAGTCAAGAATATTTAATTGTCATATGCACCAGAATCCGAACAATGAAACTGTTACATGTAGCAGTTTTACCAGCACAATAAATGTAACACAATAATAAATTATCGTTATTCTCAGTAAAGAGATATAAAATATATGTGTAGGAAGGAACTGCAGATGCTGGTTTAAACCATGTGTGACGTTTCGGGTCGAGACCCTTCTTCAGACTGAAGAAGGGTCTTGACCCCAAAAAAAATCACCTATTCTTTTTCTCCAGACCTGCTGAGTTACTTCAGCTTTTTATATCATATAAATATATCAATCTGAATCATCTTTACAGCATTTTGAATTATTAACCCACATTTATATCTAGTTTTGCCATGTTTTTGGATTTACAAATGGGCAAACATGTCCTTCGCACTAACAAACTGACAAACTCACATGATGCTTCACTGTACTAATGTCACATATTTCAATGTCTTTATGAAATTGTATTCGTTTCAAATTGTTACAAATTGTATTAGTTTCGATGTGGGGCTCGTGACCTCTCCTAACCCTACTGCAAGGACGCAGGCTCCAGAGATTCACCACTCACTTCTTGCAAGAGGGTGGTGAATCTTCGGAATCCTCCACCCATTGGGTTGCGGAGGCTGGATCACTGGGACTAGTTAAGGAGGTTGAGACACAAATTTTCAAGTTCAGGTTGGAGGGAATTAGTATTGAAGAGATAAGGCCTGACAATGGCGGGGCAGGCTTGAGGGGGGTGGATTGAGCATGATGGATCAGATCTCCTGTTTGTGGAGAGTAAATTTAAATGATTCTTTCACCAGCTTTCCTCTGTCTATTTAGTTTAAGGGCCTATCCCACGAGCATGCGACTGCATGCGGCAAGCGCAACCAAACCGGAAGCGGGGGCCGCGCGGAGGTCGAGTGATCCCGTACGAGTTGACGTGAAGTTCCAGCGAAGTCCGTGGGGAAGTTCGCGCTAGGCGTACGCCGTCAAGATGCTGTGTACGGCGTCAAGACGCTGCGTAAGGCATCGAGACGCTGCGCACGCCCGTTGAGGCGGTGCGTACGGCCTCAATGCGGCTGCGGGCTGGCAGGCCGTTGCCACGTGGAATTTTTGGACAGTGTCAGTTTGTCGGAGCCCCGCGTGATGTCGGGACCAGCTCCACACAACTCCATACGGCTCCGGCGATCGAAGTGGGACCGGCCCGCGAGGCCGTACGGCTCAAGCGCCCACGTTAGGTCGCGCTCGCCGCTTGCAGTCGCATGCTCATGGGACAGGCCCTTTATAGTTTATTGTCATGTTACAGTGAAAAGCGTTTTATCTTGCATGTTATCAAGCCAAAAAAGACTACATAATTACAACAATCTGTCCGCAGTGTACAGATACAGGATAAAGGGAATAACGTTTAGTGCAAGATAAAGTCTAGTAAGGTCCAATAAAAGATAGACTGATGTTCTGAAGGTCTCCAATGAGGGCAGTTACATTTATACTCAATTAGGTTTTTTTTAAGTTTTAGCAGTTCATGAAAAAAAGTATTTTTTAAGATAAATCATTTTGTATAAAGTTGGCACACTCGTTCTGTTTTGGCATTGCCAAATTGTTGTATGAACTACTTCCTTTGTTTGTCATATTCAAATGTATTAATACGGCCTTCAGCATAAGGGAGGGGCATGGTTTGTTGTGCGAGACATATTTCACATTTTTAACCTCATTGTATATTTCCACATTGTTGGCAGAGTGACTATAGCTGGCATGTGACTGACTACGTTTAATGAAGATGTCTAGAACAGTGAATATCCAAACCACATAGGGAATTCAGGATTCTTTAACCAGACAGTGGTAAATATGTGGGGCAGCCACGGGGAAGAATAAAATGAACACCACAGATACCCTTGGATACCGTCCCTTGCATGTCACCAGTATTCTGAGTCGGTCTCTGAACTATGTGGACTTGGGGGCACTGGTCTTGTCTTTTTGCACTATTATTGTTTTGTTTATTGATTATTGTTTGTTGTGTGTGTGTGTGTGTGTAGAAGGGAACTATCTGGGGCATATGTCCAGGCACCCTGTGTCCCGGGGAGTCGCAAGCGTGGCAGGAATGTCCCGGGAAAGCCGCGCGGACACTATCCACCCGCCGAACAACCGCGCCCCCGTCGACCAGCACGACAACCAAGGACCGGAAGGAGCACCGGTAGGCCCAACCCGTCCCACAGGCCTATCAGGGGCCAGCGGTGAAGCCGGGTGGCGAGGCCTGTCTGGGCTGAAGGAACCTCAGTGGTGGCGGTGATGGGAGCCTCAGCGGTGGCGGTGATGGGAGCCTCAGCGGTGGCGGTGATGGGAGCCTCAGCGGTGGCGGTGGGAGACCTGGCGGTGGCAGCGGCAGCAGGAACCTCGGCGGCAACGTGGCCTCGGTGGCAAAGAGAGCCTTGGTGGCGGTGGGGCATCGCGATCGTTGAGGTGAAGACAATTGGGAACCGACCTGGAGGACCACCATGAAGAACAATGGAGGACCCGGCATGGGGGGAGGGTGGGAGAACAAAGGAGGACCCAGTGTGGGATGGGGGGGAGGGGGGGCACTCTGCCCAGCGGATATGTCACTTGTTCATTTGCTTGTTTGTTCATTTATTCCAGTGGCGGCACTGTGCACACGGCAGCCTGCCAAAAGCCGCTTGTCATTTTCTTTTTGTTTTCATGTTTAATTTCAAGTTTCTGTGTACCTTGTGTGTTGTGACTGTCGGCAGACCAATTTCCCTCCGTGGATGAATAAAGGTTTATCGTATCGTATATGGCAATAAAACGCTCTTGATTTTTGACTCTTGAAAAATATTGCGGGCCCTTCATTGTCGCTGGGTCTATATCCTGGAGTTCCCTCCCAAACACCACTGTGGGGGAACCTGCATCAGAGGGACTACAGCGGGTCAGTTCACCATTGCCTTCTCAAGGGCAAGTGGGAATGGACATTAATACTGGACTTCCCAGTGACCTCCAGATCCTGGGAAATGAATTTTAAAAATCACAAGCATGTTTTTTCATTAGAGTATAAGAATAATATTATCTTAATGCACTCATTATCAGATGTGTGTACATTTTTGGTATATTTTTGGAAATACAAGTCTTAATATAATTTGTTTGTAGGATTAAACTACTGAGATGCGTCTTTGAACTAGATATCAGGAAAAGCTTTATTGACTTAGTGGTTTAATTTACTGAACGAGAAGCCGCAAGAACCTTCTGATGTTAAAACTGAGGCTTTAGAAATGGAGATTGAGTACATTGAAAGTTGCAGCAGAGAGACAGGAAGGGCCAGCTGAATAAGTAGCAAAAGCCAAATAAGTGGAAGTTAATGCTGATGGAGATAAATATAGTGAGACGAGACATGCAAATGAATTCATCGAGTCATACAACATGGGATCAGGCCCTTCGTCTAAACTTGCCCAGACTGACCAACATTGCCCCATCTACACTAGCCCCGCCTACCTGAATTTAGCCCATATCCCCCTCAACCTAAACCTGTCCTATACGATTGTGAAACTTAAATTCTCCACTATTTTAGGGTTTTTTTAAGTTATCTTTTAGCTTTTAGAAACAGGCCCTTCGGCCCACCAAGTCTGCGCCGACCAGCGATCGCTCCGTACACCAACACTATCCTGCACACTAGGAACAATTTACAATCTTTACCAAAGCCAATGAACCTACATATCTGTATGTCTTCGGAGTGTGAGAGGAAACCGGAGCACCTGGAGAAAACCCATGTGGTCACAGGGAGAAGTACAAACCCCATTCAGACAGCACCAGTGGTCAGGATCAAACCCAAGTCTCTGGTGCTGTAAGGCAGCAATTCCACTGCTGTACCACTGTGTCACCCCACTGCCAATAGCTAATGTGCAAACCTTTTCTTTTTACAGGGGAGTAAAGGCCACTACCGGTATCACTGGCAAAGTCACAATGTCAAGCAGAGTGGAGTGGATGACATGGTGCTTCTCTCGAAGATCACTGAAGATGGCATTGTCGATAATCTCAAGAAGCGATACATGGATGATTATATTTTTGTATCCTTTCAAAGCTAAACCTGCGAACAGGACGGAAATTGCATTTAGTGTGTGTGACAAAACTTAGTGACCTCCTTACATTCTATGTTCCTGATTTAAGTAAGAATGAGTGTAGATGTCATGGTGTCATTACATGCCATCAATGAGCAAATATAACCCTGGTCATTAACTCGCCTGTGTCGGGGCTCAAGTGGAAAATAGGGAATTAAGGAACCACTACCTAGGCACCACTGGAGATTCCACTGTGAAAGCCAAAGAAAGCATGAGCTGAGAGTCCAATTCTTGTGTGAATCGATGCCCTTAAACCTGTGGCTAAACTAAATGGTTTTCTTCCCGGTGGTGAGTATGTCTTCTAAACATTATCCAGAGCTGCACTGCTTGTGAACAGAGCAACCAGCATGGACAATGTAGTTTCTGCACTGTGGCAATATAGTTGCCTGTATTTTAGCAGTTTTAACTTGCATAAATAAATGCAAGGTAGGTAAGAATATAGTTATGGCACGTTATGAGGCTAGGGTGGCAGAGCCCTGGCAGTGCTTGCAGCTGGCACAATGTCGGGCGTGCATGGATTCTGCGTTGGTCGTTTGGTGTTGGTTGGAGGCTCCATACACGCGTGCTCACATGCAGAGAACGTACCTTTTGCTTCACCACCACCTAGGATACCTGATACCATCAGTCCATCAGCACAACTCCTTGGGCAGGTAAATATGTTTTGGACTCATCGGGAAACAATATGGTCACCGTACCAAATCAAGGGAGTTTGTGCAACATAGATTTTACCAATTGAAATGATAGCCCCTGTTTTTAATTCAACTTGATTAATATTGGGCTCAGGTCACAAAGCCTTTGTCCATTGAACAGAGTACTGCCATTAAAGGTCACGACCAGAACACAATGTCGTTAAGTATTTCTGGCTTAATTAGGTTTGGGGATTTCCAGCTCACCCAGAAGTACATTTTGACACGATCACTTATTAGCCTGTGCGTTTTGTATTGTTTTAATCTTTGTCCTTTCATTCATTCACACCAGCAATTGAACAATCTCTAGCTTTCCCTCTGGGGAGAAAACTGCACTTGGCAGCTGTTTCGTTCTGAGGATGAACTTTTCTTCCCCCTTCACTTTACTGAGGATAAAATCGCAATGAGAGGAAGTGATTTGTACTCCACGCATTGTAATGGCCAGTAAGCTGTGATTATCTGGCTCATGTGCCGGGCTGCTGACTGGGGATTTTGTTCAAAGTGTTTGATCCAGTGAAGAGCTGAGCTTTGCAGAACAACATAGACTTGATTCTGTCCAACATTGTCATCTGGGATGGCTGTAGGAATCTTAACCCACCTGCCTCCGCCAACTATCGGGATTGAAAGGAAAAGAGTACGGCAAGAATCCCCCTCCTCCCTCTGATTAGTGCAGAAGGTAGATTTTTGATCGGGTGTTGGGGATGAGGTTGGTTCTGGCCCATGCTCTCAACTTTCCATACCTAGGCCTAGATAGAGTGAATATGGAGAGGATGTTTCCAGTAATGGGAGAGTACAATAAGACTCTAGAAGAGCTTTATTTGAATAATTATTTTAACGGGAGGGTGACAAATCTGTGGAATTCTTTGCCATAGATGGCAGTGGAGATTGATAGATTCCTGCTTAGTAAGGCTATCAAAGGTTACGGGGCCAAGGCAGGAGAATGGGGTTGGAGGGTAAAATAGATTAGCCATGATCGAATGACCGAGCAATGGGTCAATGGGCCGAATGGTCTAAATCTACTCCTATGTCTTATGGTCTCATGCTTGGGGAGGTGCATTATGGCAGGCAGAAAGTGATTCACCTTCACGAATGCCAGGCGGGCGATACTGATGTCTGCAGAAGGTGGCTGCAATCTTAGCCTCTGGTGCCTGTTGTCCTCAACCACAGTTTCTATGTCAAATATATGCAGGGGGCTCACCCTGCCTGTCAGATACACTCTCCTGATGGGGTGTTTCTGGGGTGTTGTAGGCTGGATGGAGCCCAGTGGTGGGAGTGAAAATCAGTCTAAGATATACAGTCACTTGTCACTAGGGTTGCCAACTTTCTCACTCCCAAATAAGGGACAAAAGGTCAAAGTAAGGGACAAATTCTCGACGGCATTCGTTGGCCGACTTGGGTGAATGATGAGTTGGCCCGGGTGCTGGGCTGCACACAAAGCCCAGCCAGCGGGCCAGCTCTGGAGTTGTGGTCTGGTACCACATCCAACTCATGAACCGATGATCGGCCATGAGAAGGAGGGGTGGTGGTGTCGGCGGTAAGCGAAGGTCCCAAGGTCGGACGGCTGGCTGGGCTGCCAACTGACGGGGCCACGGGTGAGGCGCTGCTGCTGCTGCTGCACAGGAAGGGTGAGGTGAGGCCCGACCGTACCCTCGACCCGAGTAGTAGCAGTCAAATACGGGACAAGGGCGGTCTCGTATAGGACAAACCAATTTAGGGGATGTCCCTGCAATTACGGGACAGTTGGCAACCCTACTTGTCACTGAAAATGTATTTTATTTGTCAAATTAGTCTTTGGAAATGGCCCATGCACTATTATGGCACAGAGTCACAATATTCTCAGGGGACTCAGCGGATTGGATGCATGGTGGATTTCCCCCTGGATAAGTAGACTACAACATGGATCACAGTCTCAATGAAAGAGGAAGGCCAATAAGGAAAAAAAATCTTCACTTAGAGGTAGTGTTCCAAACCTTTGGAATTTGGAAATGCCGGAAGACAAAGGAGACAAAGACATTGACTGTGTTCAGGACAGTAGATATCCGTGGAGCTCTTTGGATATTTAAGAAACAGAGGCATCATGTTAGGTACGGACATTGTCCAATGGGCCTGTTCCTGTGATGCACTGCACTGTTATATGAACCATGGGTATATGAACAGGGCAGGAAAAAGATGTTTGAGGTAAAAGGTCAAACAGTGCAGACTCAAGGGGCTGAATGGCCTCCAACCTATTTTTTCAATGTTCATTGTGGCAAGGTTCAAAGCTGGTTTGGTTGGAGAGGCTGGACGAAGGATTGTGCAATGCGCGCAGTGGATCAGAGTATTGAAGGGAATGCCACAGTCTTGGCAACACGTGCAAGCAAGGTTACTGTATAGAATTGGATTGGAGCGTTTCTGCTCTCTGCATAAGCCGGAAATTGCAAGCCAGATGTCAGTGCCTTTTTGTGTGTTCAGTTTTCTAATTTTCTGCGGTGTAAGTGCAAATTCAAGAGGTGTACAGGGCACCAAGAGACCAATAATAGACACCAGCCTCTCAGCTCAAAGCGAGCCTGGTCATTAGAGTGGAAACACAGGCAGATGGAGCTGATTGAACCCAGGCATGGGGTTCATTTTAAAACGTCTCACATTCAGTGAAATTTAGAAATTACCTGAAAGCATTCCTAATTGTGAAAATTTAAAAAGCTTTTTTTCTAATCGGCCTAAAGATTTTAATTCTTTCAGAGCCGAAGATTAATTTTGCTGAGTGGGCATCAGAGTGTGTCTGTGGCTGGGAGCTGGTAAATCCTTGAGATTGCTAATACCTGATTAGTTTATTTATTTAATTTAACCCCATTGTGTAGTTGGCAGATGGGGAATGAAAGCTGGGGAAGTGCAAATGTTGCCGGGGTATTGTCACCATGACAGGGGGTGTCCCCGTGCAGATGAATGCGAGTATTATCCGTGGAGGAGTTGAATTTCCACTGCCAACTCATCCTTAATATTTGCATCTAATCAAATTTTAAATAAACTTTTCTGCAAATCTCAGTGTTCTATCCACATGATATCATTAAGTGGATTGTGTCATTTCCCGTTCTTTGGAAGTCAGTTCACACTGTGGTTTTAATTTCCTCCCCTCCCCGCCCTCCCCCTCCACTCTCTCCTCCTCTCTCCCTTTCCTCTCTACCCTCCCCTCTGCTCTCCCCTCCCCACCGCTCTCCTTTCCTTCCTTCCCTCCCCTCCTCCCTCCACTCCCCATCTCAATTATTGATCAGACTGCTAGGAGCTGTTTTCGGAAGCATTTTTGTTCCTTGGTTCTGAGTGTTCTCCTTTTGATTTAAGACCATTTATTTTTGCTGGTATGAACTTGCCTTTGCCTCTGTCTGCTAGTGGAGTATTAAATACAAATATATAAATTAGGAGCCGGAGTAAGCCACTTGGCGCCTCAATTGGACAGGCCCCTATCCTGCCTTTCAATTGCCTCATGACTGATCTGAATATAACCCCCTATCCCCCAGTAACACTTTATGGTCCTGCTAGATGGAATCAATGGAGAGGGAAGGCAGGTCGGAGAGGGAACAGAGCTGTGTTCACAACTCTCTGCAATTTCTTGGGGTCTGGGACAGCGCTGTTACCAAACCAAGCAGAGATGCATCCCGATATGATGCTTTATATGATGCAGTAGTCACTTGCAAGGGCAGCACAGTGGTGTAGCTGGGTAGAGCTATTGCCTCATAGCGCCAGAGTCTCGGGTTCGATCCTGACCACGGATGCTTGTCTGTACGGAGTTTGTACGTTTTCCCTGTAGCCTGCGTGGGTTTTCTCCGAGATCTTCGGTTTCCTCCCATACTCCAAAGACGTACAGGTTTGCAGGTTAATTGGCTTGGTATAAAATGTAAAATAGTCCCTAGTGTGTGTAGGTAGTGTTGATGTGCGGGGATCGCTGGTCGGTGCAGACTCGGTGGGCCAAAGGGGCCTGTTTCCGCCCTGTATCTCTAAACTAAACTAACTAAATTTCAGGAAGTATCTATTTGGCTATAACGGTCATTGGGATATTCTGAAAGGGAAGTGGAAGGTGTGTTTATAAATCCAAGTCTTTATTAGCTGGAGTAAAAGTAAATTGGAGTAGAATGATGGTGAGCCCTTTTGCAAAGCAAGACTATTGGACATAATGTACATTGGAAAAGCCCCTAGCATTATTGCAGGCCAGCTCCTAAGAACACATTCAAAAACAAGTGATGTAAAAAGATCCATAAATTCCAGTTTCCAATCTTCCAATCTGAGCAAAAGGTTATTCAATTAAAGTTTCCTGGAACAAAGCCTCAATTATTTACAGATTAAATCTACAGACTTTGGAAAATGCTGCAGATTTTTAAATGAAACTGATCTTACATTGAATTATTTTGCAGACCTGTTTTGTTACGACATAAAGAGAAAGAAAGGCTGTTTGCTGCACATTGGCAGTGACATTTCAGAGCGAACTTTCTTGGTGACGAGGGTGGTTACATTGGAAAAGTGTCCATCCCAAACCCTGTTATGTCCCTGTTTTAGAAACAAGAGTCACTCTTCAATGTGTTTTTAAGATCAAGGTGAAGTTTTGCACCAAATGTCTTTTCTCCAATTGTTAAAATAGTGACAACTTTGAAAGTCTTTGTCAGGTGACACTGAAGTTGTTTTGTGTTTGCATTCCTGAGTAGGCTGGTGTCTGCTGGAGACCGGTTATTTAGTGTATACTGTTGTAAGCTCAATTAACTCTTAGAGGTAGGAAGGAACTACAGTGCTGGTTTGTTCTTTTCATACCTTCATTCATTTCTTCTTTGTACTTTTCCATAGTTTCCTTCTCCCCTGACTCTCAGTCTGAAGAAACGTTTTGACCCAAAACGTCGCCTATTCCTTTTCTCCTGAGATTTGGGATATTCTGAAAGGGAAGTGGAAGGTGTGTTTATAAATCCAAGTCTTTATTAGCTGGAGTAAAAGTAAATTGGAGTAGAGTGATGGTAAAGATTTTGTGTGTAACTCTTTGTAGTGCTCAGTTAAGATTGGGATAGAAAAGAACATGAAAATAGGCTAGGAAATTCAGCCTGTTGGGAGGAATGGCCTATTTTAACTTGTTGATGTCATTGTTGTTGTTGGAATAAGGGTGTTGGGAGTGTTGTGAGGAGCTGAATCCCTTCAATTAAAACATTTGTTCTGTATGCAGAAGAAATGTTACTATGGTCATTGAATGGAGTATGCTGAACGTATCATTCTGAAGATGAATGGCTTTTGGAAGTCATGCTAATCCTAAAATTGGATCACAACTATTAACATATTCCCTGGAGTGATTTCTCATATATATCCTGTGCATTTAGTTTGAGTGTTGATGGTGATATCAGGAAGTGTTTACATTTTCATTTATATAATGGAACATTGTTTGAACAAAGCAGTCGGCAAACCGATGGCCTGTGCACCTCCGTCTGCTTGATTTATAGCCAACCAGCTACACATTAACCTTGTAAATGGCAAACCTGTCAGTATTCTCCGTCATTGCACTGACAACTTGACCAGACACACTCTGTCACTACACTACCACCCTCACCAGCTACCCACACATTAGGCACATCTGCAATTGCCCGCAAAGCTGGAGCAATTCAGAATTTCATCGTTCCACTTCATCCACTGAAATCATCTCAACTGACAAGAATTTCAAGTGAATTACAAACGATTTCCATGCAACAACCTAACAATTGTGTAGGAAGTAACTGCAGATGCTGGTTTAAACTGAAGATAGATACAATAAGCTGGAGCAACTCAGTGGGCCAGACAGCATCTTTGGAGAAAACTCACCCATAGCCCCCAACTGCGCAGGGGTGGCTCATTTCCCCTTATCCTCCAGCACTCCCTCTCCCTCCTCTTCACCCTCCCTCTTTTTAAACTTTAACAAATTGACTTAAAAATATCCAATTGCACTTGCTGCCCCTGCCCGTTACAATGTTACAAAGACAGGACTCAGTGTCCTGTGATTTGTAACATTGTAACAGCATGGTCAGCAAGTGCAATTGGATTTTTTTAAAGTCTAAAAATTGTAGCGCTATCGTGTACCATTTTGCCGTAATTTCAGGATCTCATTCACACACAGACGGACAGACAGACAGACAAACAAAATGAGGGTTTTACTAATATATAGATAACATCCAATAAATGGGAAAATCCATCTAAATCTCAAGACTGTCAGAACATCAAAGTTTTAAGAATATTCCTTTTAAAATATATTTCAACAGATTTTAATTTTCATTGTTTTAAGTTACATTTATCATTTTTTGTTGTCTACATTGAGAACTCTGGTTATTTTCTAATTCTGTATATGGTTTAAAATGTTAGTTTAAAGATGTGGCTTTTCCTTCCTGGTTTTCCCTGAGTGAGATTCACCAATGATATTGGCCTTTGAATTGAAGCCTGACATCAACTGGACATCTACTTTTGTATGGGGTTTGTACATTCTCCCTGTGACTGCGTGGGACTTCTCCGGGCGCTCCGGTTTCCTTCCACATTCCAAAGACGTGCAGGTTTGTAGTTTAATTGGCACCTGTAAATTGTCCCTAGTGTGTGGGATGGAACTAGTGTACGGGTAAATGCTGGTCGGCGGGGACATGGTAGGCCGAAGGACCTCTTTCCACGCTGTATCTCTCAACTAAACTAAACTGGCATTAAAATGGGCAAAGGTCCCTGCTCCAGAGATCACAAGGTCTTCATTGCTTAAACTCGATGGAATTGGTGTGACTCCCAAATAAACTCCTCAAGTGGATCCTTCTTAAAGTGGTTACCAAGCGTCAGTGCCAGAAGATGCCTAGCAACCAACTGCCCTGATACCATCGAACTGGCTCAACAGCCAATCACAGGGAATAAAGACACACTGATAGTAAACTAGAAGGGAGAGTTCATAAACTGTTAACTGTTTCCCAGCATGCAAAATATAGATTTCAACATGTACCCAATACTGTAGAAGATGAAATATCTTTCTTTTTTTTAAAGAAGTATATGATTTTTAAATCCATCTATAATACGAAATGGAGAATTTCAAGCTGTAAAGAAAGGACATTTCTTTACTCTTCTAAGGGACAAAATAAATTTTGCTTTCTAAGATATTTCCAGGCTATCCAAGATCATTCACAATATTTCATTAGTCAGCCTCTGATTTGTGACTGCCATTTGGTATTGTGCAGGGAGGCTGGGATCATTTTGATTTTAATACATTGTTCAACATTAATATGAGTTACCTTAACCACTTTTATGCAGACATATATCGGGCCTGTGCTTATCTCCATTAACCCATTCAAACAAATGCCGTACTTTGGAGATAAAGAAATTGAAATGTATCAAGGAGCAGTGAGTATACAAGTTTGCTGATGCTCTATGTTTGCCGATGTTTCTGAGGTATCTCACCCCTAAATGCTCAGATGTTCAATGTACTAAGTATTACGATAGTGATCTGCCCATAACAGCAAGATCGCAAGACTCCCATCCAATTGTGACCATCTTAAATGAACCATGGTAGCTTGGGAGATAAGGTTGGACGGGGAAATTGCCCTGAACACTCTACAAAGGCCTGCGATAGAAAGAGGATGCATACACTGGATTGGGGAGATTTTGCAGTCTGGAGCAAAATCCTTTGCATGTTCTTTACATGTCATTATGATTTGTTTTCAAGTGGGGCGGGTCTGTGAAGAGAGCATCAGTCTCATTGTATGTAGTGCCCTATGTGGCTGAATAATTACAGAAGTCCTCCTCTGCCTCATAAATGAACAGTGATGACTCCAGTGAGATGAGGAACACAATATTGCCAAAATGAATTGAACTAAATTCCTGTACATAGAGAGGGCAAGAGGGTGGTGGTAAGCAACATAAATACACCCCTGAGGAGAGGGCAAAAAACATTCCACCAAAATGCAGCTCAGCATCTGCCTATTTATATTGCGATGAGTTTAATAATGAAAATACAACATAGAATAGAAAAAGAATGGAAAGGCTATCGAGAAAAGGTGAATTCAATTGATTGGGCAAACACTGTGGAAGAGGTTGGTTTGGACACAATTGAGCAGAATGATTTTCTTTCCCATTCTCCGGCTCCATTTTAGGGATCTGATAATGCTGATGAGACCACCCTTTGCTCTATTGTGCTTATATGAGGTATAGTAATTTGTTTCTTCCCCCAAAGGCAGAAATACAGAATATCTATGGCTTTAAAGTGAGAAATGTATCTGTCCATTGTTTACAAATCCCTTTGAAATTCACTTCTCCATTTCTTAACACTTTGCTAAATGACCTAGAATATGTGGTGGGTAGACAAAAAAGCTGGAGAAACTCAGCGGGTTAGGCAGCATCTATGGAGCGAAGGAGTAGGCGACGTTTCGGGTCGAGACCCTTCTTCAGATAAGTGGTGTGTCATTTCTGTAATGCAGTTCCAAGGAACCAGTGTTCCTGTGCTATAAGTTGTCCAAAGTAAACATTCACTACTTTCTTAATCTCTCCTTTCCTGTATAATCCTAATAGTATTTAATGTACTCTCCTCAGATTCATTTGTATCTGATTTGAATCCATGTGGATAATTGTAACTCAAGTACGGAAATTTTCCACTAATGTTATCTTGTTTCTTCACAATCTAGGCTCCTTATGAAAATCCACCCCATATCTATGCCTTGGCGGATACTATGTTTCGTAACATGATTATTGATGTGGAAAATCAGTGCGTCATTATCAGGTAATTTAATATAATTTTTCAAAACAGATTGAAATATAATGGAGGAAATTCTTTCCAATTCTTCCTTATTGTCATTTACAGACTGTATTGCACAATTGACCTTTAATAGTTTACACCTATAAATGACTCATTCCTGGTATAACGCAGTCCTTGGCAATTTGCAAGTGTTACTTCAAAAAAGCATTGTTTCCTCATAGTCAGGGATATTGCAGTAATATAATTGCTATATTTTGGTTGGATGCATGAGTTTAGACTTAAGAAACCAGGACCATTGACGAATTGTTTAAAATGTCTGCAACTAATTTGGTACAGCTTCCTTCTGTAGTTTTCATGTCATGGGGTTTTGATTAGTACTGGTACCCTGCAGTTTGCATTGTGTGGTAGCACTCCTAATTCTTCATTAAGAAAGAAAGAATTAGGAAGAGGAGAGGCATGTTCCTTGAGCTTGCCATTCACATTCAGTAGGATCATGGTTATAGTTGATGTGGTCCCAGCCTCAACTCCACTTTACTGCCAGGTTCCTTGATTCTCCAGACGTCTAAACCGCTACATGTAATGACCGTTTGTCCACTGCTCTCCAGTTTGGAGAACTCTAAAGGTTCACTTGCTGAGGTGAGGGAAGTAGTCCTCTTCATGTCAGGCTTGTCCCGGCACAAGGGCCCTGGATTCAATCATCAAGGCAAATCATCATCTTCCCCATCAAGGTTTTAGATGGTCCAATAAAAAAAACATGGAACATATTCTGGTTAAATCAAGTTGCTTTTGCACCAGTGTACACCAGCTCCCGGAGATCTGCTCTTGGTGTTTCGTTTAGTTTGGTTTAGTTTAGTTTAGTTTACATTATTAAAAGCTATATTTTCTTATCTCTGTAGCAAATTTGTAGCCAAAAAAAATACATAAGGCAGGACATGCTTGCGATTGAGGTAATGCACCAAAGGTTCACCAGGTTGACCACTGAAATGGGAAGTGTAAGAAGAGATCACACATAGAAGAATGAGAGGTGATCTCATTGAAACAGCCACGATTTTTATGGGGCTTGACAATTAGAAGTAGTGTTTGTTTTCCCTGGCCAGTGTGTGTAGAAACAGTTTGCTGTCTTCAAATACGTTGGCCAATTAGGACACAAAGAAGAAGAAATATCTCCACCCAGAGGGAAGTGAACCATTGGAATTAATTTCCCAAGATAACAGAAGGGGCTCCGTTGCTGTGACACTTCATGGCAGAGAGGTCAAATTTTAGATATTAAGAAAATCCATAACCCCTGACCCCCATACTAATCAAGAATCTATCTATCTCTGCCTTAAAAATATCCATGGCTTGGCCTCCACAGCCATCTGTGGCAACTAATTCCACAGATTCACCACCCTCTGACTAAAGAAATTCCTCCTCATCTCCTTCCTAAAGGAACGTCCTTGAATTCTTTTGCTATTGACCTCTAATCCTAGATTATCCCACTAGTGGAAACATCCTCTCCACATCCACTCTATCCAAGCCTTTCATTATTCTGTACGTATCAACGAGGTCCCCTCATTCTCTTTATCTGTGTATGTGTGTCTGTCTGCCTCTCTCTGTCCTCAAAGCCCCTGAGGATTGTGTCAGTTCAGATCCAATCACTGTATGTTCTGCCCTGTTTTGCAAATGCCAATAATAAATGGCAGGTTTAAACTGATGCTGCAAATCAGTACAGAATTACATTATAATGGCAAACTATTTGTAATAAAGTTCTGAGGCTTCAGGAAAGCTCACCACTGGTACATAGTTTAAAGTTCAAGCCTCACATTTTTAAAAATGATTTCCAGGTGCAGTAGGACTTTCCCTTAAATCACGTGCATTAGGTTTCATTTGTGTACTTTGGTCATGATTTATTTGTGCTGTGTATCTGCTGCCTGTGTGATCCCAATGAAAGAAACAATAAGAGATAGCTGAATGACTGCTCAATAGAGTTAGAAAGGGAAAGTAGTGTGAAACATAATCACCTATGTCAAGTACATTCAATGATATGTGGATTCGACTTTTTTTTTCTTTCAATACAAAATATTTTGTTTTAAATTCCATCATTCACTAGATGTGGACAATGTGTTGCCATCTTCAATTGCCCCTGAATTCAGTAAGCAGTTTAGAATCAATATCTTGGTGCCTCTGGAACTATACATGAACTAGACCAGGTAAAGAATGAGATTATGTTTCCAGAAGGACATTAGGGAACTAGACATTTCTCTTTGCAGTGAAATCCAATGGTTTCACGGTAATTGATACTTAGACCAGCTTTCTTTAAAATTTCAAATTTATCTGATTGCTGATATTTAAATCCCCCAGTTGCCGTGGTGAAATTTAAATGGAGGAATATATGTTAATACTGAAATAAAGCATGAAATGTTATGGTAGTCAAAGGCCATTTTCTATTATTTTCCTGCTGAAATGTTTTCTCAAAAGAAACTGACCAGTTTTCAAGCTTGAAGCACCAGCTCCCTCGCCAATACATAGATATTAATTTCACATGATTCTCTATTACACAGGCTTACAAATTAGTCTATTATTATTTTCTTAGAAGCCCCAACTCAATTCCAGGATTGAGGATGACATATTTTCTCTCTGTTTTATCGGGTTCTGAGGTGCCTCATGAGAGCATCAGGATCCATAGGCCCTTCCACAGATCGAGCAGGAGGTGGCTGAGAGAGTTATTGGGTGGATAGGTTGTGAGGTGATCTGTTATATTTTGTTGTGAGGTTATTACATTTTCTCTTCCAGTGGTGAAAGTGGGGCTGGGAAGACTGTGGCTGCAAAATACATCATGGGATACATTTCCAGGGTTTCTGGTGGTGGGCCTAAAGTGCAGGTAAGGTCAGCTGGGTTTTCTTTGCAGCAAGACTGCTTTATGTTGTTAATACATATGACCAATATGCACTGGTGCCATGTATGCAAGACCATATGACATAGGAGCAGAATTTAGGCCATTCAGCCCATCATGTCTGCTCTGCCATTAGATCATGGCTGATCTATTTTTCCCTCTCAACCCCATTCTCCTGCCTTCTCCCCGTAACCTTGGATGCTCTTACTAATCAATCTCCACTGGAAAAAATACCCAATGACTTGGCCTCCACAGCAGTCTGTGGCAATGAATTCACCACACCCTAGCCAAATAAATTCCTACTCATCTCCATTCTAAAGATACATCCTTTAATTCTGAGGTTGTGTCCTCTGGTCCTAGATTCTCCCACTACTGGAAACATCCTCTCCACATCCACTGTATCTAGGCCTGAAACCTTGTAGTTCTGCTAGAAGCTTTGGTCCAACCCATTAACATGACTGGAAGAACAGTGAACAGGATCCTATTTAAAAACCTTTTGATTGTTTAACCTTCCCAAAACCCCACAGTGTGTCTAGTAGTAGCCAATATGTTTGCAAATTTGAGACTCAGTAAGGAGTTGCACTTTGTTTTGATTGATTGCAAGACACAGCATGGAAACGGGTCCTCCAGCCCACCAAGCCCACACCAATCATCGTTCACACTAGTTCTATATTATCCCACTTTCTCATCCACTCCCTACTCACTAGCGGAAATTTACAGAGGCCATTTACATTACAAACCCACATGCCTTTGGTATGTGTGAAGAAACCGAAGCATCCAGACGATAGCCCCGTGGTCATAGAGAGAAGGTGCAAACTCCACACAGATAGATCCTGAAGTCGGGGTCAAAGTCGAGTCTCTGGCATTGTAGGAGAGTATCTCTGCCAACTGTACCTCCGTGCATGTTGCAGCTATCAAGGGATCCACCAGAATCCAAACTGCAAATTGCACCTTGCACAGCAAGGCATGAATGCCTCCTCTCTTTTATGGGATGATCCTGATGATGCTTAATGTTAAGTTGATTTTATAATGCTGCACTGACTGGCTGACATTTTAAATTTCGTTGTACATGGTCCATGTTACAATGACAATAAATAAACTATTCTATTCTATTCTATAACTAGGAAGATCCATTGTGAGTCCTTTAGAGGGCATTGCTGATGTTCACTTTAACATAATTGTAATAATTTGACATTCGTTCTAAGGAGAGTTTCTCTTCCCACCTGCAGCATATCAAAGATATAATTCTTCAATCAAATCCCCTCCTAGAAGCATTTGGGAATGCAAAGACAGTGAGAAACAATAACTCCAGCAGATTTGTGAGTTCAGAAGCCTGTATCCTATTATGATTTCTGTGTTGTTCAGGGCATTTCTTAAGTTATCTTCTTGATTAATGAGTGGATATTTCTGGTTAAGGGCATTTTATCTTTCTCCAACTGGATGGTTTCATTTTTTAATGTTCATAGCAAACTTGCTTCGTGCTTGCACTGCGCGAGAATTTTACACCACCAGGCAAACAGCACTTTTCGTCTGAAGAATGGTCTTGACCCGAAACGTCACTCATTCCTTTTCTCCAGAGATGCTGCCTGTCCCGCTGAATTACTCCAGCTTTTTGTGCCAAGTTAACTTGGTCTCCTTTGCCTGCATGTGATCCATTTCCTTCCATTCCCTGCGAACCCATGTGCCTAAGTAAAAGCTCTTAAACCAAGAAACATAGAAAATAGGTGCAGGAGTAGGCCCTTCGAGCCAGCACCGCCATTCAATATGATCCTGGCTGATCATCCAGAATCAGTATCTGCCTTCTGCACTTTTCAAAAGGTGTATTTGACCTTGCATTTGATCCTGAAAGCAATCAATAGTTGAATTGACAGTGGATGCTCTACAATAATATTACTGATGGCATTTTCTACTGCAATAACTTGTGCAGGTTTGGTGAGTGTTGGAGGTTGCAGATTGCCTTGGCTGTAATAATCTGTGGATGGGAGCATTTATTAGAAATATTTTCATCTTGAGTAAAGGTTTGGTGATGGTTGAGGGCGACAGATAGCACAATGGGCTAAGAGTTCGGCTGGCAACCGGAAGGTAGCCGGTTCAAATCCCGCTTGGAGTGCATACTGTCGTTGTGTCCTTGGGCAAGACACTTCACCCACCTTTGCCTGTAATGGAATGTACGGCGGCAGGCGCGGGCACACCGCGACGCCCTGTGTCTCCCTTTCAAGGGAGATGCTAAAATGCATTTCGTTGTCTCTGTACTGTACACTGACAATGACAATAAATTGAATCATTTCATTTCATTTCATTTCATTTTTGATTTTGATCCAAACCTTTTTAAAAAGGGGCCTTAGTTTCTTTCTGTAGGTTGCAGCGAGTCTGATTGTTGTTTGGGACCTTATTATAAATTCAGTGTCTGTTTTCTATTGTAGTATGATTCTGTCTTGCATTCCACAACCAAACCCATTTTATTCAAAGTCCTGTTTGCTAAATTTTAGTGAGTAGAAGTCGTTCCCCTGTTGGATACTCCCGCATACAATGTGGCAAAACACGCACAGTTTCATTCAGCTAATGAAAGAGTGAGTTTGATCTACACTGCCACTACGTGCTGAGATCAATGCATGTAAAAGTGGATCAAATTCCATTTTGCCACTAATCGTTGCCCAATTCCTGCATTTTCTCATCGTAGCTTTCCCTTTCCTCTCGCCCCCTGTCGGTCAGTATAAACACCGGCATTCCTCGTGCTGTTACTGCTTTCACGTCTCTCTCTTTGTTCACTGGGATGTATTGGAAACTAGCACGACTGTCTAAAAATAACAAGGGATTATTAAATATTTAAGCAGGAGACAGTAAGGACAGGCTGAGAACATACACTGTCTGGTTTTAATCATTATCATTGAACCATTTAGTTATATTTGTACCTGGCAACAGCGCAATGTTTAAATTGGACTGTTAATTGCAGTGTGTTTGGGAGTAACTCCAACATTGAACAAGGTAAAGCTGAGCATTTTGCTGCGGGTGGAGAGAAATGCAAACCCTCTTTGTTTACATTTTGTTGGCATCCAATTATCCAGATTGAACATGCATGTAGAGACTAGCTGAGACAAAGGGCCCCGTTTATTTGCCAAATACATCAGTCATGAAGTTGTCCAGCAGAGAAATAGGGCCTGTGCATCCTCTCCACCATCCTCAATCTCTTTACCCATCTACGCTTACCAGCATTTGGACCATGTCCTATGCCTTGCATATTTAAGTACCCGGCTAGATGCTCTTAAATGTATCGCATTCCCTCTCCAGGTTTTGGCAGATGTCCATTCTTGTGAATTGTCTGTAACCTAAACAATTTACAAGTTGCAAATACGGGTGTGAACCGGGTGCCCATGCATGGCGGAAGATGCCTGCAGCCCCGTAACAGCTGGCAAATCCACACTGCTAGTCTCCCAAACACTCATTCATATGTACAGGCTGTCCATAACTTGGGTGTTCGTATACAGGGGAGGACCTGTCATTGTACCTGATTCCTCTGGCAGGACACTCCAGATATTAACCACGCAAAAGTGACAACAAAGGTAGATGAGGTGGTGAAGAGGGGGCTTGGACCCTAATGACTCAATGTTCATCACAGTCCTAACTGCCCTACCATTTCCTGCATCACCTTGCACTAGGGATCCAATTAGCCAGCTTGCTTTGGATCCCGTGCCTTAATCTTCTGAATATCTTCAGGTATCTGGAGGACACGTACATCTTTAGGACTTATTTGCTAAAAGGTTGGCTGTCTGGTCATGGGGAAAAATGGGCTCATTAGTTCATCCATTTCTTGTGATCCATTACTCATGCACACACCAGGGGAATTCACAGGGACCAATTAACCTCCCACCCGCAACTCTTTGACCACATGGGAGGCAACCAGGGGATCCGTGGGAAACCCGTGCAGTTACAGGGAGAATGTGCAAACTCCACACCGGGAGCACCTGAGGTCAGGATCAAACTTGGGTCTGAGGTTGTGAGGTAGTAGTTCCACCAGCTGCACCAACATTGGGATCATGATAGGGTGAGTCTATGCAATGGCTTTGTCAATGCCCTGAGACTGTCACCCCATGTCCTATGAACAAATAAAAATCTAACAAACAAAATCACAATAGCTCTCCTCAGAAATCTTGAGCTTTCATGATTCTGTCTTAGCCACTAAATAAGTGTCTAAACCAGCGGTGAAGTGTAAAGACTTAAAGCAGGGGGATTGTTACATCAAATGGTTTCCAAATTATAACCTGTTTCTTATTAGATGCCAGTTTCAATTGGCTCTCTAACACTACCATGTTATAGTGTTTATTTTTACTATAGATTAAGGAAGTATAGGAACAATAACAAGGTTGAATAAAGTTCAAATGCAAATATCATTTTTTGCAGTCCTCCCATGGTGTTGCTGCTCTCTGGTTTCCCACAGTTGGAATCGGAGCAAACAGTCAAATGTTGACCATTTTCTAAGCATGGCTTGTGTAACTGAATCCCACTTGCAAGAAACTGGGAAATGATCAAGTCTGGCTGGGAAAACTGAAAGTCTCACCCTGCTACTCATCAGATGGTTGAAAACAGTAGGTGGCTGGCTGTTGATTACCTTGCAAAGAATTCTATAATTTTCTGACACAATCCGACACCTTCAATTAACAGACGCCCGGGTAAAAAGATGGAATTAAATTAAAGTATGAGGCGATGAGAAGGAGGAATAATAACCGGTGACTCAAAGTAATGAGAAGCAAGTTGAGGTAGTGAAAAAATTAACAAATTGTGTAGTTGGGGAAGGCACCAAAATGAAAGGCAAGTAGTCAAATCAACATGTATATTTTTTAAACAGCTTGGTAATTCTTCTCAAAGCAGAAATAATTATGTATGTAATCTAATTTACTTGGTGTAAATATTGCACCATCAAGGAATCCCCTGAGATGTGGTTATATGTTTTTATTAGAAATGTGGTAGCACAGTGGTTCAGTTACGCTACTAGAAATGCAGGTCTGGACAAATGAGCCAAAGATATGTGTTCAAATCCCACTCTGCCATCTAAGGAATGTAAAGTCAGTAAAGCTGATAAATCTGTTTAAGAAGGAACGGCAGATGCTGGAAAATCGAAGGTAGACAAAAGTGCTGGAAAAACTCAGCGGGTGCAGCAGCATCTATTGAGCGAAGGAAATAGGCAACGTTTCGGGCCGAAACGTTGCCTATTTCCTTCGCTCCATAGATGCTGCTGCACCCGCTCAGTTTCTCCAGCACTTTTGTCTAAGCTGATAAATCTACAGTTCTTAAGAGAGCTTCAGTCATTAATCTGCTGAATTGTGGAAATCCATTTGATTGACCATAAAAAGATCTGTGCTGTGCTGTGCTTGACTGGTCAGGTCTTTTTGACTCCGGGCCCATGTTAAGGTGGTTAAACAGTGCTACCAATTTCCCATTGGTAGACACAAAAAGCTGGAGTAACTCAGCGGGACAGGCAGCATCTCTGGAGGAAAGGAATGGGTGGTGTCTCGGTTCGAGACACTTCTTCTGAAGGACGATCTCAACCCAAAACCTCACCCATTCCTTCTCTCCAGATATGCTGCATGCCCCGTTGAGTTACTCCAGCTTTTTGTGTCTATCCTTGGTTTAAACCAGCATCTGCAGTTCCTTCTTACACGTAACTTCCATTTAAGGTTGCTAGGTGAGCCATTGAGTGCAAGGGGAATTTGGAGCTGGGCAAGTGTTGGCTGCAACTAGTGACACCCATGTCCCATGAATGATTTTAATGTTGCAAGAAGGTAGTAATTCATATTAAGGTAAATCTCCTGAGAATCTGTATTAAGAAACAGGCTGCTAAAAGGATACTAGTTGTAGAAAACCGTTTTGTTCCTCCCCTCAAATCTTACTGCGTTGCTTTGAGGAACTGCAAGGAGAAGCAGTCAGGAGGCACTCAGCTGGATAATGGAAAGGGGTGAGTGACAGGGGCGTCTCCAGTTTCTTGCGTTGGGATTGAGTTACACAAGCCATGCTTAGAAAACCTTGAGTCTGAAGAAGGGTTTCAACCCTATTTCCTTCGCTCCATAGATACTGCCTCACCCACTGAGTTTCTCCAGCATTTTTGTCTACCTTAGAAAACCTAGGTGAGGTCTCACTGGGCCATAACCCTTAATGTTTTTTTTCCCCCATACCTTTTTGAAAAGAAAAGATGGAAATAACAAAGACCAAGATTTCCCAAACTGAGCTCTGTTTGTGAGTGATCCATTGGGACCAAGCCAATAAATCCATTGCATCCCCACGTTCCATATTTTTTGAAAGATTAAAGCATTGTCAAGCTGATTTTGCCACAAATTGTGATCTTTGTTCAAATTTAAAAGTATTTTTTTAATAGAAGATGAATTGGGAGAGAATCCAGGAAAGGGATCCAACTAGGGAATCTCAAGTGAGCTATTTATATTTGAGTTCCTATATTGGGCACTGCCAATAAGAGGTTTCAAATGTATGTGATGGTTGTTACTCAAACGCAAGTGGCATAACCATATAATAATATAAAACGACAGCAATGAGTTCTGTGGTCCTGAACGCGCTTTTTTTTTTTGCTGTGTAATCCACGGTTGCTGATTTGTTTGGTGGCTTTCCATGTTATTAAAGTCTATGACTGATCTATGCAGGGGAAATACTTTGAAATCCAGTTTAGTCCAGGTGGGGAGCCAGATGGTGGGAAAATCTCCAATTTCCTCCTGGAAAAATCCAGGGTTGTTGCACGAAACCTCGGAGAACGCAGCTTCCACATTTTTTACCAGGTTAGTAATAAAGCTTTTGCTTCCTCTTCACGTCACTGGCTGAAACTACGGGATGTTGGAGGAGGGTTAGTGCTGACAGCTTCATTCTGTCGGCATGCTGGAGCACCAATGCCTTTCCCAACATTTTTACCCACATACGCCTCTCACTACATGGACCCTAATAAATCATTGCACATTGTACATAGACGAGGATAGCACAAGAACATGCCCTTAGACTCACAATGTTTGTGCCAAACATGATGCCCAAAACACTACACATATATCTACCTGCACATAACCCATATACCTCCATTCCCTGCATATCCACATCTCTATCCTTTTTTGACTCAATCCAAAAGCCTTTTACACGCCACTAACATATCTGCTTCAACCATCAGCCTTGGCAGTGTGTTCCAAGCGCTCACCACTCAGTGTAAAAAGACTTGTCCTGCACATCTCCTTTAAACTTTGTCCCCTCTCACCTTAAACCTATGCCATCTAATATTAAATGTTTCCATCCTGGGTAAAAGATTCTGACTGTGTCTACCTTATCTATGCATTTCATCATCTTATATACTTCTATCAGGTCTCTCTGCAACTTCGGTTAACATTTTGCATGTCACATTTTCTCACATTTACATTTTTGATACTTCTGGCAAGAAACCCTCACGCACCATAGTCTTTCTGTGTTTTCTGGACACTGTTGGGCTATTTTAAATCCCTGGAACTAGCATCTGGGAATTAAGATGTTGGAGTTGCCTGAGAACTCCATCGATCAATTGTTTGATTTTTTTATAGGTACATTTTTTGCCAAAGACACAATGTTTTTTGAGATGCCAAGTGGTCCACTGTGTGTTTCCAACGGTTTCAAATTTTATTTACAATTGCCACCATTATTTTTCTTCTTTCCATCAAACTCTACAAATTGCCTTATTTCACAATTTCCCATCAACTGTCCCAAGCGATCCCTGGTGTGGATCGATGATGTGACTACAAATCAACTTTAGATCACATACCTGATTAGACGATTGGTTTATGCTCTTCCAAATTACACTTGTTTCACTTTAGTATTTAATCCTTAATCGCATTGCAACAGTTGATTTGTTAAAACGAAGCCTCTTCTGTACATTTGTTGACCTGGTTGACCTGGAGTCTGCTGTTCATCTTTCTTCAAGCTTATTGAGGGTGCATCTGCAGACCAAAAGTCCAATTTGGGAATCACTAATCTTGAATACTATTTTTACCTCAACCAATCTGACTCCTACAAAGTGGAAGACATTAACGATCGGAAGGATTTTCAAGAAACCCTGGTGAGATTTTATTTTTAACTCTTGTCATTCACTGAGTAGTCTTCGGGTCTGTATTCACTGCATCCCACAGGCTCAGCCTTGTTGCGCTCAGTAGACCAGGCAGATTGTAGCTTCCTTCAAGATTTCTTTATATTATTGCCATTATAGTTTGCACAGCATTTTTACTTGACGGATTGGTCAATAAATTTATTTTCGTCTGGTTTAGTTTAGTTTACAGATACAGCACGGAAACAGCCTCTTCGGCCCACCAAATCCGTGCCGACCAGCGATCCCCGCATGCTGACACTATCTGACTCATTAGGGACGATTTACAGTTATACCAAACCAATTAACCTACAAACTTGTCAGTCTTTGGAGTGTGGGAGGAAACCGGAGCAGCCGGAGAAAACCTACACAGGTTACGGGGAGAACATACAAACTCCGTACAGACAGCCCCTGTAGTCAGGACCTGGGTCTCCGGTGCTGTAAGGCAGCAACTCTACCGCTGTGTCACCATGCCGCCCCATTTACTGGGAACAAATATTCAAGGTGGTAGGTTGCATACTAAGGCAGCAATGTCCATTGATGAACTGGAGTTAAGCATCACATGTGTGCTAATGATGTCAGTTGAGCTAGGGTGAATCAAAGTCCAGTCCATTTCATGATAAATAGATCTAAAAAATAAGTGAATTTTATTGTGTCACTGTGCCGCCATGGTGTGTTATTGAGTACATTGTTGAGTGCATAAAATTAATACATTATTTTACAGCTTCACATCAGCAAAATATGAGTTTGTCTGTGCATCGAGCGATCGGCATTGCAGTTACATTTTTCTAAATTAATCCATTTTATTTGAGTTAGCAATAAATACCAAAAGTGTTCAACATTTCAGTGCATCAACTGCCTTATGCGGGATTAGAAAGCACGATAGCAGAATCTTCTGCAAATATGCAGATCAGTTAATTTAATAATTATTTGCTTGCAGCATGCTATGAATGTGATAGGAATCTTCACTGAAGAGCAGTCCATGGTTCTCCAAATAGTAGCCGGTGTGCTTCACTTGGGAAATATTACCTTTAAAGAGGTTGGCAATTATGCAGCCGTGGAAAGCGAAGAATGTAAGTATTTCATTTTGAATGTATCCTGGAACAAGTAGTGATGTGAATCGGCACAAGAACCCAGTTGGCAATTATGGGTTTCATCCTTTTGGAAGGATACAGAGGCTATAGCAATGGCACATTATGCATTTGGCAAGACCACACATTGTTTGGCATATTTAGCTGGTCAAGCAGCATCTGTGGGAAAAAGAACCAGAGTTAATGTTTCCATTCAAAGGACTTTTATCAGAAATGGGAAAGAGATAAAACTAATTAGTACAGGTTGCAGAAAGTGGAGTGGAAGGGTGGGTAGAACAAGGGGCAGAGCTGGTGGAATGGAAGGTGAACCTTCTGTTTCCTGTTCTGTCCAGGGGTAGGTGAGATGCAGCCAAGCGGAAGAAACAGGTCAGGAAGAAATAATACATTTCTGAGACACTTACGTGGAAACTCTTGTCATCAGAGCAAATGTGGAAACAGAGGAAGTGAGAAAATGGAGCCCTTATAAGAGATGGGGGAGGGGAGCGAGTTGGAGCAAGTTTAGTCAAGGTAACTGTGACCATTGTACTCAACATTATTGAGGCCGCCATTGGAGTATTGTGTTCAGTTTTAGACACCCTACTATAGGAAAGATACCATTAAACTGGATAGTGTACAGAGAGGACATTGCCAGGACATTTTGCCCAGGGCAGAAATGTCAGACTAAAACGCAAAGCTTTAGGTAAGAGAGGAAACGTTTATTTTGCACAGAGAGTGATAGGTGCCCAGACCATCCTTAGAACATACAACCTAGAACAAAAAGGCTTTCACTTAGGCACATGGATATGGAGGGAAATGGATCACATGCAGGCAAAGGAAATCAATGTAACTTGGCCTCATGTTTGGCAGGGACACGATGGGCTGAAAGACCTGTTCCTGTGCTGTACTGGTCTATGTTCTGGCCAGTGTTTTTACCCTCAGCTGCTATCACTGTGGCAGATTATCTGTCCATTATTACATTGGTGCATTCTGGGAGCTTGTTGTGTGTGAATTGGCTGCTGTGTTTCCTGTGTTGCCCTTGTGGTCATTCAAAAATTGGCTTCAATACATTTCAAAGCCTTATAAAGTGATGAGATATGTTACTTTAACGGAAATTCTTTCTCTTGCTGTTCATAGAAAATGTTTTCTTTAATACAGAACATCAGGATAGACCCCTCGACACACTTCTACATTCAATTTCATACAATAGTATTTAATGGGAACACTCCAAATCGAGTTCCTGTGTTGCATTTAATGAGCTTATTGTTAATTGCTCCCTTTAAAATAACAAAGTAGTGTGGTTAGGGCAGCGCGCATGGTGTGATGGGAGAAGAAAATCCGATGCTTGCTTTTAAGTTTCTCCACATGCAAAAGTTAGGAGTTCTGAAGGAATAGAATTCCGGCTTTGGACTTGAAGGAATTAGAATAGATTTTCTATTCTAATCCTTGCGGCAGAACTCTCATCTTAAATATTATCTCAAGAGACCTTGCTAAAACAATATAATTATAAATCAAAGCCCTGTATTTTTATGTAAAATTATCTGTCTTGCAACATAATTATGGTCATTAAATAAAGCAACATGAAAACTCTGCATGAAATTGTAAAATTAATTTTTCATTTTATCGAACATATGCTGAACTCTGGTGCATTAGTCTATTAAAGAGCGAGTTGTCCTGAAATTAAGCTTCCCGTGTGCATTAACTGAGTAAAGTCGCTTTGCTGACGGAATGAATAACTCCTCCGTTCCGTTGACAGTCCTGGCCTTCCCTGCATTCCTACTTGGAATTAACCAGGAACGACTGAAGGAAAAGTTGACCAGCAGGAAAATGGACGGCAAGTGGGGAGGACAATCGGAAACCATTAATGTGACGTTAAACGTGGATCAAGCCTGCTATACCAGGGACGCCCTCTCCAAAGCTCTTCATTCACGCATCTTTGACTATTTGGTCGACGTAAGTACCATTGGTGGTCAGCCAGTGTCATGTGTCCTAGGTGGACATATTAAATGAATGGAATTGCTTTGGGCAATTTGGGCAGCCCCAGTTAGAGAGGCAGTGGAGGCAAAGGGGTCATTTGAAGTGATGCTTCACCATTAATCAGCAAACATAATGGCGCAGTATCCTTTCAAAAGGCTACTAACAGATGTGAATATAGTTAGTCTGCAGACATTCAACAAAGAGCACTCTCCCACCCTCAACCCTGCCTCTGGCTATTCTCTTTGACTGATTCCCGTGGACTGATTGGAGAGCTTTATATTATTGGTTGCACCTGCCAGTGATTGCAGATGTTCTGTCACCACATGTGCTTCATTGTTGCTGTCACAATGGTGACCTTGTCCGACTATGGTTTAACACAAACAGAGCCCCTTTCATTAAATGATCCACGCACTAAGTTCCCCATTGACCCACAAATTAAAAAAAAAGCAAAGTGTATCCTGCTGCACACAATGGAACAGCAGGGCATCTGCAGTTAAAACGTTGAAACATAAAAAATAGGTGCAGGAGTAGGCCATTCAGCCCTCCGAGCCAACACCACCATTCAATATGATTATGGCTGATCATCCAAAGCCAGTACCCCGTTCCTGCTTTTTCTCCATATCCCTTGATTCCTTTAGCCCTAAGAGCTAAATCTAACACTCTCTTTGAAAACATCCAGTGAATTGGCCTCCACTGTCTTCTGTGGCAGAGAATTCCACAAATTCACAACTCTCTGGGTGAAAAACTTTTTCCCCATCTCAGACCCAAATGGCCTACCCCTTATTCTTAAACTGTGACCCCCCTGGTTCTGGACTCCCCCAACATTGGGAACATTTTTCTTAGTGAAGACAGAACCAAAGTACTTGTTTAACTGGTCTGCCATTTCCTTGTTTCCCGTTATAAATTCACCTGTCTCTGGCTGTAATATTACCCATTTGATTGTATGAGTAATGTTGTCAAGTTTTTAAGTTGATCAGTTATCCAGTGGTTTGGGAGCATTACAGTTGTTTAAAACAAATAGGGTAATACTTAAAGATGTGCCAAACAAATTCCGTATCCGCCTATCACTCGCCAGACTTTGACCTGCTCCCACCTCTCTTCCAACTGTCTCTCCCCCGTCCCCTACACCACAGTCAGTCAGAAGAAGGGTCACCTATCTATGTTCTCCAAAGATGCTGCCTGACCTGCTGAGTTACTCCAGCACTTTGTGTTCTTTTTTTTTGTATAAACCAGCATCTGCAATTCCTTTTATCTTCCTATAAACTCATTTGCTTGAGAATGAGTTTCACTCTCTAACTCTTAGTATGGGTTTATGTGGGAGGTTTAGCACACCTCATTTGAGTGAAGGGAACCCTTAGAAATGGAGGGCTTCACTTTTTAAACAGAGATAAGGTGAAACCATTCAACATGGAGCCCTGCACACAGCTCATTAATTTTATCGCCTAACTGTGCATCTCTGCACCGGGTGTTAAAGCATCAAATATAGACACAAAATGCCGGAGTAACTCAGTGGGTCAGGCAGCATCTCTTGAGAGAAGGAATGGGTGATGTTTCGGGTCGAGACCCTTCTTCAGACTGAGAGTCAGTCCAGAGATATAGATGGGTAAGGGGTGAAAACGATAGATCAAAGCAGATGGTGATAAGGAAATGTAGAACGGTTTATTGTTAGCTGAGGGGAAGGTGACATCGCAACATACAATCAGTAATATTTTTTCAGGAGGACCGTAGAACTAGTCAGAGAACTAGGATGGGGGAGGGACGGAGAGAGAGGGAAAGCAAGGGTCACACTAGTTTCTCATCTAAGCGGATTTTCTTTTGTAAGCCTACCACAAACGCCTGTAGGCTATTTTGAGCCATTGAAGGTTTCTGACCTCAGTATTCCTCTCTGGTGCTTATGTGGGAATTTTGTGCAGCAAATGGTTGAAATAATGCCTCCTCTACTGAAAGCACTTGGATCTAATCTCTAATCAATGTGACCATTATGATTAGATTATGATCGAAACATAATGGACACTCAAGGCCATAATGTTATCATGTTCTGACTAAATCAGGAGATGATAACATTATGGCTAAGAATGACCATTTACCCATTTGTAAATGTAATTTGAAAATCCTTGAAAGGTCAGTGAGTAAGTGCTCTGTAGATCACGGAAGAGAGCGGTTTTCCGTTTACATTCCAGGCACCAGTGTATGGGATTAGCTGATCTCTGGTTGACAGTGGAACACAATATCCGTGCTCATGAAGGAAGAAGCCAACATTCAGGGTGCGGAGACCAGTTGTTGTCCACCCTAGCTCTGTGTCTTGCCAAATACTGCCCCTTCTCCCAGCTAACCTTCGGTGCGTGTGTGTGCAGTTTCAATGTTCTCCCCATGACTGTGCTACATTAACCATTTTAAAACAAGAATATTCTCATCAATTAAGAAAATTGTAAAGGATATCACTTACTTATTTACATTTTAATGGCTTCTAGTGATGAGATTCTTTAAAAACTTTTGTTACAGTCCAAGTTTGATATTGACCAATTTGATAAACTTTTGCTATATTAGGGAGGGGACTTTGTTTTTTTTTCACATTGGAATGAGATATTACATACCAGAAATCTACCCAGGCCAGCACAACCTTGCACTGGTCATGTACAACATGTTGCTTTATTCTTCTTTCTAGTCCATCAACAAGGCGATGGAGAAGGACCACGATGAGTTCAACATCGGTGTTCTTGACATCTACGGCTTTGAGATTTTCCAGGTATGGCTTTAGGTTGCATTCTACAAATTGCTTCCGTGTTCTCTATTTGACATTGGTACAATATTTAAAATAGATCTGGAGCAAATAACATTGGACAATAATAAGAGTGCTTCAATGCAGCTTGTGAAATAATGTGAAATAATGACAGCCATCAGATTTTGTAAATGTCAATGTCTTCTCTTTAAGACTATGATATTGTTAATAGGTAACATCTGCACTGCATTATTGAAAGGCAGTGACCACAATAGGGAGTCTGTCTTCACTTGACGTTCAATGGCATTGCCGTCATGGAATCCACAATTGTCAACTATATTTGGGTTACAGGAAATGATCAATATCAGCCACACAAGCGCGTTGGCCACAACTGTAGATCAGAGATTTGGCTCTTTACTCCTGTAAGGCATCACTCAGGAGTGCACCTGGCTGGATGAGTGCAGCTTCAACAACACTCAAATAGTTCAATAGCATCCAGGACAGAGGAGTCAAACAGTACTCTGTCCACCTCCCTAAACATTCATTCCCTCCACCCGTGCCTGCAACATGTCACTGAAGCAACGATCTGGAGCTTTCTAACCAAAAACCCTGGAAGTAACTTCAATACAAGGATAGCAGCCATACAGCATGGAAATTGGCCCAACTTGCCTGTGCCCAGCAGGATGCCCCAACTTCTACCATGGCCTCAGATGATGCCTTTGCTCATTGGACCTTCAGGAGAGATTCTCTTTCCTCTAAGGCCACAGACTGATCTTTGTAAAGGGCCTGTCCCACTTTCACGATTTAATTTAAAACCTCTGCCGAGTTTAAAGGACCTAACAAAAAAATCAAGATCGTGGTAATCTACGAACCCCTACGACCTTCCACGACTATGTTCACGAACTCCTATGAACTCCTACGAGTATTTCTACGAATTCCCGCAACTATTTCGATGCCCTCCTTATGAGTAAAATGTTGCAATTTCGTTCATCCTGACCATTTTTTTACTCGTGGACATTTTTTATCGGGCTGGAAAATATGTTCCGACTTACCTGATGCCACGAGTACCTACGGCTAGCATAACGGGCCGCTACGATATATCTACGAACTCCTACGACCCCTGACGGACTAGTTAAGAACATTCTGCGAGTTTGAATCAGGGGGAAAACTCGGGAAAATTTGTGAATAACTCGTGAAAGTGGGACAGGCCCTTAAGTTATTTGCATGCAAAGAATGTCTAGGATGCGAGCGTTGTACCCGATTGCTATTTCTTTGTCTGTATTTCTTTCCGGTGCCAATGCGAGAATTGTGTGCAGCAAATAATGGTCGAGATAGCGTTTCCTCAACTGAAAGCAGCAGTTGAAGGATAGACGGTAGCTCATTCCCACCTCCACAGCCAGTTCAGAAATGGCAACATGTGCCGGCCTTGCCAGCAACACATCCATCCTGTAAACATTCAAATGAATAGAAATTAGTGTATGAACAACCACTATCTTTCTGGTATCCCAAATTTAGCTCTGGAATTAAACTGTTTGCTCAAAATGGATGAATTGCTATATAGCAGGAAATGTCAGCCAAGTGTGTGCTGCTTGTCCCATCAGTATCACTAATAGTAAATCGAAAGCTCTTGTTATGTGTAGCCGCTGTCTCTGTTTTCAACATCTGCTCTCTCTATGTATTTGTAGAAAAACGGCTTTGAGCAGTTTTGCATCAACTTTGTGAATGAAAAGCTCCAGCAGATATTTATTGAGCTCACGTTGAAAGCTGAGCAGGTACGTCCAACTGTTGTAATTTATTTAAAGTATCAAAGTAGCATCGTCTTGGACAGACTGATTATTTTGAAGGAATTAATTACAACATCAGGCTTCCATAATGTATTAATACTTCCTGAAACATTCCCATAGCTACGTGCAATATATTTATATTTTTATTATAACATCACAAATCTAAGTGAGAAGATATTTACTGTTGCACTTTAAATATAATTATTCTCAAAAGTTACATATCACAATATTATTATAATATTTATTTTAAGAGTTTAACCATTGATAGGCATGTTTGTTGTACTTGGGATATTGTTGAAATGTGATTGAAATCTGAGACTGGAAGTGTATGAAGTTTGATTTATTTATTAGCATCACCTGAACAAAGGGTGTGTATTACAGCCTGTAACTACCCACAGGTAGTTAATTCATAAACCCTAATTACGGTGCTGGCTCAAAGGGCCAAATGGCCTACTCCTGCAACTGTTGTCTATTGTCTACCTGCACATCAATTATTTCCAACTTTAAAGAATCGTGAGATAATTTTCAAATTAATTCCTCTCCCTGTTTAGAGATTGTTGGTGCCTATTTTTTATGCAAGAAAAATCAGCATGATTTTATCTCTCCATCTCTACCCACTGACCATCCATCATTTCAACTCCAACCAGAAACTTTATTTGGAACTGATTTTGGGCCAGGGACAGAAAGAATAGGTCTTTACCTGAAACGTCACTCATTCCTTGTCTCCAGAGATGCCGCCTGTCCCGATGAGTTACTCCAGCATTTTACGTCTATTTTTATCTAAAAATCAAACCTTGATTCTGATGTCTTTCCAACAAGAAAAATAATCTGGAAACAAGTGGAGGAACAACAGCTGCCAAAAACTTAATATGACTGCAGATTTTTCACATTACATTTACTAAGCTGACTGATTTCTTTTAAATGTGATCTGTCATGTCATATAAATGTTTACACACACATCCATCACCATAGCAGGAAATGTCTTGGAGTTTCAAATCTGCAGTGCTTTCCACTAGATTTATTAAAGCACTTTAATACAAACATATTTTTTTGTCGTATTTGCAACAAGTGTTGAATATAAACACCTCAGTTAGATCACACTTCAGCTTGTTCATCTCCAGGGATATAGCTGAGATGTGTCCAATCTGTCACACCCACTCAATTAAATATAGAGAAGCCTAGAAACCAGATCACCTAACATCACGTCTCAACACACTGTGTGATTTCATTTCAATGAAACATTTAATGTGATGGAGAAATTGTAGACTTCCTGTGAGTCAGACGATGCCTGTGATTTCCTTACATTCTGTTTCTTATGCGTTACTGTACAGGACGCCCAAACATGTAGCATGCAACTGAACACCACTTTGATGGGAGTGTGCACTTATACAAAAGTCAGTCGCTCATGAGGCTTGCTTCAAGGTTATTTAAAGGTCTCCCATTAATATAATTGGGGATCACATTCTTGATTAGTAAGGATGTCAAAGGTTAGGGGGAGAAGGCAGGAGAATGGGAAAAGATAGGTGAGCCATGATTGAATGGCGGAGTAGATTCGATAATACTGCTCCTATGACATGAACTTAGAAATTCTTCCCCCCAACTCCATCTCTCCCAACAATGTGATGACCAATGATTTTCTTTGCAACCCCCCCCCCACCCCCCCCATCACCAACCCAGCTTACCGTCTCTCTCACTTCCTTGAATGTCTGAGAGGGGGCATCAATCCTCACTCCTTTCCAATCCTTAAATTAACTCACTCCTCACCCCAATCCTCCTGGTTTATTACTTTATGGTCCTGCAGGGCAGGACTTACACCCTTATTAAGTCTTGTTCAGTCGCTAAGTGGTTATTATGCATTTATCCCCTTCAGGAAGAATACGTTCAAGAAGGAATTAAATGGACAGCAATTGACTATTTCAATAATAAAATAGTCTGCGATCTTATAGAGAACAAAGTTGTAAGTATCAGATCTGATTCGCTGCATGTACTAAGAATAATGCACAGGATTTCCCAATGTTCATCGGCAAAGATAGAATTGTATATTTTTATTATAATCTCAATACAGTAAGAACAGATTGGGACTCCACTCATTGGACTATAAAAGAATGAGAAATGATTGTATTGAAACAGATAAGATTTAAAGAGGTTAAGGAGGAGGAATGTGTCCGATTACGGGAGAGTTCTGAACCCGAAGTCACAGTCTCAGAATAGGGGGCATCCATTTAGGTCTGGGGTGAGAAAGAATTTCTTCTAAGGGTTGGAGTCTATGGTACAATGAAATCCAACAATGTTGTTGAATAGGATTTTCAAAACTCGGAGATAAATACAAAATAAATATGAATTGATGTTCCAGTTGGCAATCCTTTAATTCACATATTCTTGCTGCAGTGTTTGCTTCTTAGTTTAGTTTAGTTTAGAGAGATACAGCGTGGAAACAAGCCCTTCGCTCCACCGAGTCCGTGCCGACCAGCGATCCTAGCACACGAACACTATCCTACACAAACTAGGGAAAATTCACAATTTTACCAAGCTATAAATCTGTATGTCCTTGGGGTGTGGGAAGAAACCGGAGCACCCGGAGAAAACCCATGCAGATCACGGGGAGAATGTACAGCACCAGTAGTTAGGATCGAACTCAGTTCTCTGACACTGTAAGGGAGCAACTCAACCGCTGCGCCACCCAATTTACTGGCAACAAATATTCAAGGTGGTAGGTTGCACACGATTGCACAAATTTCTGTTGATGAACTGGAGTTAAGCATCACACGTTTGCCAATGATGTCAGCTGAGCACGGGTGAATCACAGCCAAAGGTTTCCAATCCAATTTCATGATAAGTAGGATCTCAAAAAGAAGTGATTTCTAGTGTGTTAGAATTCACATAAAATTGTTTTTATTCATGATTTACATGGAAAATCTGATGTATCTGGGTCCTCTTCCTTGGCTGTAAATATCGGTTAATTCACCAGTTCCATTGATCCTGTTAGAGGATCACTCAATCACGACAGGAGCTTTGAGAATTGCATGCCTGTGTTTAGTGCACGACTGTGGCACTGTTTTCACTTGGATGGCGTAATGTAATATTAGCAAACATTTTTCTGTTTCTGCCCTATTAGTTGTAAACTCTACTCTCTACCCTTGAATGACAGAGCAATAAGAACTTGTTTTTCAAAAACCTCTGCATCTACAGTAATATTCTGTATGTATGCAAGTTTTACCTCCTCTACGCACTGTAACATGTTTAAAATATAGGTGCAAAATTGTACTTTTTCCATCCTGGTTTGTTGTCCATGGGAATTCTTCAGTGTGATTGACTGCTCAGGCAGCTTGATGACATCGCTGTTGCTGGACATCAGGGATCCTGTTGAACTGAAGCCCCATGGTGACCAACATTGGACTAGAGAAAGTGTGTGCCTCGATATTTCCAAATACACAGGACAAGATGTTAAAAATCCAAGAGATTGCTGAGGCACCTTCACGATTGGCAACGTATCAAAAACAAATTGGAAATGTAGGCTTTATTTGGTAAAAGAATTGAGAAACTTTACCAACTAAAACATAAGATGCTGAGAGATTAATTTTTAAAACCAGAATGCCTGGGTGATTTCCTATTGACATTTCCAAAAGAGTTTTGTGAAATTTGTTTACTTTAATTTAGTTTAGAGATCCAGCATGGGAATTAGCCCTTCAGCCCACTGTCCATGCTGCTATCAATCGCCTGTTCACACTAGTTCCAAGTTATCCCAAATTCACACCTCCTCCATCCACACTAGGGGCAATTTACAGAGGCCAATTAACCTACAAACCCGCACGTCTTTGGGATGTAGGGGAAAACCGGAGCCCCCCTCGAATAAACCCACACGGTCACCGTGAGAACTTGCAAACTCCACACATGCAGCACCCAGGGTCAAGATGGAACCTGAATCCCTGGCACTATGAGGCAGCAGCTCTACCAGCTGTGCCACTGTGCTGCCCTCTGCCCCAGTTCAGCGATGTGATCTTTCTACAATGTTCAGTAAGTTTTATTTGCGAAATAAATGCAAAGAATCTATTTGCCATGAATGTTACTCATAATTCTGCTCTGTGTAACACTGCACTCTCTCACAGAACCCACCGGGCATTTTGAGCATCCTGGATGATGTCTGTGCAACAATGCACGCAACTGGGGAGGGAGCAGATCAGACGTTGCTGCAGAAATTGCAGATGCAGATTGGAACACACGAGCACTTCAACAGCTGGAACCAGGGTTTCATCATTCATCACTACGCAGGCAAGGTAACCAAACACAACGATAGATCATAAGGTCATAAATGATAGGAGCAGAATTAGACCATTCGGCCCTTCAAGTCTTCTCCGCCATTCAATCTCCCTCCTAACCCCATTCTCCTGCCTTACTCCCAGAACCCCTGACACTCCGTACTACTTCAGAATCGATCTATCTCTGCTTTAAAAATATCCATTGACTTTGCCTCGACAGCCCTCTGTCAGATTACGTCAAAGTTCACTTTGAACCACGAGGAAGGAGGTTGCGTAGGAGTTTCTGGGATCAGTTAGTAATGTTATCCAGCTGTAGTATTCGCCAGCTGAGAGGCGCAGCAGAAGGTCTGGCCTGACCAACACACCATCAGGGCGGCACCAAATGGAACCAAAGCTGATTGTCATTATCTTACATCAAGATTAGCTCCTCAAGCTTTTAAGAACATTTTCATTTAAATCCTATCAGTGCGTTAGAAGGGCTTTGCTGCAATTGGACTAGGTTGGCACTTTCTCATCTCTTGTCCAAAATCAATGAGGGACATTAGACACCTCTACTAATTCATTGTTATCACTGATTATATATGGACTTCATGGCATCTGTTTCAGTGACAGAGCTAACTTCTTTGCTGGATCCACTGTTACAATGCCAGATATCTCCCCCTTCCATTGCAGCTTCCCAGTGAGATCTTCCAGCAAGTAACGCAGGAGGTTTAAGAGATGGTTTGGAGCATTTGAATTCTGTAGAAAAGGAGTGACAGGAATTTTCAGTCATACAAATAACACAACACCAGGAAAGGCCCTTCGCCCAATACGTCTGTTCCACTATCAACCACCCACTTACACTAATCCCATATCAATCCTATAATTTTTTCATATTTTATTCTCCCCACATTCTCTTCAACTTTTCCCCAGTTTCTGTCACCCCCCCCGTGCAATAGGGGCAATTTACCCTGGCCAGTTAACCAACCAACCCACATGTATTTGTAATGAGGAAGAAAACCAGAGCCGTCGGAGGAAACCCACACAGTCACAAGGAGAACATGCAAACTCCACATAGAAGGCACCTGAGATTAGGTTTAAACCTGTGAATCAGCTGTTTTACCGTCTGCACCACTATTTACTATATCGTTTCTCTATTCGCTTGGAAGGAATATAAGATGGTTTCCTTTTGCATACAGTCATAAATAATGGGAAACTTACCTGTAAGATTCATTTTTCCAGAGAGTGAGTATGAGGAAAGAGATGTCTGGTTTATTTTGTGGATCAGGATAAGTTCCTCAGGCAATAACTATGTGACCTTTAGTAGAGACTTTAAAAAAAAGGAAAATTATTGCAAGATGTGTGAATTGGGAAAGTAGAGTTCAAGTCATTTAAACTTCTCGTCCTTTGCAGGTGTCCTATAATGTGGAGGGATTCTGTGAGCGTAACCGAGACGTTCTTTTCAACGACCTGATTGAACTCATGCAGAGCAGCGAGCAGTAAGTGGACGTGAAGCTGAGCATAGTGTGCATGGCTGACTGTATGAGAGTTGACTTTGCTCGCATGCTAATGTCATTTGTTTGCTGCTTCACAGCCCTTTCATCCGTGTGCTTTTCCATGAAAATCTACAAGCAGAAAAGAAAGGTCGCCCCACCACAGCTGGAAGCAAAATTAAGGTATATTCAGCCTTCCCTCCTCCTGGGCGGCATCTTAGGTTGAGGGTGACCTGGGTTCTCATTGAGGGGCTGAAACGAGAGAGGAAAAGGTACCACAGGATCGGTAGCCTTCATGCATTCAGATGGGTTCCGTAAGAAAATGAGATAGCAGCCCAGCGAAGGGGAGCCTGAGAACAAATAGCCCAGGGGCTGTGTGATGCCAATAGTGAAAACCACAGTAACACCAATAAATAAATGAAAAAATAGTGTCAATGGAAGTTTGAAAAAGCATATCTCCAGTTTTAGGAACAGTTTCTTTACAGCTGTTATCAAGCAACTGAACCATCCTCTCATTACCTAGAGTGCGATACTGACCTCCCATCTCCCTCATTGGAGACCGTAAAACTATCTTTAATCGGACTTCCATTGTATATCTTTGGACTAAATGTTGTACCCTTTATCCTTTACCTGTGAACTTTGGATGGTAATCACGTATAGCCTTTGACTGGATAGCATACAAACAAAAACCTTTCACTGCACCTCAGTACATGTGACAATAATAAACTAAACTAAACTAAATGCGGGCATCCCTCAATCATTGAATGAAGGTAAAATCTTTGAATGGAGTTTCTAAAATTTTATGTTTTCTAATCCATTGCATGTTTGCACCTTCAAAACACCAAATTCATGACAGAGATGTCTGTCATTATGAGCGAAGGAACTGCAGATGCTGGTTTAAATCAAAGATAGACACAAAAAGCTGGAGTAACTCAGCGGGACAGGCAGCAACTCTGGAGAGAAGGAACGGGTGACGATTTGGGTCTGAAGAAGGGTCTCGACCGAAAATGTCATCCATTCCTTCTATCCAGAGATGCTGCCTGTCCCGCTGAGTTACTCCAGCTTTTTAACGATACGATACGATAGAACTTTATTTATCCCAGGAGGGAAATTGATCTGCCAACAGTGATAAAAACACATCTTGTAACATATCTTGCGTCTGTCATTATCTTTGGTTGTGGCAGTGTGGCAGCAGCACCTCTTGTGTAAGCTGTCTAAGCTGGTTCACATGCCCTGTGTTGTTGAAACAATGCTCACCCTTCAACAGGCCAGTCCCCAGCGGCAACCGTTAGTTACTTGCTCTGCGAGACATGTTCACACCAGTATGCTCCTCCTCTGGGTGACAGTTTAGGCCCTGCACAAAACTATTCTACATCGGCAAATCACGCGATTATTGAAACTGAATGATTGGAGATGTTTTTACACATCTGCGGGTTAATTGGCTCCTATAATTTGCCCCCAATGTGTACGGAGTGAATGCAAAAGTCGGCTCTTGTAGAACTAGTGAACAGGTGATCGATGTGGATACAAGGAACTGCTGCTGGTTTTCAATTTTTTTAAAAAGACACAAACTGCTGGAGTAACTCAGAGTGTCAGGCAGCATCTCGGGAGAACATGGATAGGTGATGTTTCAGGCTTAAATTCTTCTGTTTCAAACCTACTTCATCTCTGGCCTTTGTTTACCATCTGTCTATCGTTTCCCCCCTCTGTATCAACCCATTACCTGCCGTGCCTGTTCTGCCTCTCCTCGCTTCCAACTTCCCCCCCCCCCCCCCATAACCCCTCCCCTTCCCATCCATATAACTATCATTTTGTCTGAAAAGGAGCCCTGACCCGAAACATCACCCATCCACGCTCTCCAAAGACGTTGACTGACTCGTTGAGTTACTCCAGTACTTTGTGTCAACAGGTGATCAACGGTAGACGTGGATTGAGTGGTACGAATGGATTGTTTCCGTGCTGTATCTTTCAAAACCAATCAATTAGAAGACATTTGTAAATCCTTCCCCGAGCAGAAATTGACAGGAAGGGGGCAGAGAATGAGGGGTTACCTTTGTTATGTGTATTTGAAACACGAGCATGAACCAAGCTCGTTGTACATGTACATTGCCTTGGTTGGTCCAGTACACTGGTATCCCCAGCTGTACTGACGCATTCACGCACCGTTTCCCACTGATCCCTCAGTGACGTTGTGTACCATATTCTCACTGTCGTTTTCTTTTGCCTTTTCCAGAAACAAGCCAATGACCTGGTGGGCACGCTGATGAAGTGTACCCCGCACTATATCCGCTGCATCAAACCCAACGAAACCAAGAAGCCCAGAGACTGGGAAGAGAGTAGGTGAGAGCATCCAAAGAGTCCCCGCGTGGTCTCCCTGGCCATCCCTTCACTTTATCTTGCCTTAGATTTCGTTTTAGTCAAACAGCTCTGAAAGAGGCTCTCCGGCCCACCATCCACCCGGTCACGCTAGTTATTCATGATCATGCTTTCACATCCACTCCCCACACACTAGGGGGAAATTTAAAGCCCAATGAACCTACAAACCCGCACATCTTTGGGATGTGGTAGTAAACCTGAGCACCTGGATGGAAACCCATGCGGTCACAGGGAGAACATGCAAACTCCACACAGACAGCAGCCGAGGTCGGGATCGAACCCGGGTCCCTGGCCGCTGTGAGGCAGCAACTCTACCAGCTGAGCCAATGCGTCACCAGTATCTTCTCTGCATCTTTTGTGTTGTGACAACTCGGAATTGTTTTGATTTACGAGACCCAATTCCTTGTCCTAGCTTCCACATTGTGGTTCAGGCAATGCAGGTTAACCCATGGGCCAGTGGCTTCACTGGTGATCCTGACCCGCACTTGCACCCAGAGATATTCTAACATGCCTCTGGATAACCATTAGGAGTGGCGTGGCCTCGAGTGAGGTGACTCTCCATCTCATGTCCACGTACAAAACCCTGTTCCAAACCAGGCTTGTCTCTGCAGACATAAATGCAGCTGATGCATTGGGCCAGAAGGCTTCCCGACAGGCCGTGGCTGTGGCCTGGGAACGTGGCTTGAGGCCTTTATCGAGGCCCTGCATCGCCATGTAGAAGCCCGGGTCGAGGCCTGGCCAGGGCCTCGCGGGTAGAAGTCCGGGACAAGCGAAGCGGCCAACGGAGCCCGCGACTGGGGCCTGGGACAGCACCATGGAGGGGTGAAGTGGGCCGTCGACAGCGGTGAAGCCTCACGACGATGGGGCCTCGGCAGTGGTGAAGCCTCTCGGCGGCGGCGATGCCTCGCGAGTCAACCTGCGATCGATGAGAGCGTGGAGGACCCAGCGTGGGAGGACCACCATGAGGGGGGGGGGGACGGGGGACAAAAGAAGCTGTAACAGCTTTGTAACCTTGTCAGCACCATCGGTGGCTGCTACATTGTGCATGCGAGCAAAGAATCTCACTGTGCCTGAGCTTATATTCACTAGAGTTTAGAAGGATGAGAGAGGATCTTTTAGAAACATAATTCTTAAGGGATTGGACAGGCTAGATGAAGGAAAATTTTTCCCGATGTTGGGGAAGTCCAGAACCAGGGATCATAGTGTAAGTATAAGGGGTAGGCCATTTAGGACGGAGATGAGGAAAGTTTTTTTCACCCAGTGAGTTGTGAATCCGTGGAATTCTCTGCCACAGAAGGCAGTGGAGGCTGATTCACTGGATGTTTTCAAGAGAGCGTTAGATTTAGCTCTCAGGGCTAACAGGATGTTAAGGGATATGGGGAGAAAGCAGGAACGGGGTACTGATTTGGGATGATCAGCCATGATCATATTGAATGGCTCGAAGGGCCGAATGGTCTACTCCTGCACCTATTTTCTGCTTTTCTCTATTTTCTGCTGTTTTCAGTCAGTGCAACTGGCAGCAGTGACTGAGAAAAGCTGGGTGAGATCAGAGGCAGGTGGTGGCAGAATGATTCCCGCAGTCAGTGGCGGATTGGGTCTAAAAAAATTGGTTGCCAGGAGACAAAGGGGCCCACTTCATCAGGGGCCCACTTGCCATCGGGCAAGCTGACACTCTGGCCAGTCCGCCACTGCCCGCAGTCACCAGGGGCAGAACTGCCCGTGTAGATAGTCTCTCTGCCTTGCTTGACTGCATGACCTGCCCCGGGTAACTGTAGAAGGGTCTCGACCCGAAACGTCACCCATTTCTTCTCTTCAGAGATGCTGCCTGTCCCGCTGAGTTACTCCAGCATTTTGTGTCTATCCAGGTAACTGGGGATTGATAGCCAAGCAACCAACTACACAGTCAATGATTTATGACATTTTTGCATAAAGTGACTCCTCCACCCTCGCCTTCAAATCTGAAACAATAAAACCGTGGAACGTTGGGCTGCCGGTCCTGTCACTCTCGCAACTAAGTCTCTGTAATGGCCACAACATCTTAATTCCATGCTCAGATCCAGGCTTGAAGTTCATGTGCTTTACCCATAAACATTCCTTGTATTGAAATAAACACACTTCAGCCCATCAGTCTCACCATGCTCATTAACCTATCCCTGCCTGTCCTTCCTCTCAGACATACTTGTTATAACCTAAACTGTCCCATCAGTACCTACAACCACTGCTCTGGTTCCCCGCCCCCACCTCCCTGCACTCCTGTTTAAACCCTCCAGGGCAGCACGGTGACGCAGTCTATAGCTGCTGCCTAATACAGTGCCAGAGACCCGGGCTCGATCCTGACTACGGGTGCTTGTCCGGACAAAGTACGTTCTCCCCGTGACCCGTGTTATTTCTGTGATCTCCGGTTTCCTCCCACATTCCAAAGACTTACAGGTTTGCAGGCTTGGTAGAATTCTAAATTGTCCCTAGTGTGTGTACATTATTGTTAGTGTGCAGGGATTGCTGGTTGGCGCAGACTCTTTGGGCCGAAGGGCCTGTTTCCGCGGTGTATCGCTAAACTGAACTAAAGTAGCACTAGTGACCTCCCTGCGAGGATAATGGTTCCTCTCCTCTCCCTCTTGTATAGGCCGCACCTGCTCTGATCCATTTGTCTGAAGCATTCCCTCCTGTACAAGCTCCTTTGCCACCTATTGAATTGCAATATCTTTCTATTTCTTATCTCACTAGCTCGTGGCTCTGATGGTAATCCTGAGATTGCAAATCTGGAGGTCCTGTTTCTTAATCTCCCACCTAACTCCCTTAATTCTCCTTGATGTCCCATAACACAACTGCAGAATTTGTTTAGGAGATGTTCTATTAAACTTAGATTTTCCCTCAAAAAAGGGGAACAGGCACTCCGTGAACCCTTACTTAAATCAGAATTTACATAAGTCCGATTTGCTATCCCCATCTCTTATCCAAAATAACTCGCTGAAAGTAATAACTGTCTCAGCGGCGCCTAACTGCATCCAGGGCACTTTCTGCTGTGCGCGGCCTTCTGGGTAAGCACCGCCGCCATTGCTGGCTTGTTTCTGATGTAAATGTTTTAGTGATCGTACAGTGTTGTGGAAGTTACAAACTGCCTTGGTTACACTAGGGACTGAGTACAGAACTGTTTACGTAAGTGCGAGTTTACATTAGTAGCCTATTTCGTAAACCAGAGAGTATAAGTAATACCGAACAATAGAAGATTTGATTTCCATTTGAACTTCGACTATGTCTCATTTTGCCAAAATAATTTGCTCTTGATTCTGCTGTCCAGTTAATTGTTGGTTGTTTCTTTTCAGAGTTAAGCACCAAGTGGAATATCTGGGTTTGAAAGAAAACATCCGGGTACGACGAGCAGGCTACGCATACAGACGAGTCTTTAAGAAGTTCTTGCACAGGTAAGCCGTGTATGAGAATTAATTTTACTTCTTGTTTTTTACCTGCCTGCATTATTTTAAAGTCCTTCTCCCTTCTCTCTCTAATTCTTCCCAACAGCCTTTTGGCTACTAAACACTACAACCTCAAATTAACTCTGAACTACATAGACTATTATTGTTATTATTATTACTTTTTTGTATGTATACATGTGTGTGGGTATAGACAATAGACAATAGGTGCAGGAGTAGGCCATTCGGCCCTTTGAGCCAGCACCACCATTCACTGTGATCATGGCTGATCATCCACAATCAGTACCCCGTTCCTGCCTTCTCCCCATATCCCTTGACTCTTTAAGAGCTCTATCTACCTCTCTCATGAAAGCATCCAGAGAATTGGCCTCCACTTCCTTCTGAGGGAGAGAATTCCACAGATTCACAGCTCTCTGGGTGAAAAAGCTTTTCCTCATCTCCGTTCTAAATGGCCTAGCCCTTATTCTTAAACGGTGGCCCCTGGTTCTGGACTCTCCCAACATCGGGAACATGTTTCCTTGCCTCTAGCGTGTCCAATCCCTTAATAATCTTATATGCTTCAATAAGATACCCTCTCATCCTTCTAAATTCCAGTGTATACAAGCCCAGTCACTCCATTCTTTCAACATATGACTGTCCAGACATCCCAGGAATTAACCTCGTGAACCTAAGCTGCACTCCTTCAATAGCAAGAATGTCCTTCCTCAAATTTGGAGACCAAAACTGCACATAATATTCCAGGTGTTGTCTCACTAGGGCCCTGTACAACTGCAGAAGAACCTCTTTGCTCCTATACTCAACTCCTCTTGTTATGAAGGCCAACATGCCATTAGCTTTCTTCACTGCCTTCTGTACCTGCATGCTTACTTTCAGTGACTGGTGAATAAGGACACCCAGATCTCGTTGTACTTCCCCTTTTCCTAACTTGACACCATTCCGATAATAATCTGCCTTCCTGTTCTTGCCACCAAAGTGGTTAACCTCACATTCATCGGCCATTAGACTGCATCGGCCAGGTGCAGCGGTGGAGTTTCTGCCTTATAGACCAGAGATCTTGGTTCGACCGTGATATAGGGTGCTGTCTATAGGGAGTTTGTACGTTCTCCCTGTGACCGCGTGGGCTTTCTCCAGGTGCTTCGGTTTCCTCACACACTCCAAAGATGTAAAGTATCCCTTGTGTGTGTGTTGGATAGCATTAGTGTGCCGGGATTGCTAGTTGGCACAGTCTCGGTGGGCTGAAGGGCCTGTTTCTGCGCTGGATCTCTAAGACTAAACCAAAACTCTACAAAAAGTGATACCTCTAACAATGCAGCCTCATTGCACTAAAACTAAGATTCTCTTTAGATTTTAATTCATTCCACCTAAGCCAATACACTGTGCTCTTCTGGTATTTGGTTACTAATCATGAAGTCCAATATCATTGATTTATTTCTGTAGTTGTGTGTATGATCATGTACATTTATATTAATCTCAGGAGAAACCACGTACTGTGAAATTTAGGTTCTAAGTTTCGAGTGAATTAAACATTTTCATCTTGTGTTAGTCATCATTTTTCTTGACTTCAAATGAGATTGATTTAAAAAAAATAAAATAATGTAACTCTGTTTAAGCATTGATCCTACGTACTTCATGCAGTGTTTTGCAGGTTTCTTGCGGTAATTGTTAATTGCTCCCAGCCATTGCGACTGGGGTGGAAACCACAGCAGTAATGTCAATTTGGTGCTTTTTCACAGAGTGGTTCCATTTTGCTCCAGTTGTTTGTCAAGGCTGTTTAATTCAGATGGCAGTCAGCCATCAGAAAATTGTGTTTTGTTAATGCATTTTGCTTCTCCTAAGCACATCTTTAAAATGTAACTGTTTGCCTTAAGACATAAGCAAAGACTGCTGATACATGTTTGTTTATAAAGGCTGATAAATCAAAAAGAAGTATTACATAGGCATGTGGTTCTTATATTTCTTGCAAAATCCCTCAAAATACCATTTTGGTATCAAAGGCAACTGAAGACAAGACTTCTGCCATTAACTTTGCTTTTATTGCTCTTTTTTATCAACAGGCTGGTGATATTGATGTCATCTCTAAATATACTATTCTCTCACCTAACTGTAGAAGATGATAAACCTGATGCCTTATAAATTACAATTGCATTTTATTAAATTTGAGCCTCAACCAATGTTTATCAGAAAATATTGAAAATTATTTGGCTTATTAGGTATTAGATTCAGATTTCTACCTATCTGGATTATGTGCTGCATTTGATTTAGATATCATAGCAAGGATAATTAATTTAACACTTCATTTTTCCTTGTATGCAGTTTAATCAAATGCCTAGTTTTATTCATTTATAACTTGTGTTCTAATGAATTTTGAAGAAGTAAACAAAAGATGCAAATTTTTGACTAACAGAACCTGAAATAGCATGTAGTCTGACGCGGAGGGGCTCCCCCTCCCTACCCCAGGTCCCTCAGTTTCTCTATCTCCTTATTCCCTTCAATGCACACACCCTTCCTCTGGTTCTTTATTTTATTCCCCACCTTCCTGTCTTATCAGATGCACCATTTGCACCCTTTCACCTCCTCCACTCAGCACCTCCGGCCTTGAATACTATCTCACAAGTGATAGGAGCAGAATTAGGCCATTCAGCCCATCAAGGCTACTCCGCCATTCAATCATGGCTGATGTATCTCGCCCTCCTAACCCCATTCTCCTGCCTTCTCCCCATAACCTCTGACACCCATATTAATCAAGAATCTATCTCTGGCTTAAAAATGTCCATTGGCTTGGCCTCCACAGCCTTTGTAGCAAAGAATTCCACAGATTCACCACCCTCTGATTAAAGATCTCCAACCTGACTCATCTGCCAGTCATCCCCTCCTTGTCTGGCTCCACCTGTCACTTGCTAGTTCTTGCCCAACCCCTTCCTTTCACCTCTTTCCTCTCCCTATCTCCCCTCCACTCCATCAATCTGGGAAAGGGTCTCAACCTGAACGTCTCTCCACCTCCCTCCACGGATGCTGCCTGTCCTGCTGAGTTTCTCCAATGGCTTATTTTTTGCTCAAGATTCCAGCTTCTACAGACTTTGTTGTTTTCAAATCTCTAAAATGGTTGTAAACCAGGAGAGTGGTGTAAAAACCAATATATGCACAGATTACATTTTGTACAAGTGATTGTGGCCACACAGTCAAGCGTTAAAGTTCTCAGTTAATCCACATTACAATAGAATATTTGTTTTTTTTATTCCTCAGCCCGTCTTTGGACAAGCTTGTTACTTGAATAATTTGCTTTATTCATGGTGAATAATTCTTCTGGTGAATTCTTTTGGTTTTATTTGCTGGAATGATTCTAATGATGAAACCAAAATGACTGTGCTATGTGGATGTGGCTCAACATTCTTTACGATAATACCTACATCCACTGACTCAAATAGTAATGACGTTGAGTTTATGATAAATCTAAATCACAGGCAATATCAGTCTAGTTATACTCAGAGAAGCTGCGGAGTGCGGAGTTACTAGTGTAGTGGTGTGAGCTGTTGAGCTTGTGAATGAATGTTTGTGAAAATGCTGGATGTGGAAGTGACCTGGCTTGTGGAATGAGGGCATTGTGTATGAGTTGATGAGTTGATGGTATGGCTAAAGGTTTTGACCTAATGCCCGGTGAAGAATGGAGAGACTGCAAAGAATTGAGGCGCAGCTTTAATACAATGAGGCGTAGCTTTAGCAAAGGAGTGAATGGAAAGAATGTGTTGTGAGTTTGTTTGTGGAAATATGTTTGACTAATTCAGATCATTTACTATGACAGCGCTCATAACTGGGATATTATTAAAGTGAGATTTTCTTTGGGTCCTGGGTTTCTGCATCAGTTACCTAATTGCATAAACTCACTTTTTCTTCCATGTCATTTTATTTAGAAGATGATGATTTAGTGCTAGATTTACCTCTGGCTACCATAAAAATTGGTAAACTGAAGTTGTTAACATTGCCATGTGTGATGGCACTAAAGGGTTAATAAACATTTGCAATTTATGTCCATCCACCGTCTCAAAACTCAATTGAGTTTTTGGGTAAATAGAAAAAGTTCCCATGTTGACCGCGAAAGAAAAGGTGTTCACACTGTTTATCCCTTTATTGTTTATGTTTAAAAAAATGTGATTGCTTATTTTAGCTTGAATGCAAACTGTTAAAAAACATGAATATAAAGTTTATTGGGGAATTGTACAAAGCCATGGCCTGTTGCTGATGCACTTTATCACTGTAGGTATGCCATCCTGACTAAAGAGACGTGGCCTTCCTGGAGAGGAGATGAGAAGCAAGGAGTGGTCTATCTCCTCCGATCTGTCAACATGGACCCAGATCAATACCAGATGGGGAAAAGCAAAGTCTTTGTTAAAGCTCCTGAATCGGTATGCTTGCCAGTTCTCTCTCCATTGTCTCAGGGCACTGATATGATTGCTATGCAGAAGGAATTTACATGAAAGGTCTGCTCCACCCATGTTATAATTGTGGGCTGGAAGTCAATAAACGTTTCAAAATAATTTTTTTCTGCTGATCAAATGTGTTCTCTTTAGAGGTGTTCTCTCTCTCGCTGTGTATGTCATGAATTCACTGCTTCCACTTTCTCTTTTACATGGTATCCGGTAAACTAGATTATTCCTTGCTTATTATCTTTTCACCCTTTAAATGGAATAAATTATATCATAACACAGATAGACAACGGGACTTTATGGACAATTTTCTGAAAGGAAAGCATCAAATCGGCAGAAGTTTATTCACAGAAATTCTTTAAAAAACACTTTCATTTTTCTGGATTGGGGGAAATGGAATTCGGCCTCGATGGACTGACCAGCTTCTTTGTCCAGAATGTGGGTGGACTTTCTCTTCAGGGGAACTGAACTGGGCAAAGTAGAGTCTTGCAACTGCCAACTTTGCCTAAGTATTTTCTTGGGCCGAGACTCTGAACCAAGGTTGCTGAAATGGCCAAAGGTAAAACATCTCATTGTTACAGTGAAGTATTATTTTCACTTTGTCCTGAAAAAGGATGTCCAGGGAACTACCCCATTATCAGGTTCAGGCCTGTATTGTGTGGGTGTGTATATATACAGGAGAAAATGGATGATGCAGACAGAACAGTGGGTTAATTTTAAGTTTCACCTGAAAAGAAGAAAACTTCTTTAATATTGTTTGAGACCTGTGGTTAGAAACATAGAAATAGGTGCAGGAGTAGGCCATTCGGCCCTTCATGCCTGCACCGCCATTCAATATGATCATGGCTGATCATCCAATTCAATATCCCATACCTGCCTTCTCTCCATACCCCCTGATCCCTTTAGCCACAAGGGCCACATCTAACTACCTCTTAAATATAGCCAATGAACTGGCCTCAACTACATTCTGTGGCAGAGAATTCCACAGATTCACCACTCTCTGTGTAAAAAATGATTTTCTCATCTCGGTCCTAAAGGATTTCCCTCTTATCCTTAAACTGTGACCCCTTGTTCTGGACTTCCCCAACATCGTGAACAATCTTCCTGCATCTAGCCTGTCCAACCCATTAAGAATTCTGTAAGTTTCTATAAGGTCCCCACTCAATCTTCTAAATTCTAGCGTGTACAAGCCGAGTCTATACAGTCTTTCTTCATATGAAAGTCCTGCCATCCCAGGAATCAGTCTGGTGAACCTTCTCTGTACTCACTGGTTGTATATCTTATCCCTCAATGGTGATTCTGAGGGATAAAACATCCATGCAACGATTCATGGAGATGAGGTGTAACAGCATCCATACTCTAGCATAAGTTAGTGTTTTCAAGGTGGGGCTGGGAAAAGTGTTTAACATGTATCTGTAGATGCGTATGGTCGAGTAGGGCTGAAGTTTCCGTGCTGTGTGATGCTATGTCTTTAACTTTCAACCTGCTAACCTCTGTTCCCAGGCCAGCCTATTTACTGCTGCGCATTTCACTCCCCAATCAGTCACAGAGGATATCTTGCCAATTTGTTTTTAACCCAAAAGAGTGCTAAAAATCAGACAGTATGTTTAGTCTCTTTGAAACAGGACTGAAGCTGGTTGTAAGTTGACAGAGGAAATGACGAGCTTCTGAGAAATGCCAGCAGGGTCTATTCATACAACGGCACTGAAAGCTCAAGGCAAACTGTGTGGCAAAGTGAGGTTGGGCAGCCGACCAAGATTGTCTGGGTAGATTACTGTAAACCGGCCTCTTGGCATGTAATCCAACACTCGAGTCCACATTGCCAGCACTCGGGAAACTTCCCATGCACATCCTGTAGCTTTTCCATAAAATGCAAGTCTTGTTTGAAGCTGCTAATCTATCTTTGCACATCAAAGAGCAAATCAGTGTACATCATCTTATTTGTCGACTTTTATTTTGAGCTTCGGATTTTAAAAGCATTCCCCTTCCAGTTGCTGCCCATCACAGTGTGAGACTGAGTTAGATAGTGTCGGAAGATCCTAGCATCAAATGTATCAGTGTTGAACTGGCCCAGGGATAGATGCAAAATGCTGGAGTAACTCAGTGGGTCAGGAGATATCCTTGGAGAACATGGATGGGTGTCGTTTCGGGTTGGGACTCTTCTTCAGACTGATTGCAGGGAAGCTAGAGGAGTGGAGGGTCAGGACAAAGTACGGCAGGTTACAGGTGAGCACAGACAAGGGGGTCTTTGATAGGCAGGTGGTTGGACACAAGCCAGAGATGAATCCACACAAGGAGTGAGACAAAACCTTCAGACAGTTGAGAATTGTGAAGCTAGAGGATTGATGAGATGCAAATTGTTTGGTTGAGGAACATAGGGGGTGGGGTGGGGAGAGATCGGTGCAAGGTCAGCCAGGGCGTAGGTGAGGGGAGGGGGAGGAGGTAAAACAGGGAAGAGGATGAGAAAGGGGAGGGGGTGTGTTTTGTAGAGGTTACCTAGAGTTGTATAATTTAATGACTGTGCTGCAGATAAGGGCGGTATTCTGGTGTAGTGCTGGAGCAGCTGCCTCACTGCATCAGGCACCCAGGTTTGATACTGACCATGGGTGTTTGTGCAGAGTTTGTGCGTTCTCCCTGTGACCGTGTGGGTTTTCTCTGGGTGATCCAGTTTCTACCCCGATTCGAAAGATGTGCAAGTTTGTAGGTTATTTGGCTTAAGTGAATTGCCCCTAGTATGTTGGAGGTGAAAGGGTGATAAGAGTGAACTAGTATAGGGATGATCAATGTTCGGCATGGACTCGGTGGGCCAATGGGCCTGTTTCTGCTCGGTATCTCTAAACTCCCTAATGTTTATTGTTCAGTGTTGACAATGATGACAGCAAGTAGTTTCAACCAGTCTGATGAAGGGTTTCGGCCCGAAACGTTACCTATTTCCTTTGCTCCATAGATGCTGCTGCACCCACTGAGTTTCTCCAGCATTTTAGTACCCCCAAGTAGTTTCAACTGCCTGGGTTTGGGGAGGCGAATAGTCACCAAGTGATACATTCCTGGGTGAGGAGGACATTGGCTCAGCTACGTTGCATCTCTCTCCCACAGCTCAGATTAGTTTATTGTCACGTGTACCGAGGTACAGTGTAAAGCTTTTGTTGCATGCTATCCAGTCAGCAGAAAGACAATACATGATTACAATTGAACCATTTGCAGTGTATAGACACATAATAAGGGAATAACGTTTAGTGCAAGGTCAAGCCAGCAATGTCCAGGCAAAGATAGTCCGGGTGTCACCAAAGTTAGTAGTTCAGAACTGCTCCCTGGCTGTGGTAGGATGATTCAGTTGCCTGATAACAGCTGGGAAGAAATTGTCCCTGGATCGTGTGGTTAAGAAGGAACTGCAGTTGCTGGAAAATCGAAGGTAGACAAAAATGCTGGAGAAACTCATCGGGTGAGGCAGCATATATGGTGCGAAGGAAATAGGCAACGTTTCAGGTCTGAAGAAAGGTTTTGACCCAAAACATTGCCTATTTCCTTCGCTCCATTGATGCTGCCGCACCCGCTGAATTTCTCCAGCATTTCTGGCTACCTGAATCATGGGGTGTGTGTTTCCACACTTCTATTCCTTTTGCCTGATGAGAGAGGGGGGGAAGAGGGAGTGGCCAGGGTGCGACTCGTCCTTGATTATGCTGCTGGCCTTGCTGAGAATTAGAGTGAACTTCCTGACAAAATGAACGCAGAGAAAATGATTATTTAATCAGATTGCCAGTTATTAGATTCCGTGCTGTCGCATGTCAGTGCCTTCAAGAGGGGAGGTTAGCGGGTTGAGGAAAGTGTTCACCATGTATATGAGATGTGCCCGTCTGCGACACCTTTTTTAAAACGTTGGATATCTTCTGATACTCGTGAACAGATTCACAGAGCATTGCTTTTATCAACCGATGTGCAGCCGGATGTACATGCGGCATAGGTGTTCATACCGCACAAAGTCATCTTGCGTGCACACAAACCTCCCAAACGCTTGGACCATGAATCCAGGGCGGATATTTCTTCGGCCTGGTCATTGTTCTCGTGGGGCCTCAATTCCAGGTCATTATGGTTTAACCAGGAATAAACTGGAGAGAAGGTTCTGGAACACAGTCGTTCCTCCTTTCATCCTGCCCGCCTGTTTCTCCTCACCTGACACAAAGCAGGAAAAATTTCAATAAATCTTTCAGTCTTAATCTTCTTCCTCCTCCGCAGCTGTTTTTACTCGAGGAGATGCGGGAGAGAAAGTTTGATGCGTACGCCCGGGCTATTCAGAAGGCGTGGAGGAAGTACGCTGCAAGAAAGAAATACGTGCAAATGAGAGAGCAAGGTAGAGCAAAGAAAGCCACTCGGTATTTCTGGAGTGGTCCCGAATCTCTTTTACTCGTTAAACATTGAACAGCTTAACCCTGGGGATCGGGGCGGGTCTGGGCTCTGTTCTTGCCGTGACCTGTAATATTTACAACACACAAACAGAACATTCTGTCCATTGACCTCCCTTTGGTAATGAATTTATCCAGCTTCCCCTTCAATACATTTCTGCTTTCACCCCAAGGTGCGTTCTCACCACTCTCTGGCTAAAGATGTTTCTCTGAATTCTCTAGTGGATTTATTACTGCCTTGTCTTAAAGAAAGGCTTGCATTTGTATTGTGCATTCATATCCCAAAGCAGGCTCGAACATTGTTTGTGGTGGTCACTGTTTTAATGTGGGAAAGACAACAGTCCAACTGCACACAGCATGTTGCACAATCACCAATGTAATCATGTGGCGTTGTCTGAGTAATGAATATTGGCCCATTCATGACTTCCTGATTCATCTGTGAAATAGTATTATGGGATCCTTTATGTCAATCCAGAAAAGGAAATGTGGCTTTGGCTTAACATTACTCCTGAAAATTCTGTGCTCATTCAATTCTGCATGGGGCAGTCACCTTACATTTTTCTATCCCAACCTCAAGAGTGCAGATTTTTTTTAATGTTCTCTGGTTGTGGGTTTCCTGCAAGTGGAAGCATCTTCTCAGTCTCGAATCAGCTGAACCCTTCATGATCTTGAGCACCTCAATTGGGGCTTTGGGTAATCTCAGCCCGAGTGTCATTACAAAGAGGATATGCTTCAGGACTACAGGATAGAGGTGGGGTAAATCAGCCAAGTTCCCAATTCCCACAGCAATACGCCAGCTCCCAGCTCCCATGGTGGTTGTGCTTCATCAGATTTACTTGTGACTGGCTGGCTAATCCATTGACACTTACAGCACATAGACATAGACACACAGGATAGCTGTTTAACAACTAACATCTCTGTGAGAAGAATGTGGAAAACTAGCATTTCCGTACAATGACGTTGTTTCCCCATTCCTCAAATTGCAGTTTTTAAATGTTTTAGCACGTTTCAGAACATCAGAAGGATACAGTGTGGAAACAGGCCTTTCAACTCAACTTGCCCACGCCCGGCCAACATGCCCCATCTTCACTAGTACCACCTGCCTACTTTTGATCCATATCCCTTTAAACATGTACCTGTCTAAATGTTTCTTAAACGTTACGATAGTACCTGCTTCAACCACCTCCTCCGGCAGCTTGTTCCGTACACCCACTGTGGAAATAGTTACTTCCTATCAGATTAATCTGATCTTCCATTTGATTTGCTTTCTCCTAAGCATCTGACTTGCTGCTCAATAAGAAGGAGAGACGGAGAAACAGCATCAACAGGAACTTTGTCGGCGATTACATCGGAATGGAAGATCGGCCGGAACTGCGGCAGTTTATAGGGAAAAGGGAGAAGGTGGAATTTGCAGATACTGTCACCAAATATGACCGAAGGTTTAAGGTGGGTCCAACCTTAACTAACCCTGTCCATGATACTCGAGGAGACTGATTAATGAAATCATCTCTATATTAGGTCAGGTGTGATTCCTTATCAATACCGGGATATACTTTGAGAGCAGGTGGAACTGTAATTCATTATAATCTGAAGAAGTCCGAAACGTTGCCTATTTCCTTTGCTCCATAGATGCTGCCGCACCCGCTGAGTTTCTCCAGCACTTTTGTCTACCTTCGGTTTTCCAGCATCTGCAGTTCCTTCTCAACCATTCATTATAGTCCATCAGTTTATATAGTCCTGCACTTAAGCGTTGTTCCTTGTTATGCTGAATAATCAGTGTTCACCTTGAGTGTTAAAGACAGTAATTCTAGTTTAGTTTTTAGTTTAGAGATACAGCACAGAAACAGGCCCTTCAGCCCACCCAGTCTGCACCGACCAGCGATCCTGCAGTTTAATACTATCCTACAAACACAAGGGGAATAATTTACACACTTGTACTAAGCCAATTTACCGACAAACCTGTATGTCTTTGGAGCGTGGGAGGAAACCGAAGATATTGGAGAAATCCCACGCAGTCACAAGGAGATCGTGCAAACTCCGTACCGACAGCACCCGTAGTCGGGATGGAACCCGGGTCTCCAGTGCTACAAGCGCTGCGCCACCGTGCCGCCCTACTGTATAAGAATCAACATGCAAGGGAGGTTTAAAGTTATATCTCATCATCGTGGTGAAGACGAACACTCTAGAGATGTGATCAAGAAAGAAACAAAGAGAGACTTGCATTAATGCACAGCTTTTTAAGTTTGCGTGTTATTCTAATGTGCTTTATAATGAAACAGTTTTGAAGTGCAGTCCGTGCTGTAAATGGCAAGTGCCGGGAAACAGCAATGTAGTAATGATGGGATAATGTTTTTGCAAGGTTGATTGTAGGCTAAATATTGGCCAGATTATTTCCGTAGCCTTCTGGCCTTCCCTGTGACGACACCACTCAATACACACCATCGGTTGCAACAGATTGAACACCATTCATGCTGGCAGCTCCCCCTGCTGTCCAGCCCAGGGGTTGCTGCATGTCAAGGCAGGTTCAATGAGTGTGGGAGACAAATGTTGGTGCGTTGACATAGCTTTTGAAATGTTTCTCTGAAAGAAACAAACTAGCACTTTTTGAATATCCCTAGTCGCTTTAAAGAATGGATGTAACATTTTAAGCGCTCGGTATAAATCGTTGAAACCTGTTCTTTACCTCCACCCACTCTTCCACTTTTCCCTCTGCTGCCTCGGTTCAGCGACAGGCAGACAACTGCTGCTGCCTTATCCAGTGGTTATTTCCAGTGGAAAATTATAAAATATGAGTATCATCCAACCCTTCCACCAGGGGCAAGCGTCATAATTGAACATGGAACGGTCTCGACCCAAAACGTCACCCATTCCTTCTTTCCAGAGTTGCTGCCTGTCCCAATGAGTTACTCCAGCATTTTGTGTCTATCTTGGGCTTGGGGTAAAGTGCCCTTTATGTCCGGATGCACCATTTACAAATACTGGCGGGCTAAACTGCAAACTGCCGTGATTGCATTAGGACTTTGAGGATTCCATGTTGTTTTTTCCACTATATATATTTTCTAATTTATTGAAGTTTTTTTTGCAGTTTGTTATGGTACCTACTGAGTGCTGTGTTTACAAACCTGTTGTGCTGCTGCAAACAGGAACTTCATTGCTCTGTTTCAGGCCACATGACAATAAAACACACTTGACTCTCCTCTCCACTAATATGCTTCTGGCTGTACACAGATGTCAGGGATGCACCCTTTGTGATTGAATTATTCAAGATCTTTCTCCAGGGAATGTCTTACCTGTTTGATGTAAAACAGGGGTCGGCAACCTATGGCCCCCAGGCCCAATGCGGCCGGAACCCGAAATTTTCTGGTTCGCAGGCGGATTTTTATCCCCGTAATGATCCGGCCCGCTGAGCGCCGAGCTCTGGCTGTACCACATCCTGCGCAAAGCCGCCAGCACAGCCGCGCACCTTCTGTGAACACGGTTAAGAGAGAACTGCAGATGCTGGAAAAATCGAAGGTAGACAAAAATGCTGTAGAAACTCAGCGTGTGAGACATGCAAGGATTGCATGAGGCTGCCTCACCCGCTGAGTTTCTCCAGCATTCTTGTCTACCTTCTGTGAACATGTGATTTGATGCCTGCCATCCGGGCCGGGATGGGGATGTGATCCATGTGTACACGTGATAGATGTGGCCCGCCATCCGCTCACAGACATGCGTCCCGGCCCCTATGCAGAACAAAGTTGCCGATTCCTGAGGTAAAAGGTCCTGTTAGCACCCGTTCATCTGCAGACCAGCACAATGAAAACTCTGCCATTCTATCTAATACAGGGCCCTGAATGGGACCGTTATGTTCAAAGTGTTTCCTACATTATGTGCTAAACCGAGAAAGATTCTGAATCAAGAATGGTCAAATCTGTGAAAGCTGCAGCACTATCGGCTGATACTTCATTTGCCAGGTGATTGGTGAGGAAACGCTAAAGTGAGGTGTTGTGTTTTTCAGAGTATAAAGCGTGACCTCGTCCTCACCCCCAAGTTTGTGTACCTCATTGGACGAGAGAAGGTAAAGGAAGGTTCGGCCAAGGGCCAGGTGAAGGAAGTGCTGAAACGAAAGATCGACTTGGAGCGGATCCTCACCGTCTCACTGAGGTAAGTCAGTGGCTGAGCAAACTCCAGCAATCTCTGGCTGCTCCTAACTCCAGATCCCACAAGAAACAAGCTTTCACACTGTTTGCCTCCGTATCCGCAGTTCAGATTAAGTTCTAGGAGCAGAATAAGACCATTTTCCCCATCAAGTCTACTCCGCCACTCAATCATGGCTGATCTATCTTTCCCTCTCAACCCCATGCTCCTGCCTTCGCCCCTTAACCCCTGACACCCGTACTAATCAATAATCTATCAACCTCCACCTTAAAAATATCCATTGACTTGGCCTCCACAGCCATCTGTGGCAATGAATTCCACAGATTCACTACCCTCTGACTAAAGAAATTCCTTCTCATCTCTTTTCTAATGGTATGACTTATTTGTGAGTCTTAGATTCTCCCACTAGTGGAAACACCCTCCACATGCTTAAGATAGACGCAAAAAGTTGGAGTAACTTAGCGGGGACTGGCAGCATCTCTGGAGAGATTCTTCAGAAAGGTCTCCACCCAAAACGTCACCCATTCCTTCTCTCCAGAGATGTTGCCTGTCCCGCTGAGTTACTCCAGCTTTTTGTGTCTATCTTCGGTTTAAACCAGCATTTGCAGGTCCTTCCTACACTCTCCACATGCTTGTCTTGCTAGGCTGTGTCCTTTTCCCTTCTGAGCGGATGGACAGTGTAGATGTCTCCTCCAGGTGCACACGTCTAGACGCACACGTCTGGGATATGGGACGGGGTTGAGGAAAAATGCATTCCTCTGAAGGATGTGGATATTCAAAATTCTACTTTAGAGTGGTGTGGATGCTCGTCGAACCAATGCAAGGCTGTGATTGATAGATTTGTACACTCAGGTACCAAATATGATGGACCTGGGCTGAAGAAGGAGGAAGTATCCAGTCTGCCGGTCTTTGAATGGCAAGCAGTTTAGAGGCACTGTGGTCTACACCCTGCTACTGCTCCTTGATTCTCTTAAAAGTGGTACATTCATGCCCCACTTGAGAACGTGATCCATCTTGCATTCATTTCACTGTTGTGTTTTAGGAGATAATATTTTGTTGAATTTAGAGAAACAACATGGAAATGGACCCTTTGGCCCACCAAGTCCTTGCTGACCATCGATCACTCGTTCACACTAGTTCTATGATATCCCACTTCCACATCCACTCCCTACACATGAGGGGCAATTTACTGAGTCAAATTAACCTACAAACCCGCACGTCTTTGGATGTGGGTGGAAACCAGAGCACCCGGAGGAAACCCACGTGGCCACAGGGAGAACGTGCAAACTCCACATGGATCCCGAGGTCAGGATCGAACCGGGGTCTCTGGCGCTGTGAGGCAGCTCTATCAGCTGCACCACAATGCTGCACTACATTAATAATTAGCTGAGAGAGTAAACCTGGATTCCTGGGCTGACCCAGTGGTCCAGCTAGTAGAAAATAAAATGGGATTGGCGTAAGATTAAATGGATGCCAGATGACTGATGTGAACCTGATAACCTGAAGGGCTGTTTCTGTGCTGTATTGCACTCTGACACCAGTAGCTCCACATTACTGTTTGGGGAGGAGTTCTGCTGCCATTGATAAATCTGCCCCCTGATAATGGGAGGAGCTGGTGATGGTCAGCACAGGTTTATTGTTGGCAATAACGGTACGTCTGGTTACTATGCAGCACCATGCAGGACGATTTCTTCATCCTCCATGAGCAGGAGTACGACAGTCTGCTGGAGTCGGTCTTCAAAACTGAATTCATCAGCCTGTTATCCAAGCGCTACGAAGAGAGGATGCAAAGGAAGCTGCCTCTGCGCTTCAGTAACACGTGAGTAATCTCTGCACACCGACATTCCCGACTCTGAAACAGCCCTGGACAATGTAACCTGTCCCACTGACAACAGCAGAATCAGTTGCTGTGTTTCCTTTCACGGCACCCAAGGGCAAACCTTTCACCAGTTTAGGCCACGTGCTCAAATTGTGATGACCCTGCGCGATGCACCTTTGTTCATTCAGTCTGATGTTTGTCATTCCCGTTGCTCAGACTCGAAATGAAGGTGAGGAAGGATAACTGGGGCCCCTGGAACGCTGGGAGTTCGCGGCAAGTTCAGTTTATCCAAGGACACGGACAGGAGGCTGTACTGAAGCCCAGCAGCAAAACCCTGCAGATCCGCATCGGACCAGGGCTGCCGAAAAACTCACGTGAGTGATGCCTTATCCCTGTGTGGCTCAAGTGCTGTGTCCAATACTACCTGCCCATTGTGTGAGATCTTCTCTAACATAAATACCATCGATCTAGTCCACCGAAGCACCGTAAAAGTACAGGTTTTGCAGCTTGATACAACTGGTTCAGTGTTTTATTCAATGCAGCTATATTTTGTCACATATGCCACTGCAGAGTGAAATTCTTTTGGCATATATTACACATGTTTTGGCACCATTTCCAAAATCTGGATAGCCCGCAGGCTCGATGTACTGAAGCAGTTCCCGAGAACTGACGTCCCTCTCCTCGTCCGGTCATCTTTGTGTCCAGCGTCCGCCTCCTGCAGCCGACCCCAAAGGCGCCGGAGGCAATGGCCACGTTGGGGTATTCCGTGCGGATCTGGTCGCCCCATTACAGGAACGATGTGGAGGCTTTGGGAAGGGTGCAGAAGAGGTTTACCAGAATGCTGCCTGGATTGTCGGGCATTAACTGCAAAGAGAGCTTGGTCTGTTTTCTCTGGAATGCTAGAGTTTGCAGGGAAACCTCATTGAAGTATATAACATTATGAGCAGCATAAATAGCTTAGACAGTCAGAACCTTTTTCTCATGGCGGAAAGGTCAAAGACTAGGGGGCTTTTAAGTGAAAGGGACAGTTCAAGGGAGATAATTTTACAAGTTTTATTACAGATTGGTGGATGCCTAGAATGCATGGCTGGGGATAGTGGTGGAGGCAGATTCGGTAGTGGCATTTAAGATGCTTTTAGATAGGCATATGAATATGCAGAGAATGGAGGGAGATTGAACATGTGCAGGTGGATGAAATTAGTTTAACTTGTTCAGCGCAGACATTGTGGGCCTGTACCTTTCTCTGTTCTTAAGTACTGCATAATTATTGATTCAGTTATCATCTGTGATGGAATGCAATGCTTATAGGGCCTGTCCCACTTGGCGATACTGCCGGCGTCATATCAGGATCGCCAAAAGATTTTAAATATTTCACAATCCAGCGACGGTAAAAAAACTGTTGCGACACTCAAAAAAACGCCGCGTGTAATACGTCATCACGCCGCGAATATTTAGGTGACCTGATACATCAGTCAATGTTGTCGGTTGTCACCGTAAATATCGCCTAGTGGGACAGGCCCTTAAGTTAATTTCCGACTCGGGTATAAAGCTATGAATGAAGGGGATCCAGTTAACATTGTGCTGAAAGATTGTTGGTGTTCTGGCTCCTGGATGGTGTTCAGTCTCGGCAGGGAACTCCTGTGGTACTGCAACTATCCCATGCAATGACCAAACCACTGTCAGGAGCTAAACAAGAGGGAAGCTGTCCCTTGTTACTTTCCAGAACACCAACAAATGTACTATGATTAAAAGAACAAAGGGGCAAGTTCACCCTTAAACCAACAACGGCTCCATTTGGCACTGATTGTCAGAGCTGACTCAGTCCGACTCGTGATAAAGTCTATGCAAAACCCCACTGCTTCACCATGCCAATAATGGAGCTGAACACATACATGTGTTTGCAAGTGTGTACATATGCAAATATGTGTGTACGTGTATACATACACTTCTTGATTAGTAAGGGTGTCAAAGGTTACGGGGAGAAGTCAGGAGAAAGGTTCTGAGAGGGCAAGATAGATCCACCATGATTGAATGGTGAAGTAGACACGATGGGCCAAATGGCTGAATTCTGCGCCTTTGACTTATGAATATAAACTCTGTCAGCAGTAAAGGGCCCAAAGCCAAATGCACCACTCCGGATCATTATGCCGCATTTGTTGATTCGTTAGATACTCATTAGATGAGAGACTCTATGCTCAGTGATGCTCGACCTGCCTCTAACATGTCTTCATGTCACATTCAAAACCTATGGACTTGCTTCATTTGGAGCATGTCTCCATGAGTGGACAGTCCGTGATGGTTCTTGCTTACCGACTTTCTGTTGCTTTTTTATTCTAGGGCCCACAAAAAGGGAACCGGTGCTGAACAGACGACAAACTACAAGGCCACAAATGACAGCCTACCCAATGCGAGCTGCTCCACCACCTCCAGGTAACTGTGCGACAATTCAGAATTCATTCCGGATTTGGTGCCGTTGGAAACTGTCAAAGAAATCAAATGGAGGGACGGGTTTGGAGGGATATAGGCCAAGCTCAGGCAGGTGGGACTGGTGTAGATGGGACATGTTGGTCGGTGCGGGCAAGGCCCTGTTTCCACGCTGTATAACGCTATGACGGTGGTGCAAGGTCCCCAGGGTGGTACTGATGCCTCCAGCCATTGGACAGAGGACTTGCTTTGTCTTGTACTTTGGGTGGCAGGGTAGCTGCAGAAGCCCATGTGGGACCTGCCAACTCTCCCACAGGTGGGGCAGGCAGGCGAATGGGTGAATTAGGTGGTGGTGTACTCCTTCTGCCATTTACGCTAGGCTTCTGCATCGTGCCAGCACGTGGACTATGATCTCAATGCCTGCTGGAACGCTCCTATGCCAGCTGAGCAGAAAGGGCCTGGCCATTCACATGAGCTGATGGCGAGTGTTACACTTTTTGACACTCAGCAGGTCAGGCAGCATCTGTAGAAAGAATGGACAGGTGACATTTTGTGTCTGGACCCTTCTGCTAAAATATTTATGTTGGGCTCCTGGCCGGTGTCATTGACTCCATGACTCTATTTGGGTTTCTGTGAAGAAGGAGTACAAAGTTTGCATGATAATTACAGTCAATGTCTGTCATTAGCACAGGTGTCAGAGGTTATGAGGAGAAAGCAAGAGAATGGAGATAGGAGGGAGAAATAGATCAGCCATGAGTGAAATTGCGGAGTAGACTTGATGGGCCGAATGGCCTAACTCTACTCCTATTCTTTATGACCTTTTTCAAATGTGACGATGACTAATTTATCTCGATTGTGTTCAAGGTGTGCACCAGAACGGGGTTGTCAAAGGCCCACAGAACAATTCCCAGCCTCCGCTTCACCGACCCAGCCAGCGAACACCCCACCAGAGCTCACCGACTGGGCGCCCGACTCTGCCCAGACCAGGCACACATCTAACGGGGAAGAACGCCCGTGTCCAAAACAATCTGGACTTCTTGAGAGTGCCCGAGCAGGGTGCTGCAGGGTAAGGGCAGCTCTGGGAGGCACGAGCTTCTGTGATGTTTGTTTTTCTTGTCTCCAGGGAAATAGGTGGCATCCGATGAGGTGATTTGGAAACTTTTTCACACCAACTGTTGAACATTCTCAAATGCTCACACCATTGTTGGGGGATGATCGATGTTCCACCGACAGTGTGTGGCTAGGTTTATTCCATTGTTTACCAGCAGCCGGTCCACAAGGTGATGTGTGCCATGGGCGGCAAGGCGGTAAAGCTGCTGCCTTACAGCGCCAGAGACACGGGTTGGATCATAACCCGGGCGCTGTCTATATGGAATTTGTATTTTCCCCCCCGTGACCTGCGTGGGTTTCTCTGGGTGCTCCAGTTTCCTCCCACACATTCCAAAGATGTACAGGTTTGTAGGCTAATTGGCTTGGTTAAATTGTAAAATTGTAAATTGTCCCGTAGTGTGTGTAGGATAGTGTTACTGTGCAGGGATCGCTGGTGGATGTGGACTCAGTGGGATGAAGGGCCTGTTTCCACACCTTTTCTCTAAACTAAACTAAACCTGTACTCAGAGCTGCTGAAAACCTTGTGCTTTGAGCTCTGTGAGACATGATAGCTCTCAGATGAGAGCTTTTATAACCGGAAATATGGCATAAAACTGGAATCAAAGAACGGATCCATTCCCCGATCCACACCCAGACGCTCTTGTGAAGGGATTGAGCATCAGTGGTTAATTTCACCACCGACATTTGTTCTAAACTCTGTCGGGTATCAGTTGTGTAGACCCCAGACTTCCTCTACTTGTCAAAGTGATACAGCATGAAAATAGGCCCTTCGGCCCAAACTGCCCATGCTGACGACTACTAACCTGCCCACATTTGGCCCATATCCCTCCAAACCTTTCCCATCCATGTACCTGTTCAAATGCCTTTCGTTGCACATCCCCAATCCTTCCCACTAATAATTTCAAGTATCTTGCATTTTATGATGACTGTTGGTCGATCAATTTCCCTCCTAGGATAAATAAAGTTCTATCGTATCTGCCTCGACCACGTCTCCAAATACCCACCATTGGGAACACCCCACAGAATATTGCCCCGTAAATGTTAGATTTACCAGCGCCAATGGCAGCAAGTTCTGAAGCATCAGTGCAGATCAATAATCCGAGAGAATGGAACTACTCCTCTCACTGCTGCTACTGGTTACAATGCAGCTGGAGTGTACCACAAATGAAGGAAATGTGCCCTCTGCTGGTGTTCCTTAGAACTGCAATGATACCTCTCACCAACTGGGAAGGCCTAAAAGTGTGGAAAATATGCTCAAGATAGCCTCAGTGTCAAATTAATACAATTGGTATTGATGGGAGCTTCTTTATCAGAAAGAAATTTTGTCTCGTCTGTTTTGCTGTGTTAGCTTCCAGCAATCACAGGTGTGTGCATGTGTCTCTTAAAATCTCTTCCTTTTTATAGTAACCGTACTGGAATGACACGAGCAAGTGAAGGAAAGTGAGTCAAGAATGATACTGTTGGGTGATGGTTTGGGTGCTACCATTCATATTCTGATGATTTGTTTAAAATTAATATTTAGAATCATGTAGTTCGCCATTGGTTGCATTTCTGATGCTGACATAGATTGTAATGCTAACCTAACCAGTCTTGGTGATGGGAGAGAGCTCTTGCCGATACAAATGACATTTTATTCTACTAATATCATTACAAGCAATCATCGTCAAAATGGAGACACAAGGAACTGCAGGTGCTGGTTTACAAAAAAACAACGCACACGGTGCTGGAGTAATTCAGCGTGTCAGGGAGCATCCCTGGAGAACATGGATAGGTGACGTTTCGGGCCAGCAGTCTGATGAAGAGTCCTGACCCAAAACGCCACCCATCCATTTTCTACAGAGATGCTGCATGACCTACTGAGCTATTCCAGCATTTTGTGTATTATTTTTCACCATCAATATGATCACTTTAAGCAATTGTAATAAAGAATGGGTGAACTTAGCTTTTAGTACCTTTTCCATTCTATATAGCCTCCTTCTAAACAAAACCCACCAGATTTTAAATAGAAGACTTGTTGCTGGCACGGAAGGTGTATATTGATATGCAGTGTTTAATAATGTATGTTCAAGGACAGAAGCTCAGTGCTACACCAGAGGGATGGAGCACCAGCCTTTCCCGCTGATAGGCCTCTGGAACAAAGAATTCAGATACAAGTTACTTCACCAAAATACCTGGTGGATTGTTACTTTATTTTATCCTGGGTTGTTGTTCGTTATAGGCAAAGAGGATAGTGGGAGATGGATTGAATAAATCTGAAACACAAGGTGGATAGAATCATAGAGTCTACACTATTCTAGACCACACTAGTCCCACCTGCCTGCGTGTGACCCAATTCCATCTAAACCTGTCCTATCCATGTACCCGACTAAATGTTTCTTAAATGTTGCAATAGTCCTTGCCTCAACTACCTCCTCCGGCTGCTCGTTCCATACACCAACCACCCTTTGCGTGAAAATGTTACCACTCGGGTTCCTAGTAAATCTTTCCCCCCTCACCTTAAACCTATGCCCTCAGAGTCTGAAGAAGGGTTTCGGCCCGAAACGTTGCCTATTTCCTTCGCGCCATAGATGCTGCTGCACCCGCTGAGTTGCACCAGCATTTTTGTCTACCCTCAGCTTCCTGGTTCCCCTACCCTGGGCAAGAGACTCTGTGCGTCTGCCCGATCTATTCCTCTCATGATTTTGTACACAAATATTCCTTCTATTCTCGAGATTTGAAGAAGCAATAGTTGAGACTAATTGGACGGCTCTGTACATAAAGGCAACTTCTCACCCATTATGATACATTAATTGGTGTGAATGTGATATGGTGGTCATGGATGGCCAAATGGCCTCCTGTGTTGGACGGTTCATTCACATTACGGCTTCTCTGAGAAGCAGAGGAAACATCAAAGACTGGAGGGCATAGCTGTAAGGCGAGGGAACAAAGTTTAAAGGAGATGTGCAAGGCAAGTTGTTGCATTGAGGGCAGCGGGTGCCTAGAATGCGCTGCCAGTGGTGGTGATACAGGCAGAAACAATAGTGGCGTTTAAGAAGTTTTTAGATAGGGGCGTGGATATGCTGGGAATGGAGGAATAGGGATCATGACAGTAACATGGTATCGTGTTCAGCAAAGATAATGTGGGCCAAAGAACCTGTTCCTGTGCTATACTGTTCTATGTTAAGATGGACAGGAAAAGATCACATTTTTATTTTATATGGGATAGAGGGACCTGGTTCTCCCACAAAATGCTTGGTCCTTCACTAATTTGCACCACACATGGGTGAACCAGTTGACAAAAGACGCAAAGAACAGCAGATGCTGGTCTACAAACAAAAAAGTGCTGAAGTAACTCAGCGGAGCAGCCAGGGTTGAGATCAGCCAAAAGCAAAGTTACTCCCTGTGCCCAAAACACCTTTACTTAAAGGGATCATGTTTAGCAACTTGGGTACTCTGGAGACTTGCTTCCTGTGTACATTGTTGTGATTGTCTGCGGCAAGAATGTCCAAACCATTTGCCATTGCCATGTGCAACCCCAGTAAATAACATGGCGCGGACTCAAACAGTTCTGTTCACAGTTTGGGATCTTCCTCTTCTTCTTGCGAATGAAACATAAACCAAAGGAACAGATAGATCTCAAGCCGGGTGTTGAGCAGCCAGGTTGTTGTCTCTGCGTCAATGTGTGCCGGGCCCTGAGCTCCATTTGGTGGGTGGTAGAGTGGGCACCCTGAGATGACATGGTTGATGTCGGTTTGGGATCTTTGCCTGCTGGCTCGCTCTAAATTCAGGGGAGCTGATGGATAATTCTAGCTGATGGATAATTCCCACGGTTGAGGCATGGATGGACAAAGAGCTTGGACACTCTTGGTCAGCAATGCTTCCTTTCGCTAGACATTCACTTGTCAGATGTAGAAGCTCAAGATGGAGAGCAGCCGTTCCACCTTCTCTGTATTGTTCTGCTTCAGGGCGCACAGGCAGACGACCAGCCGGCCGCCCCCAGCAGGAGGTCGACCAAAGCCCAAACCCAAGCCCAAGCCCCAGGTACCACAGTGCAAGGCGCTGTATGCGTATGATGCTCAGGACACAGATGAACTTAGCTTTAATGCGGACGACGTTATAGAAATTGTAAAAGAAGGTAAGTCTCTAAACACAGTCCATGCTCCCGGGCCTCCTCACATGCTGCAAAGTAGGGACAAGCATACGTTCAAAAGTTCTAGGTGCAGAATTAGGCCATTCAGCCCATCAAGTCTACTCTGCCATTCAATCATGGCTGATCTATCTTTCCCCCTCAACCCCATTCTCCTGCCCTCTCCCTATAACCCCTGACACCCGTACTAATCAAGAACACACTCCATTAGCTGCAAACCGCACCCTCTGCTGGCCCCAGGTACAGTACCCATGATTGGTCCTCTTCAGCAAACTAAAATTGACCATTATTTAAATTTCCAGGCAAGAAGCACAGGCTGGTGTCTTGATCCAATAACGCAGTCTCTCAACAATATCTTCCGGACACTTTTAATGATCTTAATTTTAACCCGAACTTTTCAAAATGGCTTGAAAAAACCACGATAGCCTTGATACTCCTCAAAGTTTGTCAGCCAACTTTGTAATAGGCCATATATTTTCTCCAGGCCACACACTTCTATTGTGACACAGATTCAGTAGCTGACCATCACTATGATGTAGATGTACTAAGAAAGATCTTGCATTTACATAGCACCTTACTCTTTTGTGGCCAAAGTGCTTTAAAGGCAATTATCAGCAAGTGTAATTGCTGTTGCACTAAAAACAGGTTGCACGAACAGCCTCCGTTACAAATGCCTCATTTATTGACACCCATACATAGGAACAAACTCCCATAATCTTAAATGCAAAAGCCTGACACTTCTGTGCTGGGAATAGCAGAATCAGTTTCCTCTCTCGCTCGACTTTTAGTAGTTTTTTGTTCAAATAAGTCTTGTGTGGATTTGTTAGCCATTCATCACAATACAGGTGGTTCTGCTCTAATGTTTTTCCACAATATGAATTGGATGCAATGCCATTGATGAATTGGGGAACACTATTTGTATTACACAGGCCTAATTGGGTATTACATGATTTTGATCATGAATTAGATCATTAAAAGGTTACTTTAGAAACAGGCAAGTAGAAAAAAAGGGGTCTTGAAAAGCGGCTTGAACATTGACTTCTCCAATTTCCGGTAGCCCTTGCTGTGTAACCTCCCCGCAGTAACCAGATGCCATTGTTTCAACTCCCCCTCCCATTCCGAATCTGACCTTTCTGTACTGGGCCTCCTCTATTGTCAGTGTGAGCACCACCGGAAATTGGAGGAGCAGCACCTCAGCACCTTGGGCAGTCTGCATCCCAGCGGCTTGAACATTGACTTCTCCAATTTCCGGTAGCCCTTGCTGGAGCCTCTCAGCTCTCCCTCAGCACCTCTGGGCCTCCACTCTTTCTTCTTCCCAGCGGCTTCCCATTGACTTCTCCAATTTCGCTGGTCCAGCTGACTCGTTTGAAGGGCTGTTTCCACGCCCTGTCTCAAAACTCCCTCAGGGCATCAGGTGAATCCACCTGAGCTTGGAGAAATGGAAAGCTGTAAATGCCAAACTCATGCCACTTTCATGGCAGACCTGTTTTCATTGATTGTATCAATTTAAGGTACAGTCTACACATGATTGATGTTATCAACACTGTCCTGGTGGTATATCTCAATGCTCTCTTTGCATCATAGATCCTTCAGGCTGGTGGATCGGTCGACTAAGAGGGAAACAAGGACTGTTCCCCAACAACTACGTTGCCAAGATATAAAAGCAGTTATTAGAATATACAGATAAAGCAAATGGAAGTATAGCACAGACACCAACCGTACAGTGTGACATTGAAACACTGTATATGTTTGTAAATGTATGCATCAGAGCTGTAGTCCTGATCTACTCTTGTGATAAAACTGAAGGAGCTGTAATTTATTGTATTTATACATTTCCCAATACTGGATGTAGTTTAGAAGAATGTTGCAGTTAATTTGGACCATAAAATAACTACATAGGGGGTTCTTATTTTTGCTTTATCCTTTATCAATTAAAGCTTTACTTTTTTATAATTTTAGTAATCTGCTATTTCTTCAGGAATATTAGTGATTAAATATAAAAACTTCCCACTAGAAGTACGTTCTAAGTTGGGAAAACACTGAACTTTGCTGCTGACTCGTGTATGAAGAATGTTTGCTGCACTTAACACCCAGAGGAATGGAGTGTTCTCTCGAAAATAATTTAAAATTATTAAAAAAAACTTCCTACCAGGGTCCACAGCAGTACTGCAGACTGTATTTTGACCAGACTGCTTAGTACAAAAAAAGAAACAATTGCAATGTAGTGCCTTATTGCATAAATGTGGCTGGTCCATGTTAAATGCTGTATTTGAACTGAAGTTACAGAAATGTTTTGCTTTCCCCTTTTACCGTATTAAAAAAAAACTGGATTCTGAAACTCGTCTGTGCCTATCAATGTACTCCTAGTTTTCCTGTTAGACCTAAGCAACATTGACAAAGCAAAAGGTAACACAGTCGAATCTTAAATTGTGAACACATACTTAAAATATAAGATTCCCACATTGACAAACAATTCAATATAACCAAAACAAATTTTGATCTGAGATTTGACCAACGCTAATTAGAAACCAAGTTGCCTATTTAGCTTGGATAGTGACTGGCTCAGTGGAAATATCGAAAGGATGATACTCAGTTATTAAAATGCTGTGTGTTTAAGACTTTTGCAATGTCAATCTATTTTCACTGTTTAACACATGTCCTATTTAATACAGTACAGGTTATGGAGATAGTTCTGGGGTTATTGGTATATAGGGTCTTTCTCCAAAAGCAACATTAATGACAAAGTTAATGGCTACATTTATTTTGTCTATATACTGCCAGTTTCAATTAATACCTTGCTCACAAGCTCATTAAGGAGTTAATATCTGGTCTCCTTCAGGCTGCACATAAAGCTTCACATTAAAACAGTGTTGATTTTACTTTGAATATCTTAAAATTCAGGAAGGAGGATAATCTTGACAAGGCCATCTCAGCCACTAATGAAACAGGTGCAGTTTAAGTTTGTTGCTATTACACCCACCCTCAATTATACCTTCCACATTTAAGGGACTTGCAGTTTTATTTCATAAATAAACTTAATTGCATCTATGTTGTGAACACTTTATTGTGCTAACTGGCACAAGAGTTAATCTGGGTTGAATTTACATCAAGGATGATGGTAACCAAATCATTTACTTGACAAATGCTACAGTGTAGCTCTGGTGCTCAGATTCAACATCTAGCAACACCACAGGATTGAAGTTGAAGCAACCACAAGGAGCCTCACACCCAAAAAACAAACATGATCAACTAATATTTTGCCTCGGGCTGCTGCTCAGTCACTATCCAATCCATGCACTAGGCCAAAATACTTTGGTTCTACAGGAATGAGTTAGTGAAATACAAACAGTCAAAATTTGCAGTTTTCAGTAAAACGGGATTAAAATCTGGAATTTGCTATGAATGGACCCAAATGTTTGATTGCACTAGTTTCCCTGACATACACAATCTGAACACTTTATGTTATTTAGCAGTCTTAGCTAATTTGGAATAATCTCTTTGGCTCAGTTTGTTAAACCAGACAGCTAGAGTCAATAGTGGATGTGCAAGGCAAATTCTGCATCTGTACATTAAGGTTTGATAACTGCATTGGCATGATGCCAGTTCCCCCTTCCCAACAGAATGCACTGCGCAGCAGAAGTGGCCAATGTGCCCCTTCTACACTAATTGAACCATAAAGCCCACAATTTAAATTAGTAGCCAATCGCAAAATCTAATCCCATAATAAAATGTGGGATCACAGTGAATGCTTGCATTAAATAGACATCCTATAGACAAGGTGAACACCAGGTGCTTCAACTATGGAATGTTTCAAAAGCACCCCACAGTCTTAAAAAAGTTTTTAATTTTGAAATTAGCATTATAAAGGCATAACTTTAAAATGTACATACACATTTAGAGCATTAGGCTAGTTACATTACCGATCTCAGCTGCTCACAACTGGTGGGATGATAGTAAGGCTGACCACTCTCCAAATGGAGAAACTGTTGCAGGAGTCAGAGTTAAGACAAGAAATCCTATTGGAGTGTCTAAAAACTGATGGCACAGTTCAATAGGATTGAAAGGAGGGCATGCACCCGATGTACCACAGTTCAATGTGTGAGCAGTGCAATATAGCAGCAGTCTGTTAAAATCTCCAAAAAGTGCAAAAATGTTCATTATTTTTGGGATGGTTACAATTCAGAAGTGGCCAGTTCTTTGACAATTGGTGACTTAAGTTGAGGGATAGTGCTTATTTTCAGCAGTTTAGCGGTTGCATATTTGTTCTTTATGGCCTGGAAAATAGAGAAACAAAGATTAAACCAGTGAAGTAGTTAAAAGTCACAAAATCTCAATTGGGTTTCCACTTACAACATGCTTTGTGAGGCCATCATTTACTTTCACCACATTCTGGGCCATGCGCTTCATAGTTGACTGCAAGGATTCCTCAGAGTAGCCAGTATAGTACTGCTGATCTGCGGTCTAAAAATAAAGTTCATGGTTTTGTAATTTAGACATTCAGCTTAGCCTTTGTAGCAGTATTGGCAAATTAGTGAAAATCTCTACATTGTAGCTCAAATCAAACCATGGCCAAATAAAGAGCTAGTTCATCTGATGACATTCTCACTCAAGATGTCACTAACAGAGACATCAGACCACCTTACTACACTATTGGGGGGGTGGGGGAGAGATAGCAACCTTCACGTTTCGACGAATGCAATCAACCCGGCGTGCATAATCAAATAGTCAAATAGTTGTCCTACAACTTTAGGCTGTGCATGCCATACGCAAGAAGAAGAAGATTGCACTATGGGATCTAAAGCAAGCTACTGCTTGGGTACAACAAGCACCAGTGATACCAACAACTCACATGCACCTTGCATCCTGAATGGAAAACCAATTGGTTAGATCCAACTCATGTTGAGAATCTGCAGGGGAGTGGCAAGTCTGAAGCAACTATGGAAACCAGACAAAAAAACTTGAAAAGGCTTGAAGGAACTGAACCTTACTCTTTCCACCGAAGGCCTCCTTGGAATTATTATATATTCAAATGCAAACCATGGGCAGTAATTGCAAACCATGAGAAAGATATCAAAGTCGAGCAAACTTACCCACTTGCTTTGATCGAGGACTTTGAGAGCGAGACAAAGTGCAGCGGCTGCTATTTCAGATGGGTAGATGTGCACCATGCTGTAGTTTATAACAGTCAGCTCCATCAGATACTTGGCAAGAGTGTGCTGTTCAGCATCTACCTGCTTGTTAAAATAGAAGGCTCAAAACAAAAGCAGTAACCACTGACCCAACTGCTCAGAAACCAAATCACAAACTACAGTTGGCAACTGTGTCAGCTCCAACTTCTGAAATCTTAGTAGCGAGGCGTTTGCAGCCATTACAGAGGCCAAACGTTGTACTTACATTACCAGCCTTTGAAGCACGCCTCAGGAAGTGCAGAGGAAGTGGACGACCCAAATTAAAGTCAAGCTCTTTGAGAATGAGGATTTCCATTTGTATGATTTGTTCCTTGGTGTATGCATTGTCTGTGATGTAAACAAAGTCCCCAATTGCAGGTGGATACGTCTCTTCATACTTGGACGCTATCAGCATGGCAGTCACTGAAACTAATTGGAGCTTCTTCCGAGAAACAGGCTGGCTCTAAAAAGATGCATTTCCAAATATTACATAACAGAAGCAAATAAGGTCATTCGATTATATAACTATATACAGAGGCACAATGTTTAACAGGTCTGAAGAAGGGTCCCAACCCGAAACATCACCCATTCCTTCTTTCCAGAGATGCTGCAGTATTGTGTCTACCTTCGATTTAAACCAGCATCTGCAGTTCTTTCCTACACACGTTTGTTTTAATGTTCATTTTGGGCCATGTGTATGGACATCTGGAGCCCAGAACAGTGACAATACCCAACTTCCCCTGCCATTGTCCCAGGAGGTGCAACACCACAACTCAAAAACCCCATAAGTAAACATGGCTGTCCTTTGAACACCCATAAAGTCTACTCCACCATTCAATCATGGCTGATCTATCTCTCCCTCCTAACCCCATTCTCCAGCCTTATCCACATAACCCCTGTACTAATCAAAATGATCTGCTTGGCAAGCTGCTCTGTGATCCAGGGAGAGCTGGCCAGCTGGATAGAGAATTGGCCTCATGGGAGGGTGATGGTGGAAGGTTGATTTTTCAGACTGGCAGCCTGTAACTAGTGGTGTATTTCAAGGCGGCTTACATTAATGATTTGGATGAGAATGGGGGTGGTATTGTAGATAGTAAAGATGGTTACCCAAACCGGATCTTGATCAACAGAATGAATGGTTAATGCAGATAAGTGTGAGACAATGACAGGGCACTGGAAAGTGTTGGAGACCAGATAGATCTAGGAGTGCAGGTACATAGTTCCCTGAATATTATGTCAAAGATAGATAAGGTGGTCAATGGTTTTTGGTACATTGGAGTATCTTCTATCCAGAGATGCTGCCTGTCCCACAATTTGTGTCTTATCTATTGACTAGAGAAGTTGGGATGCTATATTACAGTTGGAACAGAATTAGTTAAGCCACACTTAGAGTATTGCATTCAGTTTAGATCTTCCTGCTATAGGAAAGATATTGTTAAGCTGGAAAGAGCGCATAGGAGACTTACAAGGATGTTGCCAGGACTGTCGCCCAATTCATAGGGGGAGGTTGAGCAGGCTAAGACTTTATTTCTTGGATCACAGGAGGCCATGGGGGTGATCTTGGAGATGGATAAAATCACGAGGGGAATAAATAGGGTGAATGCAGTCTTTTACCCCGAGTTGGGGAATCAAAAGCCAGGGGACAAGTTTACAGCGAGGGTAAAATGTAATAGGTACCTAAATACTAACCCACCCCTCCTCCCCACAGCTGGGTGGGTGTATAGAACAAGCTGGCATGGAGTAATTGAGGCAAGTTACAGAATAACATTTAAGACATCTGGACAGGTACATAGATAGGAAATATTTAAAAGGATGTGGGCCAAACACAGTCAGGTGGGACAAGCTTAGGTGGGCCATCTTAGTTGGCATGGGCAAGTTGGGCTAAAGGGCCTGTTTTGGTGTTGTACGACTCTAATGGCAAATCTAGCCCGCCAAATGCATATGCAACCTCCAAAGGATCAAGGTATACTGTAAAAGTTGAACAGCTATCCAATTAATTTCTTAGAGGAACTTCATATACAAAGTAATGGACCACCTCCACTGCCTAGATGTCCAGCAATAATTCTCAAAGTCCGGACACATGTTTTATTGTGGAACACAAAACATCATTTGGGAAACAAATCCATCCCACCCCATGAAATCCAGAACACACATTAGACTGCACATTTCAAAGGCATTCTATCCCCCATAATGAGATATTTACTTGTAGAAAGCGATCCATTATAGCCACGGTCATGTAGAGTGTTTCTTGGAGCAGGTGAAACCTTGAATGAACCTGAACAAGCCAGTCAACTAGGATTGCACGCATCCGTTCATTTATTTCTTGACCCTCAAGGTAATGAGGTCTGATTGTTTGCTGTCTCTGCCATGGGGTAAAATGACAAGCATTATACAAAACAGTGTCGGTGCGGAAAAAAAGAGAAATAAATCAGTAAGTGTTCAAGGCATGAGCAGTTGTTGTAAGCCTTAATGGGATAAGGAAAAAGCTACGGGAAAGATTAAAGTTCACCTAATGTTGACAAGTGAACCAAACACTGGTTCAGATGCAGGCCATTTGACGTTAGAATATTATGCAAACGACTAAAATTGGTTTTCAAATTAATAGCCCTGTATCAAGAACAAGTGTCATGTTATGGCTCATGCCCATAGTAAACACTTTGCAAGTGTCCACCACTTCCTTGATACTGGATTAGAGAGGAATCAACGTTGGAGATCCTTCAGATTAAGGCACCACCACTGCTAGACAAGAGGACAACTTAAAACCAACAACATTGGGATGTGGAGTCGTGTACGCAATGGGTGGTTTGAAATACTTGGTGTCCCAATGCACTTGCTACCTTGCTTTTGTGGAAAGGAGGCACTGTTATACCTCTCGTCGTACCTCTGTGCAATGATAATAAAATATTTAATTATTATTATCTCATCATCAGTAATAAACTGCAGGGTTGTGGAGATTGAACCAACTGCCTCATCCTCAATTGTGTCAGTTGTTATTAGAACAGAACAGCATAACAATATTTGTGCCAAGATCTCTTATCTGCCTGCAGTCGATCTATCCATTCCGTGCATATCTGTATGCCTATCCAAAAGTCTTTTAAGTGCTACCATCTTATCCGTTTCAACTATCACCTCTGACGGCACATTTCAGGAACTCATTACCCACAAAATACTTGCTCCTCACCCTAAATATTCACCCTCTCGAATCTGATTTTTCAATACTGGGAAAGCAGTTCTTTCATAATTTTATACACTTCTTGGGTCTTCCCACAACCTCTCGCATTGCAGAAGAAACAATCCAAGTATGTCCAAACCTCTCCCTGGAGCTAACGCCCCCTATAATCCAGGCAGCGCTCTAGTGAACCACATCTGCACCCTTTCCAAAGCCTTGATACCTTTCCTGCAATGGAGCAACCAGAACTGCATGCAATACTCCAAATGCAACCTAAGCAAAGTAGTAAAACGCTGCATCTTGACTTCCCGACTCGTATTCAATGCCCAACCTATGAATGCAAGAATACCATATGTTCTTTACTACTATCACGGAGTTATGGACTTGGACCCAAGATCCTTCTGTTCAATGCCGTGAAGGATCATGTCATTAATTGTACATTTGACTTCTTCCCAAAGTGCAACACCACATACCAGCTCAGATTAAACTCAATTTGTCATTTCTCCACCCATTTCTATAGCCCACAACTGTATAGTTTGACAGCCTTCCTCACAGTCCATGACCCCAGTAATCTTGGCGTCATCTGCAAACAGACTAACTAGTCTGTTCACATGTACATTGTATAAACCACAAACAGATCCCTGCAGAACTCCATTGGTCCCTGACATTAGCCTGAATATCACCCTTCCACCACGACCCACTGGCCAATTCCCCAGTGAAGATCTCAGGCAAGCGAGATGAACAATTGAAGTGACAACTGTTGCAAACCACCACTGAGGAAGAAAGTTCTTTATTCCTGTCATGTTAAACTGCCCATCTTACTCAGACTATGTGCCAAGCAGATATTTAACCCTTGCCGCTGGTTGTAAGAAAATTTGTGTGGCTGCAAGGAAATAGACCGCTGGTCAGTCTGAAGAAGGGTCTCGACCCCAAACATCACAGATTCCTTCTCTGCAGAGATGCTGCAGAGTTCATCCAGCATTTTGTGTCCATTGCTGGTTGTAAGATGCCAATCTGGCCAACCTTTCCCAGGTGCACCCGACGTGGATCAAGACCTTCTGCACTCAGCCAAGTCCAGGTCACAACTTCATTAACCAAATTCAGGAGTAACAATTTAGTGACATCGGCATCTACTCACCTCAAGTTGGCACAGGTACTTGTAGATGTCCTTTATATAGTGACTGCACAGTTGAGGATTACTGTGATCTTTAGCATCAATGTCTTCCACCTTTAACAAGGTTCCAGAAAAAGCTTGGCATAAGTCTTCCTCTTTCATCGACACATCCATGGGTGTTGGAGACAGAGGGACCTTTGAAAAGAGACGATTAGAAAGTGGAAGGGGAAAAAAAAACAACTTACAGTACACTTCAGGAGCAAACAGCAAGTTTCACATACCTTTTCAATGGGCTCTTGGATTGCATGGGGCTTTGCTTCAACAACTGCTGGTTGCTTCTTTAGAACAGTGGGTTTCAAAGCATTTTTCTGCACAACTTTGCCTTTTGGTTTAGTCGCTACTGGTTTGGACAGTTTCACATTGTTAGTTTTCTGCAGAAAGTAAAAAAGGCAAAGTTAACAGCTGGATAACTCCTGCTGTTGCCACATGAAAGTGAAGGACACAAAGCTCAAGGGCATTCTACCTGCTCAGCTGCCCGAGTCACAGCACGATTGGCCAGGTCACCCAAAGCAGGCCGTAGGGTGACTCCAGTCACCTTGGACACTGGCGCCATGTTCTCCAAGTTGCGAAGAGCCTAACAACAGAAGATGTAGAGTGTTATAGAGACAATTTCTCACCAGCCTTCCAAAACCCAGATCGATGGTGTGTATTAATCAAGTCAAAACTGCAGGATGTTAGCGAGGCTTTACTTGTTGTATAGTGCAATGTGTTTGGTTTTGGTCACCAAGCCACAGGAACTAGGCCATTAAGCTGTAAAAGTGCTGAGAAAACCTGATGCTGCCAGGACTTGAGAGCCTGAGCTATAGGAAGAGGTTGGACAGGCTAGGACTGTTCCTTGAAGCACAGGGAACAGAGAGGAGACCTTGTAAAATCATGAGGGAAATAGACAGGGTAAATGCACAAAGTTATTTTCCCCTCCAGGGGCGAGGAATCGAGAACTAGAGGCTTAGATTTATGGTGAGGGGAAGATTTGATAAGAACTCAAGGGAACTCACACCTCCCCCACTCAGAGACTTTGCTCAGAGGTCAGAGGTAGTGGTTGAGGCAGACAATAATAAATAAAGCATTAAGGCTTGAGGGGCAAAAACAGGCAAATGGGGCTAGCCTTGATGGGGCATCTTGGATGAGTTGAGGCAAGGATCTGTTCTTTGAAATTCTGCCCCAAACATAATTAGAAACATTATCCAGGCTAGAACCACTGGAAATAGACCTCAGACCATCAATTTGTAGCTGAACAGTTGGAAACCTGGGGAGAAGATGGAAATTAGAGACACGGGCAATTGGAAGAAAGTTGAACGAAAAGTTTCCTGCAGACATTTAAGAGCGGAGAAAAAAGGCAGATTGCTGTTCTGTAGACCATGATAGGTTGAGAAGCGATTGAGGTTAAAGTGGTTATGCCAACAAGATTGACACCAGGGGGAAAGAGACTACAGATGCTCGAATCTTGAGTGAAAAATAATGTGCTGGAGAAACTCGATGTGCCAGGCAGCATCTGTGGAGGGAAATGGACAGGTGTTTTGGGTCAGGCCCCTTCATGCTAGTGGAGCAGGGGGTACAAAGTCAGTAGAAAGTAGCGAGAGGAAGGGGTGGAGTGAAGAGTGAAGATAGTAAACAAGACTAGAGATGACAAAACTGTTCAAATGGTGGAATCTGATAAAGAGTGTAACATGGAACAGATGGTGGGTAGTGAGGAATAGGGGAAGAGAGGCCCAGAGCAGGAAGGGCATGGGTGATGGGCACATCTAAGAGGTGGAGGGGAAATGAACCTGGTGACAGGTGCAGGGGGACTGGAATGAAAACCATGTGTGAGAAGCGAGCTAGGCAGATGAGGAGGAGTGGGTAGGTGGAGTTTTACCCAAAATTGTAGGCAGCAATGGTCACGCCATTGGGTTCTAGGCTACTCCAGAGGAGGCCAAGTACAAATGGGTCATTATGGGAAACGGGGAACTCCAACTGACCCTGGCACACATTTCACTTGGCCATCTTCATTATTATATTTGACCATTTGGATCCCCTGTCTTCTCTACTTCCCAACCCTTGTTCTAACTCCTTTTTCTCCACCACCCAATTCCTCATTTAGGGAAAGGTTGCCCCAAAACGTCACCTGCTCCTTTCCTCCAGAGATGCTGTCTGACCCAGAGTTACTCCAGCATTTTGTGTCTATCTTTGGTGTAAGCCAACATCTGCAGATTCTTCCACCACTTTGTCTTCTCTTCACTTATCCTTGCCCCACCCCTTCCCTCGCTTTCTGGCCTATTCTATACTTCTCGATTCTTTTCCAACACCAGAACCGCTTTAGTACGCTAAAGATGTAGAATTACACGTTAAGATAAAGGTTTTTAAAAGTTTTGTACGAAAAATCAATCCAAATTTAAAGCAGCAACACTAGCCACGAAACAGGAAGCCGGGCAGCATGTGGACTGCGAATCAAATAGTCCATTTGATGCAACATTCTTTAAAACGAGAGATGTTATTCAAACAAAATATTGCAAGTTTTTCGTGAAGCATTGTAAAACTGACACCAAATTCAAAGAAGCTTTGCGATGAATAAAACGACATGGTCACTGAATTAATCCAATGTCAGGTCACATTATTTAAAAGTGAATCAGAGAATATCGCCATTTTGTAGAGAGGCAGGAAGGGTTTGAGATGAGGAGGTCGGGAGATGAAGGCACGGGTCCCCGTGGCTGGAACAACTAAACCGGTTGTGTTGGAGAACAGGAGGGGGGACCGGGCAACTTGAACTATTATTTCCATTTGCAAGCGGGTTACTTACTGTCCATATGGCCGGGGTGGGGGGTGGAGGGGAGAGCGGGCAATGCCACACAGCAAGAGGCAGAACTCACACTTAACCAGAGGTAGCCGGACACAAAATAGTGACCAGGGGGTGCGACTCGTCCTTGATCATGTTGCTGGCCTTGCCGGGGCACATGGAGTCAATGGAAGGGGGCATTGTGTCTATCTTCAGTGTAAACCCGCATCTGCAGTCCCTTCCTACACATTTTGTCTTCTCCTCAACTATCACACATAAGACACTTACCGCAGCCCGGCGGGTGAAAGCCATGGTGGGCACTGGAGGGAGGGAGGGAGATACAAGGCGGCAGCGGAACGGTGCTCGGTCTCCGGCTTCGGCTCAGCTGGTGGGGCAGCCGCTGCCTCTCCTCTCCTCTTCCCCTCCCTGGCTGGAGCAGCGGACACAACAAGCGGCGGGGTCCAGGGGAGGGTGTTCGATGCCAGGCAGTGGGTCCGCCGCTGTCTGTCTGTCTGGCTGGCTGGCGCTCCCTCACTTGGCCGCGGCGCTCCCTCACCTCCGCTCCTTTTCTCCCGCACCACTCTGGCTTTCCACTGGCTCCCTGGACGCGGGGCTCCCCCATCAAGGCCCCCCCCCTCTCTGCCCACCCCCCCCCGGCTGACCCACGCTCACACCCCTCGGGGCGCTCCTCTTCTTCTCTGCTCCGAACCTCATTGGCCCGAACTTGAAAGGATGCGCTCGCCCCATTGGCTGTGGCCGGGATCTGGAATGCGTTGCCGGGGCGACAGCCCGGACCTTTAATAAGAATCTCCATAAATGTAGCAAGATGCGGAAAACCCGCGGGAGAATCCTCCTGAACCCCCCCCCCTCCCTCCTGAGCCCCCCTCCCCCCCCCCCCCCCCTCGCCCCCCACCCCCCCTCCCGCTCCCCCCCGGCCCCCCACCCCCCCCCCCCCCTGCCCCCCCCCCCCCTCCCTCCCCCCTCCCCCCCCCTACCCCCCCACCCCCCCCCCCCCCCCCCCCCCCCCCCCCCCCCCCTCCTGTGCCCCCCCCCCCTCCCTCCTGAGCCCCCCTCCCTTCCCCCCCTGAGCCCCCCCTCCCCCCTGAGCCCCCTCCCTCCTGAGCCCCCCCCTTCCCCTCCCCCCCCCCCCCCCTCCCCCCCCCTTCCCCCTCCCCCCCTCCCTCCTGAGCCCCCCCCTCCCCCCCCTCCTGAGCCCCCCCCCCCCCCTCCCTTCCTTTCCCCCCCCCTCCTTCCCCCCCCCTCCCTTCCCCCCCCCTCCCTCCTCCTCCCCCTCCCTTCTCCCCCCCCTCCTCCCCCCCCCCTCCCCCCCCACCCCCCCCCCCCCCCCCCCCCCCCCGCCCCCCCCCCCCACCCCCCCCCCCACCCCCCCCCCCCCCCCCCCCCCCCCCCCCCCCCCCCCCCCCCCCCCCCCCCCCCCCCCCCCCCCCCCCCCCCCCCCCCCCCCCCCCCCCCCCCCCCCCCCCCCTCCCTCCCTCCCCCCCCCCCCCCCCCTCCCCCCTCCCCCCCCCCCCCCTCCCCCCCCCCCCTTCTCCCCCCCCCCTCCCTCCCTCTGAACCCATCCCCCCCCTCCCTCTGAACCTCCCTCCCTTCTGAATTTGTAGTCGGCAGGGCAGTACTCTGCATATCGGCAACTTGGATGTGTTGTGCATACATACTAACGTGCTGTAACAGTTAGTGCCCCCTTAAAACGGTCTAGCGGGCACTAACAGCACGTTAGTATGCACAACATCCGTCCCACTCCCAACCACAATACATGTTGAGCTACCCCAACATTTTTGTGCATGTCATTGGTTTAGTTTGGTTTATTGCCACGTTCACCGAGACACAGTGAAAGGTTTTTGAAGGAACTGCAGATGGTGGTTTACACTGAAGATTAACTCCAGCATTTTGTGGCTCTCCTCAGTGAAAAGATTTTGCTATGTGCTAACCGGTCACCGGCAAGACAATACAAGATTACAATCCAACCAATTACAGTGTACAGATACATGATAAATGGATTAACGTAAATAACGTTTAGTGCAAGATAAAGCCAGTAAAGTCCGATCAGGAGTAGCCAAGGCGTCCCCAATGAGGTAGACAGTAGTTTGGGACTGCCCTCTAGTTGTTGGTAAGGTAGTTCAGTTACCTGCCAACAATTAGGAAGAAACTGTCCCTGAATCTGGAGGTGTGTGTTTTCACACTTCTGTACCTTTAGCCCGATGGGAGAGGGGAGATGAGGGAGCGGCCAAGGTGCAACTCGTCCTTGATTATTGCTGCTGACCTTGCAGAGGCAGTGAGCTGTAAATGGAGTCAATGGAAGGGAGCTTGGTTTGTGTAATGGTCTGGGCTGCGTTCACAAGTGAGTCTAGGACCAGAAGATGCAGCCTCGGAATAAAAGGACTTGCCTTCAGAAAGGAGATGAGGAGGAATTTCTTCAGCCGGAGGGTGGTGAATCAATGGAATTCATGGCCACAGACAGTTGTGGAGGCCAGGTCAACGGATATTTTTAAGGCAGAGATTGACAGATTCAAAGGCCACAATAAGGTAGGTTGAGAGTTCAGGACTACACCCTAAGTTTATAAGAGGACCATTAAGAAGTCTGATTACAGCAGAGAAGAAACTGTTACATCTGCCCAACGGGAGAGGAGAGAAGAGGGAATTACTGGGGTGAAATGTTCCTTGATTATTTTGGCTGATTTCCTGAGGCCGAGTGGTGCAGATGGTGCGGGGGGTGGGTGGGTGGCGGGAAAGCCTGGGCCTGGTCTGTGTGGTGAACTGGGCTACATCCTCGACTCTATGAAATTTCTTGCGGTCATGGGCAAGGTCGTTGCCAAGCCAAGCTGTGGTGCATCCTGATAGGATGCTCTCTAAAGTGCATCTGTGGAAGTTGGTAAAAGTATTTGGGGACATGTCTAACTTCCTTCGTCTGCTGAGGAAGTAGAGACATTGGTGTGTTTTTTTGGACGTAGTTTTAATGGAGTTGGCAACAAGCCCTCCCGCTCTACCACTGACCTGAAATGAAGATAATAGACAATAGATAATGGGTGCAGGAGTAGGTCATTCTGCCCTTCGAGCCAGCACTGCCATTCACTGTGATCATGGCTGATCATTCACAAAAAGTACCTCGTTCCTGCTTTCTCCCCATATCCCTTGACTCCGCCTTCTTTAGGAGCTCTATCAAATTCTCTCTTGAAAGCATCCATAGAATTGGCCTCCACTGCCTTCTGAGGCAGATAATTCCACAGATTCACAACTCACTGGATAAGTGCCGTCCAGATGCTAAATGATAAGCCCGTGATTGATTGTATCATGTAATGATGACACCTGGCCAAGGAAAGGTGTTTGGGGGATGGAGGTGGTGCAGCGTATAACAAGCCTAACTCACTGAAGTACCTCACAGTGCTGTTCCTGGCTCAGGTCTAACCAACCAGGTAAAAGCACTGGCATCCAACTGGAGTCACTTGCAAGTCAGCAGTCAGACCTGCCAAAAACTGACAAGTTCTCTATGACCCAGACATTTAAACTTATTAAAGTCAATGAAATGAACAAAAGACTTGACATATTTAAAACAATGTAACTTAACTTATTAGTGAGAAACCTTTGTACCTCACAGTGCTGTTCCTGGCTCAGGTCTAACCAACCTCAGTTTCAACAGGCATTTGCCCTGGAGTTTGCTTTGTGCTGCTAACCAGCTGGTTTCAGACCTTAGATAGACACAAAAGCTGGCGGAACTCAGGGGGTCAGAAAGGATCTCTGGAGAAAAGGAATAAGTGATATTACGGGTCAAGAGATCCTTCTTCATTGCTGGTTCAAGCACAATCTGCTGTCTTGCAATGGTCATGAAAAAAAGTTCCTAATGTCCAATGTTTGCTTAGAATAGGCATAAATAAATATGTTATTCATTTTATTCCCTTTATCATGTATTTTGTGAATGGCTCAATTGCAATCATCCGTTGTCTTTCCACTGACTGGTTAGCACACAACAAAAGCTTTTAACTGTACCTTGGTACACGTGACAATAAACTAAACTATTTGTTCTTGATCCAGTGAATAGAAACTACATTTACATAGTACCTTTGATATCATCACAGAATTTCAAAGTTCTTGCAGTGGTTTATTGTATCACTGTTTAGTACATATTGAAGTTGTTTTTCATGACAATACAATGTAATTCCCAAGACATGCAGGTTTGTAGGTTAATTGGCTTCTGTAAATTGCCGCTAATGTGTAGGATGCAAAAGGAGGGTTACATAGAACTAGTGTACGGGTGATTGATCTTCAGTGTGACTCGGTGGGCCGAAGGGCCTGTTTCCACATGTTATCTCTAAACTAAATGTGGCATTCATTGATGTCCTGTGGAATACTATTAATTGGCAATGTGAAGGCATTTTTCATTGCACGCTAATGTCCTTCACATTAGTATCTTAGAGACAGAAATTTGGCGTCCCATCTGTGAACACCATGTTCCAAGAAATGGAAGTGAGATGAATGCCGGATGATGTTTAAATACTATTGGCTAAGGGATGGAGGTTGGCAAGGATACCTCGAAAACCCATCTGCTTTTCTTACTTACTGTCCAAATATATAATGATTTTGCACAGCTTTTATTCAAATCTCCTCTCAATCTTGTTGTCAACGAGGAAACAACCGCAGCTCCTCCAATACATCCCTCTGGCTAAAATACCCCACTCTTAGAAATATCCTATTAAATATATTTTGCACTCCCTTAAATCTTAAATTTCCCTACAATCTAAAAAAAATGGCTGCCACATTCCAACTGTGATCAGCGGTGTTTTATAAAGTTTCAACTTTTGCTTTTGCATTTCATGTCTCTGTCGCAAAACCCAAGATGTAACAAAGAACAGTACAGCACAGGAACAGGCTTTTCAGCCAACAATATCTGTGCCGAACATGATGGCAAATTTAACTCATCCCTTCTGTCCGGACATGCTCCATATTCCTCCATTTCTTGCATATTCATGGATCTATCCAAAAGCTTCTTAAGCGTCAATATCTGCTTCTACTCCCACCACCCTGGCAGCATGTTCCAGACACCTGCCATCCACTGCAATAAAAAAACTTGCCTCTCTACATCTTTAAAAAAAAATCTCCATCTGACCCATCATATCTATATTACTAAAAGTCTGATCTTGACCACTTCCTGTTGTTCTGTATATTGATTTTAGAAAAACTGCTGCCACTTACGGCTGTGATTTTTTGGCCATCTTACTCAGTCCCTCTCTGCTGCGCAGGACAAGAGGATTTTTCCTATTGATGAAAAATAAAAGAGTTATTAGTGTTTAAAAAATGTTGAGATTCTCTCTCCTGAAGGCCATGCCCCTTCTGGACGGACTATAAAACCCGGAAGTGTTGAGTGCCTCAGTTAGTCTCTGCAAGATAGAGGAGCAAGAGGGTCACGTCTCTCAGTCTGAGCTGTAAATAACATTGAACACGTGTCTACTAAACTGTGACACCACACACGCTCTCCGTCGTCTCCAGGAATTCCGTTCTCTAGGCCCCCATCTCATCTTCACTATGAACGTCCAGTCACTCTACACCTCCATTCCCCACCAGGCGGGTCTCAAAGCCCTCCGTTTCTTCCTCGACCGGAGAACCCACCAATCCCCGTCAACAGATACTCTCCTCCACCTAGCCGAGCTGGTCCTTACCCTTAATAACATTTTGCCTGACTCCTCCCATTTCCTCCAAATACAAGGCGTAGCTATGGGCACGCGTATGGGCCATGGCTATGCCTGCCTCTTTGTAACGTACGTCGAACAATCCTTGTTCAAGACGTACCAGGGCCCCATCCCCGACATCTACCTCCGTGACATCAACAACTGCATTGGTGCTACCTCCTGCACCCACACAACTCACTGACTTCATCCATTTCACCACTAACTTCCATCCGGCACTCAAATACACCTGGACCATTTCCGACACTTCCCTACCATTTCTTGACCTCACTATCTCCATCGCAGTTGATAATTCTTCTTCCCGCCCGCTGCCGTGCCCCCACCCGCATATCAGTCTGAAGGGTTTCGGCCCCCGAAACGTTGCCTATTTCCTTCGCTCCATAGATGCTGCTGTACCCGCTGAGTTTCTCCAGCATTTTTGTCTACCTTCAATTTTCCAGCATCTGCAGTTCCTTCTTAAACATGTATTTTAGTCCCATGTACAGCCCTTGGTCGTTAGCTATCTATGCATTACTGATTCTATTGTCTTGTCACTTGAATTGTTTACCTGAAATGCATCATACAGTTGCCCAGAGAACAATGGTTTTTCATCCACACCTTTTTTTCCCTTGTAGGAGTGTGCTTAGCAGGTACTTCAAATATCTCTTTAAAGACCTCCCCTAATATTAGCCAAAATCTTCAGTGCCACTTCAAACTGGTCAGATTCTCTTCAACATTTGAAGTTAACCCTCCTCCACTTGAGTAGTTCTACTTCAGATTGCTCCAGCTCTTTGCCGTTGCTAGTCTAATCCTCGTGTGTGCCCACATTCCAAATGTTCGCACAGTGACATGTTATAAATCGAGGTCACCTCATCTTCTAAACCAGACAATGCAATGCCTCACTGGGCCAGAAAAACATACCAGTAAGAATGTACACAAAAAAGCTGGAGAAACTCAGCGGGTGCAGCAGCCCCCCGATTCGGGGCTATGGATTTTGCACATTCTGCCAGTGACCATGATGGTTTCCTCCCACATATGAAATATGTGCAGGTTTGTAGATTAATGGGCTCTGTAAAATTGCCCCTGGTGTGAGTGGGAATGACATGGTAGTGTGAATGGGTGATTGATGCTCGGTGTGGACTCAGTGGACAGAAGGGTCTGTTTCCATGCTGTATCTCTAAATTAAACATTTCCTTCTTACTAGTTATTGGCCAGAGGAATACCCCGCCAGCACAATAATATCCTCCTCGCTTCATGATTCTAACTAAATGGATAATGTTATTTTTGTAAGTTACTAATGAATGAAAATCAAATTGCTCTTTTATAAAAGATCATATAGCATTTCATCAATAAGTTTCTGATCATATCATTTGGTGGAGGAACCTTTCTGCACTTACTGTCATGACAGCCAATATTTCTCAAAACGTTATTAGGTGGAAACTCTTTTGAGACATCCTCTACTTGCAAATACAGTAAAAACTAATTAAAAAAAATCTTTAATCCATTTTTTAAGATGGTGATATGATTTAAAAAAATAAATTGATAAAGATTAGCAAGCAATAACTAATTCTTCTGCACAAAGTAAATTAATTAAATTCAAAATGTTTGCTCTCAAATGTTTCCTTTTAAAACTCAGAAAGGATATGATAAAGGCAGTTTCACGACCCAAGAGTTTTGTAAATAAATTAAGCAAAAGTCAATGTCACATAGCTGGAATCATCATATTGACCCAAATGGAGAAGTTTGTAACAGCAAATCTAAAGTTCTATGAATAGCATGTGTGGCAATAGTTTCCATAATTAAAAAATGTGGCACCCTATTAAATGGCAGTAATTGAGTTTCCAACTGCCTATCCAAATAACACTCAAACTATCAAGGCATTTATTTTCCAACTTGCACTTGGAATAAAATTGTGATCATTCGCCTTTTAGAAGCCAATTGTAATAAGTATAAATGGATAAATTATACGGCACGAAATGTAGCAAGCAACAAATTTAAAAAATGGGGAAGTTTACAACAAAATAGAATGAGAAATGTATCATTTAACCGCCCACCCCAGAACATATTTTCTTATTGAATCAAGTACATATAAAGATTTTCTTTCATAAAATATTTTACGAGTTTGGAATAAAATTGATGATATTCACACTAAATATTGTACAACATTTTTAAATTGAAAATGGCAATATATTGGTTGGCACGTCTAGTATTACTGGTAGGTAACAGCTACATCCATATAAAACCGGCAATAATTTAAAAACCTATAATCTAGTGAACAGAAAAACAAAACTTAGTTATTCATTCTTCAGGGGATAAAAAGTGCTACGGGGCTTAGCATACACATTTGATACAGCCTCAATGTTTTGGAAGTCACATTTGTAATGGGGAAATCAATCTGGTCTGAGACACAATGTATTTATTTTGAGTCTTGAAGGGAAATTAAACCATGGGATTAAATACAACCTAATAAGTACTGTGTATTTCAATCATTTGCAAAAATTGTTACAGTGCAAATTTTCTCAGGAATGGATATTTTGCTAATCTCAGTGCTAATTTTTTTCTTTGAGAAACGGATTACTTTTAATGCTAAATTTCAAACCAAAATTAAATGGAAATGACCACTAGAGAGAGGAATTTCCCAGCTGTTTTTTCCCCATTGCTCTCCCACAGACCAGTTTTACGTTGTGGTTAGCCAGCCCATCAATGTTAAAGTCAATTAGCTTTTATCCTGGAAGAGCTTGAGGGCGGATCTCAATCCCCTTACAACATCAAATACCTGAAAAACAACTACATTAAAATATGAATCGCTGACAATATTCTCCCATTCTCAAGTCCAAAGACGTTAGATCTTGGGTCCCGATCCAACACAACCGTCTATTTCCCTCCTCAGATGCTGCCTGGCCAATTGAGTTCCTCCAGCACTTTTTTCCCCCGCTCTAAATGTAGCAGCATAGTTGCCTCCCTTGGTACTATAAACCAACTAGCGACTATATTCAAATACACTTCCTGCTTCTCTGCAGTGTCATTACCCTTGTTAGACAACAGATGGCGAACAACTTTTGAAAGAAAATGACAATCTTAATTGTTATTCTTTTGTTCAGTAGTAATGGAATATTAGATCTTCCGTATGGCCTGGTACAATTGTAAGCTTTCAAGGGAGCTTCATAAAAGGTTTTCTTTTATCTCTTACCTCAAGTAAACCAAGGAAAAAAAGTCAGAGTATAATGTGTTGTTATCGGGAACTGAATTATATTTAACCTGGTACACAAAAAAGCTGTGTGAATCCATAAGCAAAATTTCGGGCTGAAACCCTTCTTCAGACGGGAATGTGTGAATCCATTTTCGGAGAGACACAGTAATATGGAAAATGGAAGGTTCAAAGTCCTGTAAGTGAGTGATCAAAGATTGCCACATGGCCTAAAATGCACTCATAGTTGAAGCTATTGCCCCCCTGTGAGCATGAAGCCTTCAACAGCAGAAGCTTGGAGTAAGCCTCTTCATTGGGTGATGTTGCTGACAAGTATCCTGTGGCAAAAACATGCAACTGCTTTTGTCAGTGGATGGGGAAGAACGCTAAGATACTGCAAAATGACTCTCATCAGCAGACTGATTTGTGCCACTGAATGTAAGAGCTAAACCCCCATACTTGGTTTAGTTCAAACCAACACTTCCAATGATTGATCAATTTTCATGTTATCAATAATAAGAATAATTAAATGTTCAATTATTGCCTTATTGCACTTGTCTGATGGTTTCATCTTCAAAACAGCGTACGTTTGCTCAATTATTTAGTGTCGTTTTTTTTATTTTAGTTTTCACTGGCTGTTATATTTGAAACATAATGGGCTTAATATTATGTTGTGGAAATGCAATGGCTTAACCCATGATTGAACCCATTGTTCATCATCCTATTGGGATGGTTTACTTAATTTGAGAAGCAAAAAATTATTAAAATAGCGAGCACAATAACTTAATGGTTTGCATTTTAATATTCATGCAGTTGAATTTCAACATCGGCAGTGGTTTTTTTCCAGATCAGTTTCCTTATCAGATAATACGGCAACAATTTGGGATTATAAAATGGCAGATCACAGACACAATGAACTGATGTTGAACTAGTTTTTGATGATCATTGTACACAGTGGAATCTCCAGCATTCGTTTCCTTCCATGCAGAAACAATGGTGCAGATCAAAAAGTGATAGTTGACCCAAATGGAAAGCAAGAAACAGTTGCTGAATTGGGCGTACACTTAGATGGAAAAGAAATACAAACACACATGGAGTTAACTATCTTTATTAACTTTAAAACTAAGTCATCCTGAAAAATGCATCCAGGGACCTTTACAAATCTGTGAATGCATGGATACCTGCCATTAGTACTGCATTCCAACATTTCACCTGAATCTTTAACAGCCATTATTCTGTAATCTGTCTTCAAATTCATTACCTAGATGTGCTCATTGATGAATTCATCTGGAACCTTGTTCTACAATCTGACTAGCTCACCATTACAAATCATCAGATGTGCAAGTATACGCAATACAGCTGATTTACTTAACATTAGTGTTTGTTAAAGCTGTTTAATGGCAGCCAAACAGCTAAAATTGTAAAGAAAAGGGAAACCAAAATAAATCAGAGTGAATGAAAACATTGAAGTTAAACTTGTCAGCCTGTTAGTCTCATAGAATATTGACATTCTTAAAAATTACATTTATCACTGTGCCAAACAAGAATGGATTTTTATTACAAACCTAAAGAGTTTATATGGTTGGATACATATTTCTTGCAATGGCAATTGGTTGGGATAAGATCCCTTCAACTGATTGTATGCTGTGTGATGAGTTTCTACAATACAGCAGTCGTTTTCCTAATCACGGAATGTCTTGATATTCCTCCTTAATGAACAGATCACAATCTATATACACAATCTAGTATAAATGTTTAAATTAAAGTCCAGGGTTAGTGACTGATGACATATTCTATTCCAGTAAAGCAAGGCATCATGAAAATGACTTTGTTTCTACCCAGAGCAGCTAATCTTGTCTGCAAGTCCTAGGACACAAAGCCCGTTATGTGCAAAGAAATGCAATCCAAGGAACCATGCAAAATAAAATGACTTGGAAAAACATAAAAAGCCACATAAAAAAGCTTCATAAATACATTAAAATTTAAACTCTATACTGAAATATCATTGTAGGCCTAGCATAAATTGTACTATGTGGCTTAGCCGCACTCTAGGTTCAATGCTTTTGAATCTGCGCAGGTTATTCATGCCATCTTTGGTTGACTGCAGTACTGAGAAGAGTTAATGAGATGTCAACTGTCTGCAGACAGCTGAGCTTCAATGTCCACTCTGCAGATGGGGCATTTCTTGTTGGTAGTCAGCCACTGGTCCACACACACTTGATGAAAAAGATGCATGCAGGGTAGCCGTCTGCAAGAAATAGGGCAAACAAAACCACTGGTCAGAAGGTGTTTAGATGTATTGTATCATCATCAGACATATCCTTCCATATTAAATTCACAGATTTTTACTTGCCCTTTTAAATACTCTAAATAAAAACGGTCTTGTGAAAATATCAATTTAACATTTGAACCAGGTATAACTTGCTGATCAAAGTTTTAACTACTTGTTTATATTTCCCATTTTTATAGATTGAAGAACTCTCCTGATCATTTTTTTAAATTAAGGCTTGCCATCATTTTCTACAATTATATTTGATAGTGTTTAAGGATCATGGTTATTAAGAATCTGTTTTCGTTGGAGTAAACAAGAGTAATACATCTGAAATATACATTGTTCAAATTAGCATTTAATAGTTTTCCTAAGAATGAGAAACAAAAGCAGACACATTTATCAGATACATATACTTATGATAACAAAAGCAGACAAAATCAAATCTTGACCCTCCCCCCAACCTACAGTCATCACAACCAAGTTTCCTTGAAGCAAGGCAAGGACATCATTGCCGAGCAGACAGTATAAACTAGTTCATAAGGTTCTTGATAATGGACTTTTTCATTTTAGTTTAAATATTGATTTACAGCAAGATCAAAGACAATTGTGTGCAAAGGAATTGTATTATTGGTCAATAAGGTGCAATGCAATGCAATGAAAGGTCCAATTCACACAACACAGTTTATCACCAGGAAAAAGTTCTCCACAAATTATCTTCTTTTGTATATGCTTGTCAGATAGTTATGTTTTTTTTGGCATGGAATTGTTTTTAATTCATCAATTAACAGTCTACCACAGACTATTAGAAATGCTTGCACAGATTTATACAGAGATAATTTGTTTGACATAGCCATCTTACCTAACATCTTCTCCTTCTTCTAGAATAGATAGACAGATTGTACATTTCTCTTCTGTATCATCCTCTATTCCATCCTCCTCCTCCTGTTTATACTGCAATTTCCTCTGTAAGTCAGTTATCGCCTTGTTACCACAAATTCAAATTTGTCAGATGGTTTAATCAAATAAATCACAAAACATGTACAATAATAATTTCAACTTGTTTGCTTATAATTTCTGTTGTATATAAAGGTAATTTTTATAATATAAATTGAAAATTAATGAGAAATGTTTTACCTTTTTATATTTATGTGGGTACGTGCATCTCTCAATTGTACCCTGTGAGGCACCTCGATTAACATTACCCAGTCGTTCTTCTAAATGTAGTAAGTCCTATGAAAGAAAGAATATTTATTTTGTTAAATGTTCACATTTAAATATAAAACCAGGTCAACTTTAACATATTGTATTTCTTGTCATGGTTATACCAACCTCATAGGTGGCTCTGAATCCTGGAATCCTTGAGGAAATGTAGCGAATATGAGGATAGCCTGCCATGTCTGGAGGTACAGCCTATACAAAACAAAAAAAGTATTTGTTGAGATGAAATATCACAATATTTCAATTTAAGGTTATATTTGAAGTATCAAGATTTTGTTTAAAAAGCATCGTGTTTACAGGAAAATCTTGAGCAATTTTGAGGTTACACATATGCCTGTAATTCATAATGAACGATTTTATGTATCATAAAAAATTGAACTTTTTGGATGTGAACTATTGTATATCCTTGTTCGTAGATTGATGTTAGGCAGTAAACATCTGGATTTGGATCCACATGGACCTAGCCGTTCACCTGGATTCACTGCTTAGAAACATAGAAAGTAGGTGCTGTAGGCCATTCGGCCCCTTGAGCCAGCACCGCCATTCAATATGATCATGGCTGATCATCCAGAATCAGTACCCTGTTCCTACTTTTTCCCCATATCCCTGGATTCCGTTAGCCCTAGGAGCTATATCTAACTCTCTCTTGAATACATCTGGTGAATTGGCCTCCACTGCCTTCTGTGGCAGAGAATTCCACAGATTCACAACTCTCTGGCTAAAAAAGCTTTTCCTCATCTCAGTCCTAAATGGCCTACCCCTTATTGTTAAACTGTGACCCCTGGTTCTGGACTCCCCCCAACATTGGGAACATTTTTCCTGCATCTAGCCTGTCCAATCCCGTCAGAATTTTATATGTTTCTATGAGACCCACACATTTTTTGGTTTGTACTGAACTGAGTGAGTTGACTTTCAGCATTCAACAGATATTAGGCAAGATGTTGTGGGGTCTGCAGCAGGAGAAAGCATCAAATGAGACCCACTAACAACTTGAGCCTTCCTGACTGTCAGATGCTGTAAAGGAACTTTTCAATTATTTTTTAAAGTTCTGGAAAGTCAGGCATGTATAAAATTGATTGAAATGGTTATAATTTTTTTTTAAAAACATAGATAAATAATTAAAAACTTAGATGTGAGTAATTATACATATCCACGGGGTGGGCAACCACACTTCCATGAGAGTGGCTGCTGCTCCTTTTCTTGTCATAACGTTGATACCAAATTCATTCTAATTGTTTTTTTGTTGTTATGTGTACCGAGATACAGTGAAAAACTTTGTTCTGCATGCTACCCAGGCAAATCATACTATACACGAGTACAATCAAACCATACACAGAGACAGCAGTTGGTGCAAAAAAGATAAAGGAAACATTTGAGAATATAATGTAACAGCTATGGAAATAGTTGGTGTGTGCTTTCAAGGTTTTTTATCTTCTGCCTAATGGATGAAGAAAGCAGAGGCAATGCCCATAGTTCTTGATCATGACGGGTTTCCTGAGCTATATGAAGAGTGGATACAGCCAATTTGGAGGGGTGGGGAGGGCGAAACGGGGCAGGTGGGGACAGGACTGGTTTAGATGATGAACTGAGCTGCTTTGCAACTTTCTGCAATTTCTTGTAGCCTTGGCCATAGCATTTTCCAAAACAAATTATGCTGCATCCCCCTCGGCTGCTTTCTATTATGCACCTGCAGAAATTGGTAAGTGTCATTGGAGATGCCAAATTTCCTTAATCTGCTGAGCAAGTTGGAGACGTGCCAAATATCCTTACTTTTTGGAGCATCACTCTGCCCAAAAGACTGACATAAGTAATGAGAAAGATACTGAAGAGAATTACCAGGGTACAACATGTGATTGATTAAGAGGGTAAGGGAAGCATTATGGATATCTAACAGGAGTTAGGAGTTATTTTTGAAAGAAGAAATTTATGAAGACGGAACCTCAGCACATATTATTTTAGATATTCAGACCTCCAAATGATTAGTGACATGGGTGCCAGCAAAGTTCCAAGAGACTGGAAATATTGAGGCAAGATAAGAATTACATATGGAATTTAATGTTGAGACTGATCACTGGTGGTGCTAAAGGGCCTGTCCCACTTGGGCGACCCAATCCGCGAGTTCTGGAGAGTTTGCCCTCGACTCATACTCGCAGCATTGTCGACACGAGGTTGTAGGAGGTCTTCGTAACTCTCCTTCATGCTCGAGAGTGGTCTCCACGTACTCGAGGCCTCAGCTAGCTCTCGGCGTTTTTTTCAATATGTTAAAAAATGCCCGCGAGTAAAAAAAGGTCGCCATGGAAAAAATCGATACTTTTTTACTTGTAGGTTTAGTCGTAGTAGGTCGGCTAGTTAGTTATAGGTAATCGAGGGTAGTCGAAAGTAGTCGAAGATAGTCTTCATCATAGTCGAAGGGAGGTCGAAGGAGGTCGTCTTCACTCTCCACTATTCAGTGTCCAATTTTCCCGAAGTTAGTCATAGCTAGTTGAAACTGGTCTTCAACATAGTCGAAGGAGGTCTTCAACATGTCATTTTTTCTAACTCTTCTAAACTAGCCAATTAGGTCACCCAAGTGGGACAGCCTCTTAAGAAATGGAGCTAGGGCTGCTGCTTTTAGACAATAGACAATAGGTGCAGGAGTAGACCATTTGGCCCTTCGAGCCAGCACCTATTAGTACAGCAAAAGATTTATGGTGTGTTTGCCTGCGAGTGTGTGCGCCAGTAAAGGTGACATGTTCTCTCTATGGTTGCTTGGATTTCCCCTGGATGCTCTGTAGTCCTCCCATATCTCAATAGTATGCAGACACTAAATTACTCCGTGTGTGTAGGTGCGAGTAGAATTTGGGCGTAGTTGAAGGGAATAAAAATTGAATGAATGTCAAATTAGCGTAAATGGGTGATTAATGATTGGTACATTAAGTGGGCCAAAGGAACTGTTTCTATGCTGTATCTCTATGTACTAGTACATGTACTATTTTGACCTCGTACAAGACCCCGATCAGGTATTGCTAAAAATACCTCAGCCCAAATTTTCTCTCCCACACAGTATTTTGATACTTCTCAAGGTAGAATTATACAAGGTAAAAGTATCTGAATGTATACGAGTTTATTTAAATTAAATAGATTAGTTTAGTCTAGGTAACAATTTAAAGCTATACAAGTGTCAGAAGATGGTTGAGCAAACAAACAAAGTGCTGGAAGAATGCAGCGGGTGAGGCAGTATCTGTGGAGGGAATTGACAGGCGACAATACAGGTCGGAATCATGGAGAAGGGTTCCAACCCAAAACATCGTCTGCCTATTCCTTCCCACAAATGCTCTGACCCATGAGTTCCTCCTACACTTTGATTTTTGCTCAAGATTCTGGTGTTTCTGCAGTTTCTTATGTATCTTGTTAGAAAATGGTTCCTGGCCCAAAAATAGTAGAAAACTGGTTCAGACCACAAGTTCACACAGTGGATAGAAATTCTTTAAACACTAGCTGAGCCTGCTTTTGAGTTCAGATGTTAACATTGGATAGATTGTCAGGATAATCCGAGTCTTTCTGACTAGCTTTGAATTTGAAGGGTGCCAGGGAGTCCTGGGAGAAAAGCATAACCAGGACTCTTTCTCAGGAATTTGTCTGGTTTTGCAGCACTTCCAGGGGACATGGACTTCAGATGGATTAAAATGTCTATATTATTGTTTACCAGCAAGTCTTCACAATTACGTAAGGCTGGCCAGAAACAGCTAGTGTCTTTTCCAAACCAACATTGTTCATAATGTCTTACATAAGAAAACTGCATTTACCAACATGCCGTGGCTAATTTAGTGGACATATTTTAAATAACGTGCTTAGTGGTTATTGCTGATGTGTCATAATTTTGTCATTTTGGCTAAAAGCAAGCTGATTAGATAGTGCACTCCATCCATTGTTGACACGTTTCAAGACTTTCCATCGCCCAGCGCATAAAATTTGACTTCTCATTTTCAAGTTCCTTCATATTCTTTTATTTCCTAGTTTACTGCAACTCAAAACATCCCCTCTCAGTGTCTGTAATACAGCTCAGTGCCCATACCTTTAAATGTACCAACTGTGTGTGGCCAGTCCTATGGCAAATAAACCTTGTTTTCCCTGTTGCTTTACTCTCAGTCTGAAGAAGGGTCTGAACCCAAAACGTCACCTATTTCTTTTCTCCAGAGATGTTGCCTGATCCGCTGAGTTACTCCAGCATTTTGTCTCTATCTTAGTTTTACAAAACTTTCTCTTATCACCGATCAGTCCTACCCCACTTGTTTCACAAGTCAGAAGCACTCCACCTAAATGCTTTCCTCAATCATGGTCTCACAATTTCCATTGCCCAAGTGAACCTTTGTTTATAAATGCCTCCTGAGAAGCTCTCATACATGAAGACTGCCAAACAAATTTAAGCAATTTACATTTGCTAGTTTAGTCCTGGGAATTTCGAAACAGCACCTGACCAAGTATGACTGAGAACTTGCATTACTAACTTTCTAATGATGGAATTCCTCTTGAAAACTTAGAGCCGAGTTTGGGAAAAGATTTAAAATTACTAAAATGTTTAATAACTGAATCTAAACATTAAAAAGGTTGGCATCTAGAATGTTTCTCATCTCCACAGTAACAAACTGACCTGATGTACTTTTCTGTTTTTGTTTTGCTTGCTATACTTTTCCTTTTGCAGATCCCAAGCAGCTTAAGTCACTTAAGTAATCAAGAATTGGCCAGCACGTTAATCCAACTATGAGGAGTAGAAATCTTAGGAAATGAAGCAGAAACCATTCAGCTAATTTCATGGACCTGGCCAGATTTCAAAATGACTTATTTACAGATCAATAGTATTAGAATAAAGTTGCTGGTTTCCTAAATATATAATTAAGCTTTAATTTTAAAATCAGAACCAAAAATGAAACCATATTTCAAAGTTTTGAAAAATGTGTTTAATCTAAGTTTCTGATGTGAGTTGAAAAATATTTTCAGCACCACCCCTTGCTTAGTTCTGACCTTTGAACAATCTTGTGCCAAAGTGTTCAGCTGCTTGGTGTAGCTCAAAGGGTGAACTAATTCCCACAAATCTGCTTCTCATTCTGAAAAGGTTATCAACCTAGTTTTAAAAACAATAAGTTTTCATACAGCATTTAATTTACAATTTTTGGGTGGTAAATGCCACACAAGTGGAGATATGGAAAGTGTGATTTACATTTATGATTTTCTCTCTTTCATCGCCTCATTAATTAAAATACTTAAAGCCCCATTAGCAATCTGCCTCCTGAAATTGGTCATTGTCTCTGGAATTTGGATGGATTTCAGGTTCAGATGAGTGATCGTATATAAATGCACACAAATAAAATGATCAGTTAGAATCTTGATGTATTCATCAGAGAGCTCAATATCTGGCATGTCAGTAAATATGTGTTTACGGGGCCCAACCAGACTGTTCTCATTCTATCTGAACCCAAGCTGAAGATTCCCAGTTGTTTCAAAGCCATGAATCTTTAATACTTATCTACATATTCATCCCTGGACCCACCCTTTGTCATTTGAGTAATCTCAAACCCATAATCCTCCAATAACGCCTTGATTTTCGAATTCCCGATTAACACGCAAGTACAGGCGACTTTAACAGTTCATCTGGGGAATCAAAGATGGAGCGGTCCATAGGGACACAGAGTAAAAGTCGGCAGGCAATGGGGGCAAAGTCAGCAGACAATGCCGTCCTCATCCTGATGGCCACCTTCGTGTGTGGCTGCATTGGGCTGTGCGTAGAGCCAAAGCACATGGGCAATGATGGTCATTACCTGCTGAGGTTCGACTTGCCCCTGGTATTGCGAAAGATGGGACTGACATTGAGCCATGCAATGTGCCAGTTAGTTGGACATTGCTGCTCCACCTGTCCTTGTCGTGATTCATCCCAAACAGCTCTGTAACGGAGGACTGTTTGATTCACAGGCTGTTCCCAGGGACACATTCGGAGATCGTCATCGAGTGCTGCTGGAAGATCATCAACTTGGTGAAAGATGGTGTCTGGTCTGCCCAAAACTTGTTGGCTATGGAGCAGAGCAAGATGTCTGACAGGGAATGTCACCGACTGGCTCATTCCAGACTTCAGGAGTATGTGCTGAGGGACTAGCTGAAGCTTGGGTTCAGTTACTGCTTAGACTCTGTGGAGGTGGATCACAGTCTAAGATCCTTCTGCTGCTGGACATAGGGGGCATAGTCCAGTAGGCTCACCGGGAGCTACAAGAGTGGCAAGGATGCTTAATTTTATGATAGTTGCGAACACTACTGAATATGACACTAATTAATGTTTAGACCAAGAATATCTGAAGAGTTTTTACACAGTTCTTGTTTTGTATATTTTTTTATATTCTGAATAAAGTTTATTTTTGGAAATAAAAAAAGCTCTGATGTTATGCCATGTTTTTACTTTTTCTGCCAATTTTTTTGATTAGTTTTCTTAAAACCATTCAGCTTCTTACAACATTTTTGAATATCAATGAACAAGATTTTCTCTGTGGCTTGGTACAGTGTTTGTTTGAGAACCACCCTATTAAGGGCTAAATATGTGAATCACTGTAAACCTGACAATAACTAATAAATCAGAGTCATTGAGTCAGATCATCTCATATTTAGAATGATACTGTGCAATATCCGATGTACTCAATTTTATATTAAAAAGTCTTCTCTACTGCAGCAAATCTCTCATTAACTTGGAGAATTAATTCAGCAAGATATTCCCCATATTGAGCAATGACTTTCAGCTCAGAATTCACTGCTTCTCCACTGGTGTATGTTTTTGGATGGAGGTAATAGCTGAATAACATCTGTTCATTTATTTGGATATCAGCACTTTAATTAGCCTGGAGCCATCTAATTGATACCCCCAACTTCTGCAACATATGTTGCTGGATTAATTCTGGGGAATGCAGAAACCTGAAATGAAAGTGTCAGAGAAAAGAAAATCCCTCAGGACATCATCTGACATAAAATGGTAAATGATTAAAATAAAAAAATCTTTGTTCAAAATGGGGAGAGCTTTAGATTGAAAGTACACAGTGTTGGCTTATCTATTGAACATGGTAATGTTGTTTCCCCCCCTGCTGCTCAAATGGCAAATAGCTTCTACTAATAGCCACCAATGAAAACAGTAACTGCACAACCTGCTTTCCTCTAATCTCACACCACAACCCAGAAAGCAGAGTGATTGTAGCAAGTTTGACACCCTTTTAAAACAAACTTTACCAAGATATTACAATGCAAAGCAAAAATTAAAGCACATCAAAACAATCTTCACTGTGAATTCTATGAAGATGGGTTTAAGTTTACAATGATCTTCTTGATATTTTTTTTACGCTGGAGTGACTTGAAAAGGCAATTGTCATAAACCTGGTTTATGATCACATTTAGAATCATTTTAAAATTGGATTATCATCTATTAATTTGCTCACCATAAACGGCAATGCTCCAATTGGGAAATGATGTAGTCGAGGAGGTGGAGGAGGGTGGTAATGAGCCAAGTGAGGATGAAGATGACCTGGTGGATATGGTGCTGCAGTCACCCCTGGATCAATACCTAGATCCCTGTAACAGTTTAAACACAAATTTATTAATTCTTTACTCAATATTAAAGCTGCAGTAATTTAAAAGATTCTACAATTATTAATTGCTACAAAAATAAAGAGGTCTATGTCTATACAATATTTAGCAATGTAAATTATTAACTAATTGAGGAAGCTGATTATCATGACTGGAATCACCTAACTGGGACAATAACCTGAATGAGTGGTTCAAATTATGTTTTTACCACATGGAATCCCACAGCTGTATCTGGGAAAATCCGCAATTTGATCTCATTCTTTGTGTAAATTCTAAAATCTACGGCCTTGTCCGATACTGCCGACTTAAAGTGTCATGCAGAACTAATCATTTTCTGTTAAAAATGACAAACAATTTATTGTATTTCCCTGACCACGATTATATGTTAAATGCCACAGTGCATCAGTTTATAACCAGCAGGAATTTATAACACAAACAGAAAAGGCTTGCAATACAAGGCAGTTGTTGGTTAAAATCAAGATCAACATTTTAGGAAAAGTATCACTTTCAATATCAGGGGGAAAATATGAATATTGCTGTTTGTACCTTTTTAAATTTACCCAAACCTTACTGATATTTAAAAAAAATCCGATCTTCAATAAATTATACCAACGCATCAGTCTCAAGCTTAGCCTTTGCTACCCCCAGCTACTTGGAAACTAAGGCATTAAATGGTTGCAGGAATAAATTGAAGAGGGGAATTTCCCACTGACCATGTTGGCCTCTCCTGTGGCTGCCGTGGGTGTGAGGACATTGTCTGAGGAACGTGAATATGATGTCCATGGCCATAGTTAGGATGCATACGATGTGGATGTGGTGGAGGCCGCTCATGTGCTCGACTGCGGAAGAAACAACACAACAGCTTATTCAAAGAAAACCACTGTGTTCTCAAAACCTCATGCAAGATTTTTCCTTGTACCTGCATCTCACCATACTTGAGCATATGACAATAAACTTGTTAACAGCTTATATCAACAAAATTGTTAGTCAGCGAGGATGCAAAGTATGTAACTTCAAGGACAAGATAACATTTCCTTGTTGCATGACTAAAAAAGATATGCAAATATTGTATTACAAATATCATAGGATATTTGATCTTCTAAATGAGGTTTGAAAGTAACATTCTCTTGTTAAATGTGCAGCTCTTTGCAGCTTTGAACCTCAAAGGGGTTGGGTGAAATTAGCATTAATTAGCATAGAAATCACTTTGGACAGCAAGCTACTTTCACATATTTACATAACAAAATCAAGAAGTCAGCTACTTTGACATCAAGAATGTCTGCAACGTAAAAGATTTAAATCCTACCAATTGCTAAATACCAAATGATATTTGAGTTTAACAAAAAATGGAGACAATATCATTGTGTCCCAGGTCATAAACTGAGGCAGTTAGTAAAGCCAATGTCTCAAAGAGCTTGGCACAGATATACAATCCTGTCCTCCGATGCTGTCTATTTGGAGTTTACCTTGACCACATCAAGGACCCCATGCACAATAGTAGATTAAATTGCCCCGTGTGGTGGAATCTAGGGGGAGATTATAGGAACTCAAAGAGAATATATTTGATTAATGTCTGATTCTAGTAAATTGGCATCTGATGGTCAATGCAATCTCGGTGGGTCAAGGGTCCCGATCCAAAACGTCACCCATTCCTTCTTCTCCAGCCTGTCCCGCTGAGTTACTCCAGCATTTTGGGCCTATTTTGGTATTGTATTGTTTTGGGTACAAGTTAACACCATATGTTAACATATGACTACATAACCACCATAATTTAAAGCTGGGATTTCTCTTTGCAGCAGAGGTTGGAGGGTTGGGTTGTTCCATTGCTCAATTTACTGCTGTCACTGAATTTGGAATATTTTCTGCGATCCATTAATTGACAGAGATTTTAATAGGTTGTTGAAGATATCATTGGCCATTCTTCAAAACTGCCAACATATTAAGGCGGTGAGGAAATGTTTACTGTTGTGAGTATTAAGATTGTGGCACCAGCATAATCAGAAGGCAGCCACAAAAAATGCTGAAATCTTCAGCAGTGGTAGACTTTAATCAACACATCCTTTAATCTAAAAAGACGCTGTGGATATTTATTTTTAAAAATATCTAGTGCAGCTTACAATATGCAGATATTTACAATGGCCATGCATACAATGGCCAAATGTTCAGTTCCTCTAACTCATTTGTAATTCTAGAAAATGTTAGCTTTCCTGACGTGTCTAATGTAAGTAAGTGAGTAAACACAGAGAAAAAGTGTTCAATTTAATCAGACCGGGTGTTAAATGTCTACATTTTGAATTATTAATTGAGCTTTAATTTAAAATAAATGTACAAAACAAGGAAAAGCTTTAAGTGGCTCGAGCTGTATATATTTGGCTTGGAAAGATGACAAGTATTAAAAAAGTAATCTGGCATTTACTTTTTGAAGAGACATATGGAAATTTGCAAAACATTTGGAACTTAAAATAAATGCCCAATTATTATGGTGCACTAACGAAAATTGGTGGCATGGCATAATTATGAGGAACATTTGACTTACGTCGGGTGCTGCATCATTCTTCTTCGCTGCGCCTCCATTCTCTGAAGCATTTCATGATGGTGTAGTCGCTGAGTGGGTGGAGCAGTAGGGAGATGGTGTGGCATTGTTGCTGCAGTTGCAGGAAGGTGCGGAGGTGGGGCAGGTGCTGGTGGTACAGTATGTGTTGCAGGATGTGAGGGAAGCTGTGGATGGAAAGGGTGCACTGGGTGTGGAATAGCATACTCTGGTTGGGGAAGGGGTTGTGGCGGAGGGGGAGGATTTCCATGCGCATGTGGGCAGATGGGGGCTTGGTGGTGCAATGCTCTTGGCAGTGGGCCATCTGGAAGGAAACAATAAATAATATCAGAATTGGCAGCTAATTGAAATAGCCACCTTGGAAAAAGAAGAATTTCCAAAACTTAGCAGAATGAACATGTAAGAAAATTCTATTCAAGATTGATGACTGTACTAATTATTTCTCATCAACTCCCTTGTGGAAAAATAAGGCCACCGGATGCTGAAAATTCTTTAACCAGCTTTCATTGCTCATTTGTCATGGAAATTAACCCAGAGAATAAATTGTAGATACGAATTTTCTAAAATGCATCAGAGCCAAATTAGCTTTCTATGTTCATTATGAGGAACATTATGTCATGGTGTCAGAACATCAACCTGGTGCTTAACATTAGCAAGATGAAAGAGTTGGTTGTTGACCAACAGAAGCAGTGGGGGAGAGTGAACACAACCCTATACTTATCAACAAAGCTGCTGTAGAGGTGTTCAACAATTTCAAGCCCCTCAGCATTCATATCACCAGCAACCCAACCTGGTCCTTTCACACTAAATTCATGAAGAAAATACTTTCATAGGCATCTGAGAAGATTTGAAATATCTGCAAGAATTCACTCGAACTTCTACAGATGTACTATAGAAAGTATTCTGATGAGATGTATCTCAGCCTGGTATGGCAACTGGTCTGCTGTTGACTGCCTGAACCTGAAGAGACTGGCAAACTCAGTCCAATCCATCACAGGCTTGTCACTTCCTTCCATTCAGTCCATTTTCACATTGCAGAGCATCAAGGCGACTGGAAGTATCGCCAGGGATACATGCCTTGATGGCCATTCCCTTTTATCTCTTCTACCTTCAGGGACAAGTTACAGGAGCTTGAAAGCTCTTATGTCCAGACTCAAGAACAACCTCTGCCCCACTATTATAAGACTCCTGAACAAGTCCTCTCTCACACACTCCCTCCCAGAGCTGTTGCCGTATACTCTTACCCTTGATACAGTTATTCCATTATTGCTTGAGTTCATTTTTTGCTTTACTTCAGATTGCACCACAACCATTCTGTTGTTTTGCATGTTAATGGTTATGAAAGATTGTCGTATCTATCATTATCATATATACTGTTTCACAGAGCTTCACCGGCAAGGTATATAAGACAATAAAGTGCTATGAATCTGAGCAACATTCATTCTGGAGCATGGAGCTATTTCAGGCACATCATGTTACCCACCAGATCAAAACAGGAATAGCAGAATGAGATACAAATTGAAATGCAGAGGTTTCTGCTCTTGATCATCATACAAAATATGTTTAAAAAAAAATCCTAGCATAATTACAGCTAAAAACACACACTTAAAAAATAGCATGGTTATATAATATACATAAAACTAATTTTGCAATTCCTGTATTTATAGATAAGCCTTTTCAGGTCAGATGCCTATGCTGGAAGTGAATTCAATAAAACAACCCCATGGTACTGCAAAAAAAATGAAAACTAAGACTTACAGGTAGGATGTATATAATGTCGACAAGAAGCAAGTGGGGGCTGTGGTTGACCTTGCGTCTGTCCTACCATCCCAGAACTATATCCTTCGACAGTCACAGGCTGGCTTGTTCCAACTGTTGCTTGTGCTCCGTAGACTGCAGTTCGTGCAGGATTTCCAGGACAGCAAGGATCAAATGCAGAAGTTCCATGGAAGCTCCCACTTCCATGGCTTCTAACAGCACCACTACTTAAATCAACAGGCACAGTCTGTTTAAAATAAAACATACAATTAATGTCAATTATGAAAATCGTATCACGTTAATAACATTGTCCATAATTTCTATTATGTTCATTTATAGTCCACCAATTGTGGCTTTAGGCATTGAAAAATAGTAATAATTGACAAACGTTAACACTTTTTTACTATCTTTATAACCCATCCGTTTTCTCCAGAGATGCTGCAACTCATCCCTTTTCTCCAGAGATGCTATCTGGCCCACTGAGTTACTCCAGCACTTTGTGTCTAACACTCTTTACTATCTTCTCTCCAAATAAAACTTTAACTGTACAAGTCGGGACAGACTATCCTGACATAAACACAGCTCTTAATATTAATTTTCTTTCACTTTATGCCCTGGTGAACCTCATTTATTTCCATATTATGTTTCTCCAGTTTATCTCGTTGCCCCTTGTTGGAGATTATCAGAAAACATAACAGTTGGCACAATTTCTAAAGACCAATTTTTTTGGCAGAGCTCAACGTCTTGCAAGACATGCCTGGAGAGATGACTCCATACAGTAATGCAAATTGTCCAGCCTCTACAGTTGGAATATTTCTCATGCTTTTAATTGGCGTGAACCTTTATTGGATTATTGCTTGCCATACCTACATTATTCATAACCATTTTGCCTTGTAACATATCAATTTAGCTTCCTATCCTCTTGATTTCTCCTTCAGACGTTCCATATTCACTTATCTTTAGTACTTTTTTTAATAGGTCATTATGCCTCATTTTAATGTGGTTAATTCTTCCAAGAAACAGTTGCCTTGGCTGCAAGCCCATTGTTTTTTTGTAGGAAATAGTGGTATTTCACAGTGAAATTATTTCATTTAACTTTCCTTCGATTCAACGGATAAATTAAATGTACAGCATTTCATACAATTGCAAAGAATGTGCAAGAGCTCAGAGCCAATTTTTTTCCACAATGAAGCTGCAATTTTTTTACGATTGCATAATAAAATTCTTATTACCAATTAAAATTGGAGCAACCTTACACATTAATTAAATTCAAAATGTTGCCATTTGAAAGCTGTTTTCATCAAATAAACGAGTTCATGATAAATTACATTTTTTGTCATCGTAACATTATTCCTATTGTATCAGATATTCTATTATTCTGTTCCTGCCCAATTTTTCTTCTATAAACGAGGTAGTAGGATACAAACCTGATATAGGCCACCTGCATTTCCATTAGCTCCACAAGGAGCGGGCACTATAGCAGGTCTTTCCAAAGGACAGTTTGATTCAGGAAACGAAGGCATTGCTGGTGGCACTGTAGAGTGGGCACCTGGGTGGTGCTGGAATTGGTGGCTATGTTGCTGAAGACAGCTAGGATGAGGGTGGCCTAACGAGTTGTGTCCTTGTAAAGATGCGCCACATGGTGAGTGCTGAGGGCAGCAGGGCGGGAGCCTTGGCATTGCCCCAGGACCAGCTTCTGGCAATGTATTTAACCCAACTCTCCGAACATCATCTTTGAGGAAAAGTAACAAAGATCAAACTCTAGTCTTGGAAATGTTTGTCACCTTTACATTACAAAAGTAGTTCTGACATCACAGTTACAATAGAGATGCAGGCATATTTGCATTAGTTGCCACTAGTTATTTTTATTCTTACCAGATAAAAATCACAATTTGGAAACAGAACAAATTAAAAAGGGAAGTTAGCTTAAAACTCTTAATGCAGGTGAGACATTAGTCTGTGCAGACAATTAAAGCACATTTGCAATTTTCTAAAAACATGTGAAATGTTTTATGCCACAATCAAAGATACACTTGGCACTAACTGAAAAGAACACTTGTATTAAGTGATATGGTGATATAATGTTTGCCAGTGCCTTTTCTTAAACCTCCTGCAGTCTTGGTCTTTTTGGTAATCTCACCAACCAGCTGCAGAATGTGAGACGAATCATTTTGATACATAATTTGGCTTGTTCCACCCACCCGATCGCAGCACATTACTTGACCATCTTTCACTTCACCGTTCCCATCGCAGTCCTTATTCCCCAAGTAACTGCTTTACACTGTAAGCAATTTTCTTATATCACATTCTGAACTTCGTGTCCTGGAACAGTTGTCTCTAGTGGGCACAACTACTTTAATTGAACTCCAAGTAGAAAACATAACACCAATACTCTTCACTCTTACTCTCCCTGAGCCATTTGAAATATTCATCTTCAAAAGTTTCCTTAAAGATCCTTTCCTTAATAATCTCTCCCTCCAAACTTTTTCAGATCTCTATGATTTCTTGAAAATTATGCTTGGATATTTTGGATGAGTATTTTCATAAAAGTACAATTTATTCCTTTTGTTGATTACTGATGCACTACCATTGCATATTGTTCAACTGACTCAATTTTACCGAAATCTGTAACCACCCCTCAGAAAGGCAAAATATATATGACTGGCCTAGTAGTCTTAAATTATTTGTCATATTAATCAAGAAGAACATTTTTAATACTAAGGCATGAAAATATTCTTATTTCTACTTTATGATTGCATTCAGCATTCTCAAGACAGAAACAAACATATTTTCTACTCCAATACAATGAGCTTCACTTGCCTCCCCAACCGCAGAATTCAGTGTTTTATTGGTAACATTTCTATTAATCTATCTAATATGCTAGGTAGATTGTTTGTTCTCCCTAAATCATGCCTAATTTGTCTAGATGCCTACATATTCCACACCAATGTAATTTCCCAAGAAATCTGGAATGCGCAAGAGCAGCAAAAGCAATCCTTTTTTGAACACCTGGGGACATCTGGTTCATGCTAAACCAACAAAATATGAACAAATCCTGGCCCTCCTTGCTGATGTTTTTATCTGCGGAAGATCAAAGATTTACATCCCTGGTCAGATATTACTAGTTCCACTTCACCCATCTTAGTGGAGATTCCATCGAATTGGTTGCATTCAACACTCTTTTTTCTTTCCGTATCCTTCTCGCCTTATCTATTCAGAAAATAATTCCCTCTCTATTCTTCAGGTAATGAATTCTTAAGGCTACCAAAGCAGTTCTCACTGAATACCTCCTTAAAGAGGCCTAACAATTAACTACAAAGCTCTGCAAGGTAGTGCAATTCAAATTTAATACGAAAGTAGCACCTGTTAGGGACACCTGGGAGATCTGGATATCTTCCTTGGTATATGTAATTTTGCCAAATGCCTTCAAACAAACCTGCAGACGTACCTACTGTTGAAGGACCAGCATTAATGGCCATAGGAGCTCCTGAAGACTGTGCCACAGAGGCAGGCTGGGTGGTAGAAGGACCGGGAGTTGTACTTGAGATCTGGCCTGAGGTAGGTACATTCGTGACAGGTTGTGACCTGGCAGCAGAAGTAGTTGGCACCACTGTGGGGTCTGTGATCAAAGTAAAAAAATAAATGAAAATGTCATTAGGGTCTTAAATTTGCACAAAGTTGAGACAGTTGACAAATCTTAATCTTAATTAATTAAAAAAAAAACATTCACATTCTTCAAACAGGGTGATTTACTGCCAATAGTCATCCAAAGATTGGAATTAGGCCATGGCATGTTGCTCTCAGCTGTCATTTTAACAATCTCTTTAAAGAGCAGAGGAAACAATCTGTAAAACTTCCCCATGCAAAAGGACAAATTCCCCAGAAATAATGCTGTGCGAGTTTTTACAAGAACATTATGCCTCTAAAACTAATTGCAGCCATTATCTATTGTATGGTCACCAAGCGCGATTGACACACAAATTACCCAATTATCTCCACCAAAGCTGCCTGCAGCACAGTCGCCATATGCGACCATTAAAAAAACTAGGTTAATAGATAACATCTTGCGGCAGGACTATATCCTAAGTCCAACAACTGTGTATACGACTCATTTTCTGAAGGATGGAAAATAAATGAAAGGGGAGCTTAGAATCTATAATCAAAATTTTATCCAAGAACGTTATAGGCAATTAAACCTTCACAGCATAATCGGACCATCAAACAAACATTCAAAGCCGATTATATAAAGGTACACGTTAAAGCTACATTGTTCTGCTTTAAACATTTAATCATACCATGTCTATTGTATAAATTAAGTGGTGCAGAGACTAGAAAATTAGAAAAGCTAACTTGGTATTATTTCTCAACCACACTCCTGAAACTATATTGCACCATGTTTAATGAACACCCTCCAAAGTCAGGCTGACACAGAAAAAAATGTTTGGCCTTATCAAACTATGAGAAAACTTTTACTGATACCCATGTACCAAATTCAAAACTGTATTACACACCAGGAAACTGATATTTTAACTTGGTGAATTAGGTAGAAAAAAGGTAATATAATCAAAGATAGACACAAAAAGCTGGAGTAACTCAGAGGGACAGGCAGCATCTCTGGAAAGAAAGAATGGGTGATGTTTCGGGTCGAGTCCCTTCTTCACTGAAGCTACTCAAGCTTTTTGTGTCGATCCTTGGTTTAAACCGGCATCTGAGGTTCCTTCCTACACACTTAATATAATCAAAAACTGCTTTTGACACCTTCTAATCAATCTCAAGGAATTCTTCACTTGAAATAAAATAATTTCTGCTTTTATTCTTTAATAACTTTAAATGCACAAAGACAACAACTCTTTAAAATAAATATTTATGTTGATTGCAACTATTACAAATAAGGAAAACATGAATTCTTAAACATTGTCTACAGCAGACATTGAAATGGATTTACACATACTTAGACAGTAGGTAGGTTTGATTAGATTAAAATACGATAAATCATGCTTTGACGTAAAGTCACTAGCTGCTTCTAGTTCATTCAAGGCTATTGAATCGTCAGCTTATAATCTCCATCACTACCCACTTATAGTTGAGCTGTAGACAGGTAGAAATGATCCAACAGGTTTCTTTGAAACTGTCGCAATCTTATTTCCAAATTCCCTTCGAGCAACACAATGCCATTTACATATTTTGAATGAATAAACTACCTAAATGAAGACCCCACCCCTCACCACATTTCGCATCTAATTTCAGATCTTTCACCTTACAATTTCCCTGGAACAGAAAAATAAAGGTAGGAAGCTCTACTTGGGTAAAGAATTGAAACCCACTGTCAGTCCTCAGTCGTGTCACATAATGTCTTACTTTCATCAGGCAAGGGGAGATAAGGTGAATTAAATAGAAAGGGCTCGAAGGATTGGGATGAGGCAGAAAAGTCAGCTAACTACAGCCAAAGTGACTGAGTTTTTTTTTAAGTAGTTGAATTATTACTCAAGACGAAATTCTCATCTTTTACTAAATTATTGATTTTGTACATTTTCACAAAGTTGCTATGGAAATTGGGCATAATTTTCAAAACACCTGTTATTACACAGTTGATTTGAGTCTGGATATTATGAACGATTCAAGTCTCACCATTGGTGCCATGGTTGCTGGTAATGGAGGAGTGGGGACAAATGTTCCTCTCCAATAGAATGAACTCACTATTTAATGGTGGCTGGTTCTTCTCTAAAGTTTGATTATCAATTTACTTTGTGATGAACAAATGAAGAGAATTTCATAGAATTTCAACAAACAAGGTCACAAAAAGAAGAAAGAATGCTCAAAACGTTTTCACTAATCCAACTTCATGTCATGTTCTTTTCATGAAAGATTCCATGTGTGCCCAAAACCAAGAGAGAACCAGATTTTAATTATCAAAGGACGGGAGAAATCTTGAATTTATTCAATAAGTTGAAACTCAAATAAGGCTAAGCTCAGTGAAATATAAATCCAACCTGCCTTTTTGGCTGGTGAACATTTTCAACCAAAGAGAGATGTTACCTAAATGATTTATTTCTTGTTTCTCAGATAAATCTGAGTTAAATTGTTAGGTTTTTAAGAATTCTTACCAACTGAAATGAAGATACAAGGCTCACAGAATGTGAATAATTCACCATTCTCTGTAGTCACAGAGTTAATAAAGAAAACCCTTATTCTATAAAAGCAACCCGACATCGCTCAAATTCAGTTCAATCTTTGACAGACTGATCCTGAAGAATTTCAACTTCAATACTGTATGAAACAGTACTGTACAACAGTCAAACGTGAAAATGCACTCTAGAACTTTCATAATCTTTGCATTGCATCACAAAGCTTAAAGTCAATGTTTTGTTGAATAACATTCTGGGTTAGTATTCTGAACAATATAATAAATTTTGCAAGATGATTTGAATAAATCCCTTTTTTAATTCATGCAATTGAAAAGGTACACTTCTCCACTGTTTGTTTTCAAGCTCCATCACTGAGCTTTGTGCAAGGCTCTGCTGAGGAACTGATGACTCCAGTAATATGTTTTTACTTTAGAGATGCAGCGCCGAAACAGGCCCTTCAGCCCGTGGAATCCACGCTGACCAGCAATCCCCGTACACTAGCACTGTCCACACTACGGACATTTTAGAATTGTTACCAGGGCCAATTCCTCTTTGGAGTGTGGGAGGAAACCAGGCACCCAGAGAAAACCCACACGATCATGGGGAGAACATACAAACTCCGTGAAGACAGCACCCGTAGGCAAGATTGTACCCGGGTCTCTGGCGCTGAAAGGCAGCAACTGTGCCAACGTTAAAACTAGTTGATAATAAATGACTGCATTAATATTTCAAGTTTTGCAATTTGCAACAATAATTTACATTTAACCTCCAGTAAGATCAAAAATACAAATTAGTTTTTTTTTTGCAGAGTTAGAATGGCGGTTTCTCTCCCAAAATAATTGAACAATGTCAATTTTAATGTAGAAATACTTTCGCATTCAGTTAAGTGCTAAATCTCAGGGGTTTGCTAATTTACAAAGCAGGGATTCACCACATACAATTTGCAATATATACCGTGTGTATATATGTGTATACTTAAGGAAGTAGCCCCAGAAATTGTGGATGCATTAGTGATAATTTTTCAAAACTCTTTAGGTTCTGCAGTAGTTCCTGAGGATTGGAGGGTAGCTAATGTAACCCCACTTTTTAAAAAAGGGAGGGAGAGAGAAAACGGGGATTTACAGACCAGTTAGTCTAACATCGGTAGTGGGGAAACTGCTAGAATCCAGTTATTAAAGATGGGATAGCAGCACATTTGGAAAGTGGTGAAATCATTGGACAAAGTCAGCATGGATTTATGAAAGGTAAATCATGTCTGACGAATCTTATAGAATTTTTCGAGGATGTAACTAGTAGAGTGGATAAGGGAGAACCAGTGGATGTGTTATATCTGGACTTTCAGAAGGCTTTCGACAAGGTCCCACATAAGAGACTAGTATACAAACTTAAAGCACACGGTATTGGGGGTTCAGTATTGATGTGGATAGAGAACTGGCTGGCAGACAGGAAGCAGAGTAGGAGTAAACGGGTCCTTTTCACAATGGCAGGCAGTGACTAGTGGGGTACCGCAAGGCTCAATGCTGGGACCCCAGCTATTTACAATATATATTAATGATTTAGACGAGGGAATTGAATGCAACGTCTCCAAGTTTGCGGATGACACTAAGCTGGGGGGGCAGTGTTAGCTGTGAGGAGGATGCTAGGAGGCTGCAAGGTGACTTGGATAGGCTGGGTGAGTGGGCAAATGCATGGCAGATGCAGTATAATGTGGATAAATGTGAGGTTATCCACTTTGGTGGCAAAAACAGGAAAGCAGACTATTTTCTGAATGGTGGCCAATTAGGAAAAGGGGAGATGCAATGAGACCTGGGTGTCATGGTACACCAGTCATTGAAAGTAGGCATGCAGGTGCAGCAGGCAGTGAAGAATGCGAATGGTATGTTAGCATTCATTGCAAAAGGATTTGAGTATAGGAGCAGGGAGGTTCTACTGCAGTTGTACAGGGTCTTGGTGAGACCACACCTGGAGTATTGTGTACAGTTTTGGTCTCCTAACCTGAGGAAAGACATTCTTGCCATAAAGGGAGTACAGAGAAGGTTCACCAGAACGATTCCTGGGATGTCAGGACTTTCATATGAAGAAAGACTGGATAGACTCGGCTTGTACTCGCTAGAATTTAGAAGATTGAGTGGGGATCTTATAGAAACTTACAAAATTCTTAAGGGGTTGGACAGGCTAGATGCAGGAAGATTGTTCCCGATGTTGGGGAAGTCCAGAACAAGGGGGTCACAGTTTAAGGATAAGGGGGAAATCTTTTAGGACTGAGATGAGGAAAACATTTTTCACACAGAGAGTGGTGAATCTCTGGAATTCTCTGCCACAGAAGGTAGTTGAGGCCAGTTTATTGGCTATATTTAAGAGGGAGTTAGATGTGGCCCTTGTGACTAAAGGGATCAGGGGGTATGGAGAGAAGGCAGGTACAGGATACTGAGTTGGATGATCCGCCATGATCATATTGAATGGCGGTGCAGGCTCGAAGGGCACTTATTTTCTATATTCTGTTTTCTATGTTTACACCACCAGAGTCCTGGGTTCGATCCTGACCATGGCTGCTTGTCTGTATAGAGTTTGTATATTCTCCCTGTGACCTGCATGGGCTTGTCATAATTGTAAATTGTAAAATGTCCCTAGTGTGTAGGATAGTGTTAATGTGTTAATGTGTTGGGAATGCAGGCCAGTGCAGACTCGCTGGGCTGAAGGGCTTGTTTCCGCGCTATATCTCTAAACCGTAAAGAAAGGTCCAGAAAGGAAATGAGAGAGTCAGAGATGGACTATGTGAAATTGAAGATGAACACAATATGGAAATTGGATACACAAGAGACAAAATTTGAGTTCTGCATGAGTGCAGGAAACAGCACCATTGTTGGCTCAGTCATCAGGCTTTTGGCCGACCAAGTCCATCCTTTTAGACAAATCCTGCGATTATCCCATTTTTTAAATTCTCCCCACTTTCCCATCAACTTTCTTCAAATTCTCTCATCCATCTACATAGAAGGAGCAATTTACAGTGGCTACATAACCCACCACCTCATGTCTTTGGAACGTGGGAGGAAACCAGAGCATCGAGGGGAAACCCATGCAGTCACAGGGAGAACACACAAATTCCACAAGACAGCATCAGTGGTCCCATTAAACCAGAATCTCTGGCATTGTGACGCAGCAGCTGTATTACCTGTGACACTGTATTGTCGATGACTTTAAAACAACTCTCTGCCAAGGGTAAATTTACTCTTTTTACTCAGAGGTTCACAGAAACAACGGAAAACTGGTTGAACATTAGGTACTCGCCCTGATAATAATCTTCAGGAACCAGTTGAAGTTTACAGTCATACTTGATTTCCAGGAGTGTACAAGGTAAAACTTACTAGTGAGTGACTAGCGAAACTAATCCAAGAGTGGAACACTGATACAACAATGGCTTTAAAGGTTAACATATTGTTTTATCCATTTCCGATGTAAATGATGAAAGCATTTAAGGGCTTTGCTTCACAAATTTATTATGTACTCTCTGTGCAGCCCAATTTCAGAACCCAAACACACTTACCATCTTCATCCACAGTAAGATCAACCACCTCTGCAGTGCTTTGTCGCAACGGCTGGATAACTGTAGATATTCTGTTTCTGCTCCGCTGCTCCTGATGTCTGTTCTGGGAGCTTGAGCTTTGGCCCCAGTGTACCCTTGAGTGACCAACAAGTGTGGTGTAAGACCTGGAAGCAAAACAACCACAAAATGTTAATTCACATCTAATGATATAAGGGTGCCCCCCGTTCTTAGATGACACTCCATATTGCCATTTCCTGTAAACCAAGATGTCAATAAATGAGTAGGGAAAAGTTTATTCACACTATTTTTCCTTCCCACACTCTGCAGGAGTAAACTTTATTCCATATCTCAAATTTTTGGGTAGTGATTTGTTAATTCTCTAAAGGCAAATTTACATTACCTGAACAGCCAATAACACAGGGGTAACTATATCCTATAAAGGAAAATTAAGCATGCTTGTTTGGAACTACGAATTTGGATTTGCTGAGATAACTTTTTAATATTAATATTATTGTTGCATAATATTAATATTAAAAAATGTGCTAGATGGGAGAAGAACATTCATTCCTTTTTCTTCATTCTCTCCCCAGGCAGAAGGTGTAAATGATTGAAAGCGCATACCACCACATTCAAGAACAGCTTCTTCTGGGCTGTTATCACACTTATGAACAGACCTCTCAGATGCTGAGGATGAATTCCCGAGCTTCTCTTTTACCTGTACTTTCTCTGTAACTGTAACACTATGTTTTGCACTGTTTATTTCTCCTTTGCAGTACCTGACATATACTCATGTATGGAATGATTTGCCTGGAAAGGATGCAAAATGAAAATTTTCACTGAAAGTCAGTATGTGTCCTCATATATGTACTCAATCATACCATTAACAAGTATGTCAGGTAATGCAAAAATAAGCTAGCACCAATATCAGAATTGAAATGGAGTAATTGTTTGAATTACTTTTTAATTGGAATGCAAGTGCTTCAAAAATATCTTGTTTCTGTTTATATCAGTTTAAAATATCAAAAATATCAGTTCATTCTATAAAGGTCTCAACGTAAATGAAATCAAACCTTGGATAATGGGAGAAATTTTAACAAATCCAGACTGTCAACGGTTCAATATGCCCGCTCAGTTTTACTTTTAGGGCGAAACAAGGATGTTAGTAGGTTACTTTCAATCAAAGAATATTGATGCCACCATTCAAGCTTGCTCAAGGAGAAAAAAAAATGCACATGTATACACAAAATTTAAATTAAATGTAGGAAATGCTTAAACTGGACCATCAAAATCAAAAACAATGTGCACAACAATAAATTGCAATGCCAACCACCCCCTCCAGGATTTTCCTTTTGTTATGCTATCTCCCAGTGCCACACATTCAGCTTCAACCTGCAGCATGCTTCTGCTAGCTCTCATTCCTTTTATCCTGCACCTCGGTCAGTGCTGCATCTGGTGCAATCAGGCTGGCATAACTGATTAGTGCTGTCAGTGCACACATGCACCAGATGGTAAATATAGCAATTCATGATTTTCAAAATTCAAGATGCCTATTAAGCTTGGCAGAACCAAACTTAAAACACCTGCACTCCTCCAATATTAATAGTTCGCAAACCCTTTAGCCCGAAACATACTTAATCTTAAAAATCAATAAGGTTCCCTCCTCATTCTAGCCAAACAATTTTGTATTATTGACACACTGGTCTGATTGTTGTTTTAATGAAAGAAGGCTTAATTGTATGCAACAGCAAAATAAACAAGTAATTTAGTCCAGCCAGTCTATCTACATGTTAATGCTCCACAAATGTTGCTGCCCACATTCTTCTGATCAGCATTTTCTTCCATTTCCTTTCATTTTCTATACTTATATAACCTTCTCCTGGAAATACGTGTACAATTCACCTTATCAATTTATAGTTCTATATCTTCACCATTCCCATAAATAAGTTATTTTGAATTATTTATTTGACTTCTTGGTCACCATCATATATTGACGGTACTTAATTGTATATTTTTCATTAAATGGGAACTCTTGCTTCCCTCTCCTCCCCTCCACTGCCTGGAGTAAAAACTTAATAGGTTAACCTTCAGCCTTATCATTTCAGGAGAAAAAATGAAACCCACCATTAATTATGTTTTAAATATCGTAACTACTACATCTGTACTTGTTTGTTTGTGCAGTAAACAGAATTATTCAATGCTCCCAGAAGTGGTTCAATGCTAGTTTGGAGCATATTTTCTAATTCTCAATTTAATCCTCTAAGAATAAACTACAATATTTTGCTTCTCTTCACATGAACCTGCCTCTAATTTCTGATGATTTGTATATTTGTATTCCAAGATTACTTCGATGCTACTCTCAATTAAGATCTCCGTTTGCTGATTGTGACCTGGTCATTTTCAGACCTACCGGTAAATTAATTTACTATGGTGTCCTTTTCTCACCATGTCATAATTTTGCAGCTTTCCCCCTTAAACTCACCCTCAAAAAATCTGGTCCAATTTAATGATTAAAAAAAGTTGGATTCTCAAGTCTAACGTGTGAATACACTATCTGCTTCTCCAAGTTGCTCATTAATTCTTCTTGCTTTTTGATTGAAAGGTACAACATGGCAACTGGGCCTTTGGCCCACTGAGTCTCCAGCCATCATCGATGACCCACCCAGCATTAATTCTGTGTTACCCTACTTTCACATTCCCTCCCTACACACCAGGGACAATTTCATAAGTTAATAAGTTCATTTATTGTCACATATACCAATTGGTGTAGTGAAATTCACTGGCCAGGTCAGTCATACAATTTACATTGGCCAATTAACCTACAACCCTACAATTGGAACATGGGAAGAAACCGGAGCACCCAGAGGAAACCCAAGTGGTTTTCCCTTCATTCTTGTATGGATATTTTAATACCAACTTATCCATTAACTACTAAAGCTGAAACTGTGTGCTCCAAAACCCAAGCTGGGAATCCGAGTTGAGAAATGATAGAATCACAGAATCGTTATGGCAAACACGACCATTCAACCCTTTCTGTCTAAGCTTCCTTCCATAAGAACAATCCCGACAGTCACTTTGCACCATTGTTTCCACATCACCCTGCATGTTATTCTCTTACGTCTATCTAATTCCCTATAAAAAGCACTGAGCAACAATGAAGCTCCAAGTTCCTCAGTGCAAGACTACCACGCAGTGATTAGAAAATTCTACCAACCTCATACAAAGTTATATTACAGCGACAGACTCTAAGTTTGACATTATCTGTTTGGGTTTAGAGCAATGCAAAGATTTTCACATGAATCTAGAACTCAATCTTTCTCTAAGAAGATTGTGGATGATGCTCAAATTAATCCTTTCAAGATCTCCAGACATCTGTTAACTGACATAATGGAAAATGGAACATAAACGGGCAAATGGAGCCAAAGTACTGAAGCTTTACCTAAAATGAATAGCTGAGCAGGCTTCAAATGCTGATGGTCTATTGCACTTCCGTGTTTTAATGCCTAAAAGATCATATATTAATTCACTAAAACTTTAATGCCCATCAATGTAAAACATACTTAATATAGAACCACAATGTCTAACCAAGATATTATTCTGTGTGTGAAAATGTCTGTGTGTGAAAATATACCGTTTAACTTTGTGCAAGTGTGCAAGTATTAGCATTGCTGTATCAAGGCACGGGTGTTCAAATAAAGCCAATACATATCTGAAAGCCAGGTATATTTCAGCACAAATATAATAAGAACTGAATGAACATATATAAAAATAGTTCTTCAGAAATTGATTTCTTTTGTAGTACATTAACATATGGTGTTACTTGAAGATATAGATCAAAGGTTGTAGGGAAGCATAATTTGCATTTGCAAATAAATTATTGATTTAAGGATTTTCAATCTCAAATAGTCCCAGGCATATACATCCTGCAATGGACATAGAGAGGGAGCCCACTGCGACTCAGGGCTGCTTTTCTATCTCCAACAAACATTCTTGACATGGCACTTTCCGATGCAGACTATTTTCTAGGAATGTAATCCCTCAGTAAAGTGGGGGTACACTGTAATTGTCCTTCTTTCCCCCTCACTGTGCACGGTTCTGCACTGTTGCTTCAATTTTAGTTTACCCATCTGTCTCCAACTGGTTTTTGATGCCATTGTTACCATGACAACTTTGTCTGCACCATGTTTTCTCTGGTCTCTGCATACCACTTCCTCTACAACACACATTTTGTTCAGTTTTCTGTTTCTGATGAAGGGTTCTTGACATGAAACATTGACTCAATTTCTCTGCCCATGGATGCTACCAACATCTGCTGCGTTTTGCTCCATTTATGTCAATGGTTTCCACATCAAGACTACATTTACACCAGTTCACTGATTCAGCATAATTTACCTCCACAAAGACCACAATAATACATTCCATTAAAGGCCAGAGTTTCTCTGACATCTACTTTCTGGATTTTCACATCTATGACAGCATACGCTAACACAAAACCAATCAACTATATTATTGTTAATACTTGATACAGGTAGTTCTGCTATTTTATGCATTCTAAGAAACTCTGTGCTATAGAAAATAGTGTTATAAAAACAATTGTATCAATGGAGAAATGAGGTTCGAGTTTGAGTTTAGTTTATTGTCACCTGTACTGTGATACAGTAAAACGCCTTTGTTGTTAGCAGAAAGACAATATATGATTACAATCAAGCCCTCCACAGTGTACAGATGATAAAAGGGAATAACATAACTAACGTTTAGTGCAAGATAAAGCCCAGTCAAGTCTGATTAAAGATAGTCCAAGGGTCTCGCCAATAAGGTAGGTTATAGCTCAGGGCTACTCTCTAGTTGTTGGTAGGATGGTTCAGTTGTCTGATAACAGCAGAGAAGAAACTGTTCCGGAATCTGGACGTGTGAGCTTTCGCAATTCTATACCTCTTGTCTGACGGGAAAGGGGAGAAGAGGGAGCGGCCGGGGTACGACTTGTCCTTGATTATGCTGGTGCCCTTGCTGAGGCAGTGTGAGGTGTAAATGGAGTAAATGGAAGGGTGGTTGGTTTGTGTGATGGTTTGGGCTGCGTTCACAATTCTCTGCAATTGTCCGCAACTGTCCAGGATTTACCAAACAAAATGTATGTTTATTAGCTATGTCTATTTTTATCACTGCTAAAACACTAAAAACTGTTTGTTACATTATTTAAGAGAGAATTATTGCACAAGTGTCAATAGAAACAATTGCTTGTCAATTTCAGAGGCCACTTGCAGTGAAAATGACAGACTGTATTCTTAAAATACAATGGTATCCAATTACTGCGGGGAGGCTGTATTGAAACATTTTTGGGTCCAATTTTTTTCCAAGCTAGCTTTTTTTTGGCTTGTCAATTTTCAAAGTAGCATTTAAATGGTTATCTGGTTCATAAAGGAAATCACGTTTTAACCAACTCTGCTTGCATCAGAGAAACAATGTTTCAACATTCATCAATTGCATTATATCCAATTGCATTATGGAGACCTTTCATAATGCTTGAACTAGATGAATAGAGTATTCAGTTGGTTTCTTCTTGATACCGTTTAAAGTATTTTTTCTTTCAACTGTCGGCCAACCAACCATTCTCTGAAGAATTTCTTAATCATATATATCCTAATATATATATATATATTGCCATTCTTACAGTTACGCTTTAGTTTATTGTCACGCGTACCAAGGTACAGTAAAAAGCTTTTGTTGCTTGCTATCCAGTTAGCGGGAAAACAATACATGATTACAATCGAGCTATTTACAGTGTACAGATACATGATAAGGGAATAACCTTTAGTGCAAGGTAAAGTCAGCAAAGTCGGATCAAGGATAGTCCGACGGTCACCAATGAGGTAGATAGTAGTTCAGAACTGCTCTCTGGTTGTGGTAGGATGATTCAGTTACCCTATAACAGCTTGGAAGAAACTGTCCTTGAATCCGGAGGTGTGCATTTCTACACACTTCTACACCGTTTGCCAGATGGGAATACATTTGCTTTTGCATTCTCTGTAAGTCAAAGTTTAACTTACATTCTCAGTTTAACATCTCATCTAATGACCTTTCACTCAGAGCCACAAGGAATGGCAGATGCTGGAACACTGACCAAAACACAACGTGCTGGAGGAACTCAGCAGATCAGGCAGCATCTGTGGTAGGAATCGACTGGCTATATTTCAGGTCAGGACTCTTCTGCAGACACTTCATTCAGCAATGGATTATAGCATCATCACAGGCTGTACAGAATAGGATTTTAGCCAGAAAACGCTCAAGGATTTTCATACACAGGTGCTGTTTCTCCTGGTTTATTGGACCAGGGAACATCGTCTCCAGAGAAGGAGTCAGAGGAGTAAGGTGATGTGCCTAAACGACTATCGACTGGTAGCACTAACTTCCGTGGTTATGAAGTGCTTTGAGGGGTAGGTTATGGTGGATATCAACTCCTACCTCAACTACGAACCATTACAATTTGCCTACTGCCACAACAGGTCAATGGAGGATGCAATCTCACTGGCTCTCCACTCTGCACTGGACCACTTGGACAATAAAAAGACATACGTCAGACTGTTGTATTGACTACAGCTTGGCATTCAATACCATCATCCCCTCCAAGATGGTTACCAAGTTCACGGAACTGGAACTCTGTGCATCTCTATGTAACTGGATCCTCGACTTCCTCATCAACAGACCACGGTCTGTTCGAATTGGTAAAAACACATCCTCAATAACAATCAGTACAGAAGAACCTCAAGACTGTGTGCTCAGCCCCCTGCTCTATTCACTGTGTGGCCGGACACAGTGCTAAGTCTATCTTCAAGTTCGCTGACGACATCACCGTTGTTGGACTAATTACAGATGATGATGAGTCAGAGTATAGAAGTGAGATCGATCAACTGACCAAATGGTGCTGCACAACAACCTGGCTCCCAATGTCAGTAAGACTAAGGAACTGATTGTGGAATTTGGAAGAGTAAGGTTGAGGACCCACAAAAACTGTGTATATCGACAGGACGATGGTGGAGAGAGTCAAGAGTTTAAATTCCTGGGCGTGCATATTTCTGAAGATATTAAATTCCTGGCCCCAGCACACAGATGTCATTATAAAGAAAACACATCAATTCCTCTACTTCCTGAGAAGATTACGGAGATTCGGTATGTCAGAGAGGATTCTCGAACTTCTACAGGTGTACAGTCGAGAGCATATTAACTGGTTGCATCACGGCCTGGTTCGGCAACTTGAATGCCCAGGAGTGAAGTTGTGCAAAAGGTTGTGAACACTGCCCAGTGCATCACGGGTTCTGACTTCCCTAACATCGAAAGGGTAACCGGAGTTGCTGCCTCAAAAAGGCAGCCAGTATCATCCGAGTCCCACACCACTCTGGCCACACACTCATTTCACCCCTGCCGTCGGGAAGAATGTACAGGAGCCTAAAAACTGTAACGTCCAGGTTCAGGAACAGTTTCTTCCCTACAGCCATTAGGCTATTAAACAATACAACCTCAAACAAGCTCTGAACTACATAGACCATTAATGTTATTATTGGATTATTATTGCTTGTTTGTTTTTTATGTGTACACATATGTGTGCATGTGTCATATATATGTGTGTGCATGTGTATCATATATATAGCATCTGTATACGAGTGTATGTACACACACTGAACTTTTTTTCCTTGTTTATTATATTGTTTACAGTGTACTATGTTTATACAGTCTGTTGTGCTGCTGCAAGTAAGTATTTCATTGTTCTATCTGGGACATTTGACAATAAAACACCCTTGACAGTTAGTACTCAAACAAAGCAAAGTTTCTTCTGTCAAGGGCTGTCAATTAAAATTCAGCAATTTTTGCATACAGTCAAAGAATAACAATAAGATAAGAAAATGAGCTTCAGATAAAGGATTAGCCACGATAGACACAAAATGCTGGAGTAGGCAGCATCTCTGGAGAGAAGGAATGAGCGACGTTTCGGGTAATTACCCTTCTTCAGCCATGCTCCCTTTAAATGACATAGGAGGCCTTGAGGCTAATTCCTCCTCCTGTTGTTCTTGGGTTTATACCACAACAAACTAACATAAAAACAAGTACTAACACGGAGCCTCAGCATTCAGTAGCAGTGTATGTGTTTCTGTTTCAAGTGGGAACAATTTTACACACGGACAGATCATCTTCAAGAGATGCTAAATATCAACTTGGGGTATTATGAGATTACAGTAATATTTTTATTATTCTGGATTAAGTCTTTAAAGATAAATGTCAAAAACATTTCTAGAAGTGCTCAAAAGTAACCACAGGCAAGAAATTCTACTTTCATCCACAAACCATTTGGTGCACATACCAAATTTAAAGTTAACTTTCAACAAATGTGTGGGGGAAAGCCTTTAATAGTGATTTTTTTAAATCAACAAAATCAAAATCAATGTATCAAGTTGACCATTCAGAGATGTAAAATCGAAAATCATATTTAATTCACATAGCATTATTGCTGCCAAATCACTGTACCTAGTAATTCTAAATGTAATTTCAAACATTCCTTCTAGACCTTGAAGTAACATGCAATTTCACAAATTGCCAATCTCAGGTTCAACTCACCTGCAATTGTCCCCAACAGTGACGATCTCCACTTCGCTGTCTGTTGAGGTAACATTGATTTCTTCATTGGCAGTAACCTGGGGTGCTGAGGTGGCCTCAATCACCACAACATCCTCATCAATATTTCCTGGAAACAGCACAAAATCCACAATCAGCAAGAATCTAGCATACATACTGCGTGTGATCTTGAAAATTTGGTTCCACCCAATGTGACCTATATTTCAGAGACATCAAATGCAAGTGGCCTATCATTATTAAATAGTCATTAATGCTCATCTTATATCAAGACCACGGTAGCGCAGCGGTAGAGCTGCTGCCTTATTGAGCTTGCAGCGCCGGAGACCCGGGTTCCATCCAGACTACGGGTGGTCTGTACTAAGTTTGTACGTTCTCCCTGTGACTGCGTGGGTTTTCTCTGAGACATTTGGTTTCCACTCACACTCCAAAGACGTACAGGTATGTAGGTTATTTGGCTTGGTGTATGTGTAAATTGTCTCTAGTGCATGCAGGATAGTGTTAATGTGCGGGGATCGCTGGTCGGTGCAGACTTGGTGAGCCGAAGGGCCTGTTTCCGCGCTGTATCTCTAAACTAAACTAATCATCAAAACAAAAATGATCACTAAACCTCTTGATTGGTCATTTGTTATCCACTGAATAAAATATTTTTCAGAGATAAATTCAAAACGTTATATAAGAAACTGAGCTCTAGCTACAGATTTAAATTACTACTACTTCTCTACGTCTGAAAAAACTCAACAACAAATGCAAATGCACAGCTCCACGATGGCCACTTACTCCACAATAACCTTGATCAAATTTGGATTTAGACTCTCCCTAGTTAATAGAAACACACAATTTTAATGTCCAAGAAAAGAAAAACAAAAATCTGAAACACTTTGAGGAATGCCTTTTCAGTAGAATTCAGCGATTCACAACTCAAAATGGAAGCATTTTTTCTCTCTTCAGAAATGAACACATCTCTAGCTGAAAGATATTTGTGGTATATTTCTTCACACAGATGATCATAAAGACAAGGAGAAATGAAGTTGCCTTTTAACTTTTATTTGTGGATATTTAATTTGCAGATATTGGTTTCAAATATGTTATAAGTCTATTTATGATGCCCTTTTGGTAAGGCTTTTGCCAAATACAAAATAATTTCTGTGAGAAAAACAACATAACTTGCAAGTCAGTTTTAAAGAATTTCTGCGTGCTTCATATGGAGTCATGGCTACTTTGAGGGTAACTGCAGCAGTCATGTGCATGTGCAGGAAAAATAGTATTCAAACTAATGAATTTACTTCCTCCACATAAGCTGATTATTAGTTAGCAAATTTCCAAGGGAAAATTATATTATTAATCTCCTTCGAATTACATCCATCAACACCATTCTGTCTAGTTATTCATCAAAATACCTGGCACAATAAACCTTAAGTAATTAGCGAGTTAGAAATAAGACAGCTACTGTTTGAATACGACAGGTTGAAATTTGAAATTGATTAAAGAAAATCTCAGCAAAAATGAAGACGTTAAAAAATTCAAATGGCTCGTTATTCCTTGAGAGAAGAAACTTCTTGTCTTTCTCCAGACTAAACCTTGGTTTTAAAAAATTCCCTTGCTCAAACATCAAAACAATAATAGCCATTAAGGGAGCATATTGAGAGAACTTCTTCATAAAACTGACTGCAGTGTTTGAGGCGACTCCACCACCTTCCGAGTACAAATTAGTACAGAGGTGTTCAGTGTCACCCATGTGCTATAATACATTGAAAGAGAAATTAGTTAAGGACATCTTCAAGAGCAAATAAAATAAAATAGCAAAGACTCCCATGTCTCTGGTAGTCTTATTTTCCATTCACTTAATATCATGATGAAGTAATTTGTACTGTACACAACTTTTTCTTGAGGTGGTTTGGTGCTTTGCATATCTATGCTGGAATCTTGGCAAATTCATTGAGCAGAGACTGGAAATCTGAATTTGGACCATGGGCCTGTATGACTCAGTTAAAACAAATTATCAACTGAGCAATGAAGAGTATTTTAAGCGGAAAATTCTGCCATTTTAATGTTGAGAAAAGGTCATTGTACTCTTCAAAATGGTTGAATGATGACGACCAGAAATTACAATTGAACAGGAACACTAATTTTAAAAAAAGAGCAGCAAATAAAATCGCAGCTGTTTTTTTAATCCCAGCTCTGTCATGAACAAGAGAAAAAAAGATTACTTTACACAAAACAGGTCAAGAGGGCTTAAATATTATCAGTTTGTAATTAAAGGCAAAGTTCTGTACAGCTGCAACAGATGGAGTTTCCAAAACAAATATGAGTTTATTATAATCATCACATTAGAAATCCCTCTGATACTGCTAGTTACTGGCTTGGTCCTCTATAAAAACACCACCCACACATCAGAATGGGTAATTGCATTTTAAGAATTATTACAGAGTTAATCATCATTGCATTGTCACAACAAATAACATCCTATCCTTTTTCTCCAGAGATGCTGCCTGACCGGCTGAGTTACTCCAGCACTTTGTGTCTATTTTTGGTAAAACCCTGCATTTGCAGTTGCAGTTTTGTTTCTAAATAATATCAAATTTGTTTTTGAGCATCCAGTAAACTAATTACTTTTCAAAAATAGGAAGAACACATTTTAATCTATAAATATTTTTACTAGCACTTTTCACGCTATTAAAAGTGGACAAACTTCCAACAATCAGTTTTCATAATTCAATTTGCAACCGCAATACTTTTCAGGTACTTGATTTTCTTCTTCAAATTACACAAATTAGAGACATCAGCCAAACCTTAGGCTTACCAAAACCAACTGTTTGGAACATCATTAAGAAGAAAGGGACCACTGATCGCAGAAGACTTCATGAACAGAAATACAGAGGTTACTCTGCAAGACGCAAACCACTGGTTAGCCACAAAAATAGGACGGCTGGGTTACAGTTTGCCAAGAAGTACTTAAAAGAGCAACCACAGTTCAGGAAAAAGGTCTTGTGGACAGATGAAAAGAAAATTAACTTAAATCAGAGTGATGGCAAGAGCAAATTATGCAGGAGAGAAGGAACTGCCCAAGATCCAAAGCATACCACCTCATCTGTGAAACACAGTGGTGGGAGTGTTATGGCCTGGGCATGTATGGCTGCTGAAGGTGCTGGCTCACATCTTCATTGACGATACAACTGCTGAAGGTAGTAGCATAATGAATTCTGAAGTGTATAGACACATCCTATCTGCTCAAGTTCGAACAAATGCCTCAAAACTCATTGGCCAGCAGTTCATTCTACAGTAAGACAATGATCCAAAACATACTGCTAATGCAACAAAGAAGTTTTTCAAAGCTAAAAAAATGGTAAATTCTTGAGTGGCCAAGTCAATCACCCGATCAGAACCCAATTGAGCAGGCCTTTTAAATGCTGAAGAGAAAACTGAAGGGGACTAGCCCACAAAACAAGCATAAGCTAAAGATGGCTGCAATACAGGCCTGGCAGATCATCAACAGAGAAGACACCCAGCAATTAATGATGTCCATGAATCGCAGACTTCAAGCAGTCATTGCATGCAAAGGATATGCAACAAAATACTAAACATGACTACTTTCATTTACATGCCATTGCTGTGTCCCAAACGATGCTTTATAGGAGACTGATTTGATAGTAATCAGCCAGATTTGATTTGTCCTATTTTGTAAACAGGATATTCTTTGGCAATTTCCCCCCCAGTGTGATATAGATCATGTTTAAGTTAATTTTCATAGATTAAGTTAATTTTCTTTTCATCCCGTGCTACCTGCTCCATGGTGGATAGTCGGCGACTAAACCGTCTCCCCCATCTGGTTTGCCAGGTGAGGAGGGGGCTGTGGACCCCCAGAAGGACCAAAAACAAGACCTGTCAAAGGGCGGATGAGCTTCTAGCGAGCCAACGGCCATCCACACTTCAGTAGAGGTTGTGATCACTGTCGCAAATAGCATTGTTGATAAAGCACACACACCAAAATCCTATACTTCCAGCGGCGGAAGTCCGCAGGAACTGGAGGACAGAGATGTGTGGTGCGTCCGTCACCATTCCCGTTGGAAACCAGCACCACTGCGTAGCTAATGTTTTCAACGATGATGAATGAATGATGTAGATGCGAAAATTATAGTTAGTTTTAGGCCATTGGTCTTTGCTGCAACAAGGCACTCACAATGATTTTTTGATGTCATACACAATGATTAAAATTGGATTAGGCAACTGCCTTTTGTTCTCAGAAAAAAGCTAAGATGGATCATCCACTCAGCACTTCTAAATGAATGAGGTTGCTAATGATTGAGCCTCATCTTTAGCACTCACTGAGAACAGTAATGTTCTTTGAATTGTCTCCTTCTCCTCTATTAGTTTCATTGCCCCCCAACCATTCATAATTAGAGCTAGTAAGACCACAGACCTATATTCTGACCATTTAGTTATGAAATCATGCATCACTATCAATTGCATACTTGTTGTTTAGCACGCTTGTAGTCTTGTCAGTTAACTTACAAACCTGTGCGTTTTTGGAGTGTGGGAGAACACTGGAACACCCGGAGAAAACCCACGCGGTCACAGGGAGAACATACAAACTCAGTACAGACAGCACCCGTTGTCAGGATTGAACCCGGGTCTCTGGTGCTGTAAGCCAGCAACTCTACTGCTGCGTCACTGTGCCACCCCAGGTAAGCTGCCAATGAGTTCTACTTTGATTTCAGAAAATGTAATTAAAGTGCCATGCAACATAACAGGAGACCTCAGTGTAAAGACGGAATTTTGTCTTCACAAGAATATTGTGTGCTCCTTCTACCGAAGCAGCTATGCATTTACCAAAGTTATAATGATAAGGAGAAAATCAAGTAGGTCTATCCCTCATGTTGAGTCACTTCCTCCTTTGGCACCCATATCCATGAGCAAGCCATTATTGGTGATGGAGTTGTAAGGCCCCCATTCTATCGTGTGCTTCTTCCAAATGTTTTCCCAACACTAAGGAGCACTGATTGATCAGCTGATATGACAACTGGAGGTTACTTTGTCCACATATGACTTGATGTTACCAGACACAGCATTTGTGGTCAATGCAGAGAACTTCCAGAGCAACTCCCTTCCATGTATATACCAGTTTGATGAATGTTCAGGTAGGTCTGTCCTTTTTGTTGGACAAGGCCCATCAAGGGACTATGATGGAGGAGTCTTGCTTGTTGCCTAAGATATGAGTTTATGGAAATGATTGTCAAGCTATTAACAGATTAGAAATCTTCATGTAGGACATCATTTGTCAATCTCTTAAGCACGCTCTGGTACAATAGCAAAAGTGGAAACCTGATTCAAGAGATTGGAATATAAAGTACCAAGGAACATGGGGATGCAATTGGGAGGGGCTGCGGAAGACAGAACACAGTATACTTAATGATGAAATAATCTGATATTTGTGTCATAAAATATTGGCACGCATCATGGTTTAAAACATGAAACACAAGTGTGGTCAGATAAAATAAAAGCATGCCCAATTGTAACAAGAGGTCCAGCAATTTTTAGTACATTCATTATTCTACTTCACCTAATTCTTAACTACAATTCTGTTACAGGCAGCTTTTGGGTGATCTCAAAATTACTTGCCCAAAGCTTCTATCTACATAATTATAATTTCAACACTCTATTTACACAATTGAAAGTATTTGCTTTGGCTCGATTTGGCTTATTTAGTCTGAAATCTTCCAGCAGTTTAAGTGGGTCTTAGGTAAAAGTGTGATTGAAGTCTTAATTCCACACCAATTTAACTGCTTTGTTATGTAGAAATGAGAAGGACTCTCAGGAAAGGTGCACTTTGCACCAATTTTCGTTCCATAAATGACATTTTGCCTTTTATGGTTATTGCCAAAATGGTTATTTTGCCTGGCAGATTTCTGGTATATGTCATTAAACTAAGGCTTCCGGCTGCATGGGCAACCTTCACAATAACTTTATAGCAAATAAGCAGCTAACGTGGAGTGCCCTTTTCCCTTGTGACACTCGGATCAAAGCCACAGTATACAGGGTATTCAGCCTCTCAAACCTCAAAGGGCATCTTAAACAAAATTTGCTCAGTTTTGACTTTTTCCAACTGATTTTCAACAGTGTAACAGGGGGTTAAATCAGTGGTTCAGGATTTAGCGTACTTTATTAATAAGTATCTCTTGACATTACCTTTCACCTACTTTATTTCCACAGAAGTCAGATAAATTCTAGTTTGGAAATTCTTGCCACCTTGAGAGGATGACATCAGTTGTTTACAACTATGTTCAGACCAAAACACTATTTTTTTGTAATTTCTCCTCACCCCAAAACAGCCTTCCGAACTGCTCTGTCCCATTATTGTTACCTGATATATCACTACGAATATACAGTAAATGACAATTAAGCCAGATTTGGATTGTTTGGATATTCTGATGGTTCGGCAGCTGGCTCTCACATTATTCTGGAATGCAGGCCAGGAATCAGACAGCAAGCAGAGCGTGTGGTCAGGGGCTGGGCGTGGAGTGCAACTCAAGCTGGAATTAAGTGTGGGTCAGCTTTGCAGCTAGCGTACACAGTGCTTATATATTTCCTACATTTAAACTCCAGTAGTCTGGAAAATCTGCTAGTCTGACCAAAGTCCCAAGGGTACCAGATTCACTGTACTCAAAAATGGTGATGCCCGACACGTCTCACATAAAACTGTATCTGCCAATTATTTTCCTCCATCACTGCTCAATCATTCCCCCCAAATTCAGGTTCAAATACATGATTATCAGTTTCCCTGATTAAACACTGATCCCTATATGCAGTTTGGAGCTTGGAATAAAACAAATTACAATGTTTAAAGATTGCATGGACCAAGGTTTGGCCCATGAGCTGAATGGGCCCCAAAATCTAATGATTAAAGCCGAGAGAGATCAAGCAGTTGTCTGTAAGTTAAATTACTTTTGCAGCTTCAATGATCATCCAAATGGATTTTAAACAGCTGTACGAAAAGAACTTGGGCCACTGTGTTGAGAAAGCAAGCTTTCAAACAAGTTATATCTGATATAAGCTATTAATTCCCCAAAGATAATTTAATGAGTAGCCAAAACTGTTTGGTATCTTAATTACTATTAAATAACCTTAATTTAAATGCAATTATTTTTATTGAATCTTTGTTGCTTAACTTAAATTCTGAGTTTTATTAACCATCAACCATGAAACATCACCTGCTAGCCAGTAATTTTAAGCCCTCCAGCTGTTATTCACTAAACCTGTATGATGTGTTTTACTCAGTAATGAGTCACATAAGCTATCTGTCAAAATGTGAACAGACCGCAGTAACAACAGACTATATTGTCTTTTTTCAAGCTTGTAACAGTTGCACTGCAGTCCTCCGTATTTCCTGATTATATTTTTAGCACATCTTTTAATACATCAACAAAAAAGAACAATTTCAAAAGCTATTGTATAAGAATTATCTCTGCCTTGAAATATTCTTTAAAAACATAAAGCATTTCCAAGCTATTAATCCAACAGCGATAAACAAAATATGATCCCTCCTGAATTTTTGTGATGTCATAAATTTACAGACAAAAAAATCTAGATAATGACAATTTTAAGATAAACAATGAGCTATTACTAGACTGCTTTTTTTCTGTAGTATTGCTTCTTATCGTCAGTGTGCTTGAGATGAACATATCTGAGTACAGTGGTCTGAGAATGGAATGGAGATTGTGATGAGTGAGAGCGGTGGGTTTGAGCATTGGTGAGCAAAGGTGTGTAGAATCTTTTCAACACATGCCTCTGATTCAACCAAGCAACATTTGCTCCAGTTTGTATGTGGTTTGTGAATCATTTAACTTTTTTTTTTTAAAGTTCATACAAAGTGTGGGAACAGATTGGATTACATTTTAATGGGATGCTTTCTAAATTAAAAATATGGAAGGTAATTTCAGTCCATTATGTCTTACGGCTAGCAGCATGTGGGAATTCAAAGTCATATAGTATGGACACAAGCCATTTGGCCCATCATGAGCTATTCGTGCGTGCATGCACGCACATGCGTGCGTGTGCTCCCTGAATGCATCTACAGAAATGCAACCGGATGATTCATGATCACAACATTGTGATGGCTTAACTGTACAACAGGGGAGGAAGAAGAGAAGAATAGTGGGGGGAATGTCTGCGGCCACAGTTCTGGGTCACTGGGACAGTTTCTGGGGAAGGGGGAACCCGTTCAAGATGGAGAGGTTGCACCTGAACTAGAAAAGGTCATACATTCTTGTGAGGATGTTTGCCAGAACGGTCTGGAAAGGTTCAAGCTAAGTTGGCAGGAAAGGGGGGGGGGAAGTGTGCGGGGGAAGAGACAAGTGGGTAAAATAAGTGCAGTCAAATAACAGAAGCAGCCCAAGCAAGTCAGTGTAATGGAGGCAATAGTGTCATGTAAGGATCTACAGCACATGGACAGGATATGAAGAGTGAAGGCCTAATTGGATCTACTGTACTGTAAGGAGTCAGGACTTGGATCAGGCAGATTAATTTAGAGTTCATTTTCAGAGCAGCAGTAGTACTGAAACTAATCTTAGCTGTGAAAGTAGTTGCAGAGGAAAGCATTTTGGAGACAATGACCATAACTTAGTAAATTCAAAGGCACATGAGAATTGGATATCAGAGACAACGAATAAAGGAGGGATGGACTGGTAACTCAAGTGTGAGGGGATGGAAAAGGTTTGGTCACATGCAATTCTGATTTGTGATCAATTACTGTATAATTAGGGAGAATATCCTAGTGTTTCTTCAAATGAAACAAAACAGTTAAGATAGAGCCAGAAAGAGATTGCATACGAATTTTTGGAGACCATTCCAAAGAACATGAGATCAAATCAAGGAGGGATGTTAGATTGGATGCGGTTTGGTCACTGATGTTCAATTACTGTAGTAGGAGATATCCTAGTGTTTCTTCAAAGAAAAATCACTTTACTGGGTGGTTACACCAGGTCTCCAAACAGTCAGCAGGAGATAAGAGCATAAATATGAGCAAATTTAAAATAAAGGGACACAGATTCTGTCTGACCAATTTAACTAAATTTTTCCAAAGAGGTATCAAAACATATTGATACGGGTAATTGATGTGACAAAGAAGCTTTTGACATGGTCCCATATGGAAGGACACAAAGTGCTGGAGTAATTCAGCAAGTCAGGCAGCATTTCTGGAAAACATGGAAGGGGGACTGGCTGAAGAGGATAGAGCCCAATTAATCAAGGACAAAGATCTGGTAAATAGTTTTAGTGAGGATAGGTTAATGGGTTTAGTAAGGTCAGTATGGACATAATGGACCAAAGGACCCATTTATTGACAGCAACTTTATGTGTTTCAAGGTATATACAATGGCCAATCTATTTTAGGGAAGTGTTGATTGTCACCTAAAAACATCAATGATTTAGATGAAGGGATTCAAAGTAACGTTAGCAAATTTGCAGATGACACAAAGCTGGGTTGCAGTCTGAACTGTGAGGAGGATGCTATGAGAATGCAGAGTGACTTGGACAGGTTGGGTGAGTGGGCAGATGCAGTTTAATGTGGATACATGTGAGGTTATCCACTTTGGTAGCAAAAAACAGGATTATTATCTAAATGGTGTCAAGTTGGGAAAAGGGAAGTACAACGGGATCTGGGGGTACTTGTTCATCAATCAATGAAAGTAAGCATGCAGGTGCAGCAGGCAGTGAAGTTTGAGGAGGTGCAGCATAGGTTAATTCCCAGGATGGCGAGACTGTCATATGCTGAGAGAATGGAGCAGCTGGGCTTGTATACTCTGGAATTTAGAAAGATGGGAGGGGATCTTATTGAAACATATAAGATTATTAAGGGTTTAGACAGGCAGGAAACATGTTCCCGATGTTGGGGGAGTCCAGAACCAGGGGCCACAGTTTAAGAATAAGAGGTAAGCCATTTAGAACAGAGACGAGGAAACACTTTTTCACACAGAGAGTTGCAAGTGTGGAATCCTCTGCCCCAGAGGGCGGTGGAGGCCGGTTCTCTGGATACATTCAAGAGAGAGCCAGATAGGGCTGTTAAAGATAGCAGAGTCAGGGGATATGGGGAGAAGGCAGGAACGGGGGGGGTACTGATTGGGGATGATCAGCCATGATCACGTTGAATGACAGTGCTGGCTCGAAGGGACAAATGGTCTACTCCTGCACCTATTGTCTATTTGCTGTCCATGAATAATAATAAAATGGATTGAGCAGGGTAATTATTTTCTTTCATTTTTTATTTAACATTGGAAAATATTTTTAACCATGACAAATCACTAATGAAAACTTGATATAAATGTACACTGTGCACAATTAACAACTCCAGTGTTTGGTGCGGCACAGAAACAAACAGAATCAGATCTGATCTTAATGTGCACGCTGTTGCTTAATATCAACCATAATGATGGTGGGCAAATGCAATTCCCTGAACAAGTTGATGTTAAGAAACAAATATGGAAAAATCTGCATGCACCATCATTATACGGTTGACATATTGACAAATGTGTTGTGTGCAAGAGGCAGTTAAATGGGGAATTAGTTGAAGGAGAAAAATGAATTGTGCAGATTTAGGTCAAGGTCTGGAACTAGCCTACATATTTAGACCCTTGATCACTATTTTGCATTGGCTATTCTTTATAATACTCCCATTCCTTTTGCATTTGCATCAAAAACAACAACCCGAGGAAGCACACATTATATTTATTAATAATTATTTATAGATGAAAGGGCATTTCAACAATGCCAATTTGTTTCTGACGGGTACATTACTGTATGCAACAACTTATTCTGAACATTCTCTGAAACACACATTAATGTACATGTACCGTGCCCTCCATAATGTTTGGGACAAAGACCCATCATTTATTTGTTTGCCTCGTTGTACTCCACAATTTAAGATTTGTAATAGAAAAAAAAAATCACATGTGGTTAAAGTGCACATTGCCAGATTTTAATAAAGGCTATTCTTATACATTTTGGTTTCACCATGTAGAAATTATAGCAGTGTATATACATAGTCTCCCCATTTCAGGGCACCATAATGTTTGGGATACAGCAATGTCATGTAAATGAAAGTAGTCATGTTTAGTATTTTGTTGCATATCCTTTGCATGCAATGACTGCTTGAAGTCTGCCATTCATGGACATCACCAGTTGCTGGGTGTCTTCTCTGGTGATGCTCAACCAGGCCTATATTGCAGCTATCTTTACCTTATGCTCATTTTGGGGGGTAGTCCCCTTCAGTTTTCTCTTCAGCATATAAAAAGCATGCTCAAATGGGTTTGGAATGGATGATTGACTTGGTCACTCAAGAATTTACTATTTTTTAAACTTTGAAAAACTCATTTGTTGCTTTAGCAGTATGTTTTGGATCATTGTCTTGCTGTAAAATGAACCACCGGCCAATGAGTTTTGAGGCATTTGTTTGAACTTGAGCAGATGGGATGTGTCTATGTACATCAGAATTCATTATGCTACTACCTTCAGCAGTTGTATCAACAATGAAGGTAAGTGAGCCAGTACCTTCAGCAGCCATACATGCCCAGGCAATAACACCCCTATCTGTTACACAGATGAGGTGGTATGCTTTGGATCTTGGGTAGTTCCTTATCTCCTCCATACTTTGCTCTTGCCATCAATCTAATATATGTTAATCTTCATCTCATCTGTCCACAAGACCCTTTTTCCTGAACTGTGGTTGCCCTTTTAAGTACTTCTTGGCAAACTGTAACCCGGCCATCCTAATTTTGCGGCTAACCAGTGGTTTGCATCTTGCAGTGTAGTCTCTGTATTTTTGTTCATGAGATCTTCTGCAGCCAGTGGTCAGTGACAAATCTACACCTGAAGAGCATTTCTGATCTGACGGACAGGTGTTTGGGAATTTTTATTTATTATAGAGATCTGTCATCAGCTGTGGAAGTCTTCCTTCGCCTGCCAGTCCCTTTGCGATTAGTAAGCTCACCAGTGCTCTCTTTCTTAATAATGTTTAAAACAGTTGATTTTGGTAAGCCTAAGGTTTGCCTGATGTCTCTAACAGTTTTATTTGTGTTTCTCAGTCTTATTTGGCTTTCATTGGCACAACGTTGGTCCTCATGTTGATAAACAGCAATAAAAGTTTCCAAAGGTGATGGAAAGACTAGAGGAAAAACTCGGTGCTGCGAGCTCTCTGATACCTGCATTAAGGAGGCATTTAAATACACCAGAGCAATTACAAACACCATGTGAAGCCATGTGTCCCAAACATTATGATGCCCTGAAATGGGGGGGGGGGGGGGGGGGGGGACTATGTATAAAAACAGCTGTAATTTCTACATGATGAAACCAAAATGTATAAAAATACCCTTTAATAAAATCTGACAATGTGCACATTTAAACACGTGTGATTTTTGCTATTACAAATTTCAAATTCTGGAATACAGAGGCAAATAAATAAATGATGGGTCTTTGTCCCAAACATGATGGAGGGCACTGTAACTAAGGTTAAGTGGCAGGTAACGTCTCCATGAAAATGAATTGAACCATGCACGTCATCACAGAACAAAATTGAATTGTATAGTAATAATCTGAAAGATACCTAATATCTTCATTGACTACTTCAATCGTAGTTTAAGCATCTTTCTGGTAATGTTAACATGTACTGACTATGATAGGATGGTGGCAAGATAACAGAGAATTACTACTGCCTTTTGATAAAGATAATTTCACAATGCTTTTGATCAGGGAATTACAAAATTTTAATCCAGTAACAATGAAGGCAAACAATTTATTTCCAAGTCCATGTAAATTTAAGGAAATGTTTAATGAGGTGGTGCTCCTAAGCCTGCAGTCTTTGCCCTCTTTGTGGGCCAAATGCAATTAAACTAAGTTTCATCATTTGAATATCTATTTGTATTACAATAGTATAATTTCTGCCAGACCCAGGATTTGCATTTTAATCAATTTTTCATACTATAATTATGCCCATGGTATAAATGCAAAATCAATCAGGATTTAATGGTGTCACAATATGACAACATTCCAAAACTAAGGAGTAACAATTGGGAAATATTCAAGTTACCATAATTGCTTAAATACCAATAATACATATATTGATGCACAGTTAGAAGGATACAATGAAAAAGCAACTTAATACCCATTATTTTACAATTTCTGAAGGCTCAAAGTTTTACCTGAGGCAACTGTTGTATTATTTTGGTGGCTTTCATTCCTCGACATATATAAATCCTCTTCTCCTTCTGTGGAAGAGCTGGAGGAGGATTCACTGCTCAGGTCATTATCGCCCGAACTGCTAGAACTTGACAGTAAGGCATACTTCCTGCAAGCAAAAACTTCCCTTTTCTTCCTCTGCAATAAAATCCGTTCTTTTTGCTTTTGAGTCCGTTGAGAAATATTGGGTTTCTTAAATTTTTTTCTCTGTTGAGGCCTTCGCAGACTGCTATGTGGGAGACAAGGTCGCTTGATTAACATCCCTGATATCGATTCCTGTTCAGACCTAGGCCACTTGTGCATTTTTGAATCAACTGTTCTACTTGTGCCACTCAATACCGCTTGGGAATGTCTGTCTGGAATCTCCTCCTCTTCTTCTGAAGTCACTGTATCAGAATCTCCAAAATGTAGACTTGAAGAAGGTGATGAAACACATTCACTAAAAGAAGAATCATCTGCATGGTCTTCCGACTGCATACGAGGCCTCAGACCAACGTTACCTGGGTGATCTTTCAAATTAGAGTTCTGAATTTCTGATGGACCAGCCTGCTGGCTTTTGCGCTTTTTTCTGACAACAATCATTTTCTCCTGTTCTAATCTGTTCTCATTCATGTCCTTGATCGACTTTCCCGAATCACAAACGTGAGAGAACTCATTTACAACCTTACTTGCAATCATTTCAACGTCTGTCCTGAAACTCTTCGTTGCCAGGATTGGCTCAGGGTTCATTAATGACTCCTTGGAACTCTCCTGTCTTTTGGGTGCATCAGATGTTATCTCAGTCTTCATATCCAGGCTGAATGTCAGATTTAGAGGAGTTACATCTGGAAGTCCATTAAGGGACAAGGTGATCTTATTCTTGAACTCAGTTCTGAGGGGGAAAAAAAGGAGAAAAAATATTAGTCATGATCTTACAAAATGGGATACTTCTGCAATTGGAAGATTATCTGCTGAGTACCAAAAATGTAGAAGCAATGGAGAAGGTGTAATTTACAGAGATGGAATCAGTATGTGATAACTATCATAAATTGCAAAATAGTTCTTTTCTCCAGTAAATTGGAGCATGAGTGGCAGTCCGAGATCCATTTACACTTGAAGATGGTGTTACATTTACCAATTAGTATGCTCACCTGGATAAGCCGGGAAGCACTGAGAGTCATGTTATTTTACTTCTCCAGTGCTTTTAACACCATCCGGCCTGCAAATTGATGAAGAAGCGGGTGGATGCTCCATTGGTGTCCTGGATCACCAGCTACCTGACTGGACGACCACAGTATGTATGTCAGGTTGCAGAACTGTGTCTCGGATGTAGTAGTGAGCAAAACAGGGGCCCCATAGGGGACGGTACTTTCCCTCTTCCTGTTCACCATCTACACCTCGGACTTCAGATATAACTCCGTCTCCTGCCATCTGCAGAGTTTTACGGATGACTCTGCAATTGTAAGCTGCATCAATGAGGGGAGGAAAGCTGAATACAGAGGTATAGTCAACAACTTAGGTGTGGTGTGGGTTGAATGACCTGCAGCTCAAAACTGACAAGACTAAGGAGTTAGTGGTGGACTTTTGGAGGAAAGGAACACTCCTGTACCCTGTCTCCATCAATGGTGTGGATGTGCAGTTTACCAAGGAGTTCAAATACCTTGGAGTGTACCTGGACAGTAAACTGGACTAGTCCAGGAACTCTGAGTCCCTGTACAAGAAGGGACAGAGCCGGCTGTAATTTTTGAGAGCGGTCCGCTCCTTGAACGTCTGCAGTAAGATGCTGCAGATGTTCTGCCAATCAGCGGTGGCCAGTACCATCTTTTTCGCTGTTGTGTGGCCGCTGACACGAACAGGATTAACAAGCTCATCAGGAAGGCTGGCTCCGTCCTGGGGTTGGAGTTGGATTCATGGGAGGTGGTTTTGGAGGGGAGGATGCTCCTCAAACTACGGAGCATCTTGGACAATACAGCTCACCCCCTCCATGACATACTGGTCAACCTGAGGAGTACTTTCGGCAACAGACTGGTTCCACTAACATGCAGTAGACCGCCTCCCCCAAAAACTTTGCACATCCCCCCCCCCAATTCTTTCCACTCATCACTTTAATTTCACGTTTCATGTATCTTGTGTTTTATGGCTGTTGGCAGATCAATTTATCTCCTGGGATAAATAAACTTCTATCGTATCGTATTGCAAGTCAAACCGACAACTTTCTTACATCCAAAAAAAATAACTGCAAACATTTCTATATATTAAAGTTGGAACTTGCAGTTACAGAGCAACTTTCACAATACATTTAAGGACATTCCAAAGTTCATTTTAATGAAAAAGCCATCTCTCGTGTAATGTAGAAAAGAGGCAACCAATTGTACCCAAAAATATCAATGCTTTCGTGCCATGATACAAAATATTTTTTTATTAACATTGATTGGTATGTATGTGTTGGCCAGACACCAGGGGTAATCCCCTTTGCACTTCTGAAACAACGCCATAGAATATTTAGTATTTGAAAGAGACAGAGCTTTGGTTTCATGTCTCATCCAAAAGATGTCACCTCCAGAAGTGCCATGTTCCTTCAGCATTGAATTGCTCTGTCTGTCTAAGTGTTGCGTTTCCACTTCCGGAGAGGGTCTTGAATCCATGCCACCTTATGATTCAGTGGTGCATGAGGAATTATGACTGACATGCTGATTTATTTAAAAATGACATCTGAAGTTTATCATAAACCTCCTCCAACTTTACTTCATCTGATCTTTTTTAAATGTCCTTCTATTCCATTTGCTCTGATGATTTAATTTCTCCTTAACTACAGCTATGCCAAGTACATATTTTATCTACTCAATGAGTAATATCGTTTTAAAATTACTATCGGGTTTATTATGACTTTTAAGGAACACCTTATGTGATCCAACAGAAAATAATGGCAAGTAACTTGATCAACAAAATAGCCAGTATAACCCAAGGTTTCAATGGCCAGATAAGAAAAACCATAAGTATAGTATTGTTGCCTGGTGATTTTCATTTTTTTTTACAGAAGACTGAATTAAATCACATACAACAGGTGCCGAGCGGTCAAAAACCTTGGGCCTCTGAAAGATTGCACTATTAGATGGAAGGTCAAATTAAAGAATCTCTTTGTTGTGCATAGCAGCTAAACTAAAAGGGATCTTGGAACATGGCACAGAGTTTGGACATCATTTTAAGGAACTTGCAGCTAACCACATGATTATACACTAACGTGAAGAACAAGCTTCAATGCAACCCATGTATATTCCGCAACAAATCTGAAATCTTGCACTGTATTGTATTGCCTCCCATAACATTACAGGGCAGCGCAGTGGTAGAGTTGATGCCTTACAGCACCAGAGACCTGGGTTCGGTCTGACTACGGGTGTTGTCTGTTTATGGCTCCCTGTGGCTGCATGGGTTTCTACGGTTTCCTCCCACATTCCAAAGACGTGTAGGTTTGTAGGTTATTTGGCTTCTGTGAATTGCCCCTGGCGTGCAGGATAGAATTTGCGTATGGGTGTATTTGTGCTCGGCTGCGACCTGACCCCGGAGATTCGGAGGCTTACCGCAGGTCTGGTGGACAGTGACACCGGGAGTCCGCGGGTCCCTGCTGGGAGACCGCTTTTTGGGGCTTCTGCAACGGCGACTTCACCCGCCCGAGTTGCGGGGTTGAAGAGTACCTGCAGTGGGGCCTTACATCACCCGGCGCGGCTTGGAATGGCTGTGGGACTTTGCTAGTGCACGCCGGGATCTCCAACAACAAGACACGGAGTGCGGCCTTGCATCACCCCGCGCGGCGTAAAATGGCCGCGGGACAATTACCATCGCCTGCCGGGGGCTTTGACTCTGACATCGGGAGGGGGATGGGGAGTGCAGGGGAGAGATAAGTTTTTGCCTTCCATTACAGCGAGGAGGACATGCGCTGTGATGGATGTTTGTCTAAATTGTGTTGTGTCTTGGTTGTTTCTTGTGTGTATGACTGCAGAAACAACATTTCGTTTGAAACTCAATGGAGTTCAAATGACAAATAAATTGTATTGTATTGTATTGGGTGATCACTGGTCAGCACCAACTCAGTGATCCAAAGGGCCTGTCTCAAAACTAAAACACCCGGTGGCTTGAAATATGTGCATTTGGATTTAATGTAAACTTCTAGGAAGGGCTTTGTGACTCTCTCCTGCACATGAGACCATCTTCTAAACTGCTAAATACATAATCCCAGACTGCACTCATTAGGACTGTAGGCTAGGTAGACAAAAGTGTGAAGAAGGGTTTCGGCCCGAAAACGTTGCCTATTTCCTTTGCTCCATAGATGCTGCTGCACCCGCTGAGTTTCTCCAGCACTTTTGTCTACCTTCGATTTTCCAGCATCTGCAGTTCCTTCTTAAGTACTGTAGGCTATTTGGTTTCCTAATAGGCATCCTGCACTCAAACCAAGTTGTTTCTCAATATACGAACAATTTTGGGAAGCTCTAGAATTTTCTGTAAAGTTAGAATCTACATGAATTAATACAGTTTTAATTATGAGAGCAGAAGAAAAAAAATTCTCAACTGTAAATGAGAGAGAATTGAAAATCTGACTCAATGAGAGAACATTGAATGGAATGCAAGGCATCCTGTCAGACATGCTTTTCTTTTGAACTTGTTGCTCCAGAAAGAACAAATGGTTCTTTCCACAGCAGCCATCTCAAACAAACCAATTTGGATTCCTTCATCTTTAAATTGTGAAGCATAATAAAATGACACCAGCATCTTCGCCAACTGGTGATTCTGACTTCCCCATCTCACACTCCTTTCATGTGGTTCAACTTGTATTGTAGAATTTTTATTTTTTTATTTAAGTAAATTGGAAATCATTCTAATTTGAAAGAGCTATATCTTTAAAACCTAGATAACGCTGTGGAGTGTTTTTTCTGTATCCTTCAGTTCTCAATATCTGACTCCCTATGCAAAACTAAACACAAAAAGAAATCCCCATTTGGGACTGTCACCAGCTAATTGATGGAGGTTTCTACAGTAGACAATAGAAAAAGAGCAAAATAAATACAAAGCCAGTCGCACAAATAAATCTGTAGGTTCTAACATTCTTCATTAACCTGCTGTGCAAATAGTGGTAAACTATATGTGAATGTACACTTGCAAGCTGTTCAGCCAACTTATATTTATAGTTTTCAAGAAGGAACTGCAGATGCTGGAAAATCGAAGGTACACAAAAATGCTGGAGAAACCCAGCGGGTGCAGCAGCATCTATGGAGCGAAGGAAATAGGTAACATTTTGGGCCGAAACCCTTCTTCAGTCTGAGACCTTATTAGTTATACGAAAGTAAACAATCTCTTGTTAAAAAGAGTAATCCTGATATCCTGGTCAATATTTATTTTCCCAGTATCACTGAAACTAATAATTTTGAATTTAAACAATGCCGTAGAAGCTTATTTCACAGAACTCAAGCCTCTACTTGTGCACCATTTCACCATTCAACAGTAGTGACCAAGTACCGATCAATAAAATGGTTCTACTGGCTGATTTCATACTCATTTCCCCAACGTGAAAGCACCAATACCTCTGGGCAACCTGCAGTCTACCCAACATTTATAAGTCAGTGGCATAACTTTAACATCACATGGGAAAGCAAAGGATTTGTTCCCAAACGAACTGATAGCCAAATATAAAGCTCAACAATTAAAAATTTAGATCTCACAGGATGCAGACAACACCGAAAACACACACCTTTATAATTGCCTTGGCAGCTGAGGAGGCAGTGAAGTGTCAACTACTTTAGTGGGTCAGGGGGTCGCAGATAGCCCAAAACAAGCATTTCATAATTACCATTATAGAGACACAAGAAACTAACTGCAGATGGAACAAAAAATCTAACAGCGAGAGGAAGTCAGTGGGTTGAGCAGCAGCTGGAGGGGAAGAGAACTGTCGATGTTTCGGGTCGCCATTCTGCAGCAGATCAATTCCATTCCGCCAACTGATGCTGTTTGACCCATTGGTTTCTTCCAGTAGTTTTTCTGTAAACCATTACAGAAACTTGTTTATACTTTAATTACCAGAAATTAAATTCCACATCTGCCAAGGTGGGATTTACCTCTGTACTCCACAATTTGAAATTTGTAATAGAAAAAAATCACATGGTAAAAGTGCACATTGTCAGATTTTAGTAAAGGCCATTTTTATACATTTTGGTTTCACCATGTAGAAATGACAACAGTGTTTATACATAGTCCCCCCATTTCAGGGCACCATAATGTTTGAGACACAGCAATGTCATGTAAATGAAAGTAGTCATGTTTAGTATTTTGTTGCATATCCTTTACATGCAAGGACTGCTTGAAGTCTGCAATTCATGGACATCGCCAGATGCTGGGTGTCTTCTCTGGTGATGCTCTGCCAGGCCTGTATTGCAGCCATCTTTAGCTTATGCTTGTTTTGGGGGCTTTCTCTTCAGCATATAAAAGACATACTCAATTGGGTTCAGATCAGGTCATTAACTTAGCCCCTCAAGAATTGACCATTTTTTAGCTTTGAAAAACTCCTTTGTTGCTTTAGCAGTATGTTTGGGATCCTGAAGAAGGGTTTCGGCCCGAAACGTTGCCTATTTCCTTCGCTCCATAGATGCTGCTGCACCCGCTGAGTTTCTCCAGCTTTTTTGTGTAACCTGTTTGGGATCATTGTCTTGCTGTAGAATGAACCGCCGGCCAATGAGTTTTGCGGCATTTGTGTGAACTTGAGCAGATAGGATGTGTCTATACCAGCGGTTCTCAACTGGGGTTCCCCGGAACGCTAGCATTCACTAGAGGTTGCTAGGGGTTCCAAGAGAAATAGTGATAATCATATTTAAATACATTTTTGAGTCATTTTTGTGTTTAATTTCATATTCGTAATTTTATTATACACATATGGCATATTCTTGGAATATTCTTGCGTATTTAGCAACATCTATACACCTTATATTTAGCGACGTCTCTACGGCACCAGTGCGAAACGTCCTTTAGTGGTCAGTGGACAGGAGCTGTACTTGACAGATTTGTGTATCATCAAGTGACTCACTTGAGTACAAACGCACGGTCTCCATATGTCCCGTCTGTGCTCGCTGGCGTACAGATACAGTCCTTCATTCACCCATGTTATTTAGTCATTTTTACCCATCATTTAGGGATGTTATATGAATTTGAAAAAATTATGTTTATGTTTATTTTTTTAGTTTTATCAAAAGTTTATTTATCTATGTTTTGTCAATTCATGAAAAGTTTGTGTGATGTTTTTACTCTCTCTCTTCCCACCTCCCCCAGTTAGTTCTGTTTGCCTTTATTTGCTTCAGTTTTGAACAAGCAGTTTGGTTTCAGTTATTTTAAAATATATTATGTTTGCCTCTTGAACTTTAAGTTTATGAAAGAGAAAGAGATTAAGATATATAATAATTTTCATGTAGGGGTTCCCCGAAACATGACAGTTGTTTCAAGGGTTCCGCAAGGGTAAAAAGGTTGAGAAACACTGGTGTAAACATTTCAGAATTAATTATGCTACTACCATCAGCAGTTGTATCATCAATGAAGATAAGTGAGCCATACATGCCCAGCAGCCATACGTGCCCAGGCCATAACACCCCTACCACCATGTTTCACAGATGAGGTGGTATGCTTTGGATCTTGGGCAGTTCCTTCCCTCCTCCATAATTTGCTCTTGCCATCACTCTGATACAAGTTAATCTTCATCTCATCTGTCCACAAGACCTTTTTCCAGAACTGTGGTTACTCTTTTAAGTACTTCTTGGCAAATTGTAACCCAGCAGTCCTATTTTTGCAGCTAACCAGTGGTTTGCATCTTGCAGTGTAGCCTCTGTATTTCTGTTCATGAAGTCTTCTGTGGTTAGTGACCTTTGACAAATCCACACCTGACTCCTGAAGAGTGTTTCTGATCTGTCGCACAGGTGTTTTTTTCTTTAATATAGAGAAATTAATTCTGTTATCAGCTGTGGCGGACTTCCATGGCCTGCCAGTCCCTTTGTGATTAGTAAGCTCACCAGTGCTCTCTTTCTTTCCAATAATGTTGATTTTGGTAAGCCTGTTTGGCTGATGCCTCTAACAGTTTTATTTGTGTTTCTCAGTCTCATAATGGCTTCTTTGACTTTCATTGGCACAATTTTGGTCCTCATGTTGATAAACAGCAATAAAAGTTTCCAAAGGTGCTGGGAAGACTGGATGAAAGACTCGGTGCTGAGAGATCTCTTATAACTAGATTAAGGAGGCAATTAAACACACCTGAGCAATTACAAATACCTGTGAAGCCATGTGTCCTGGCTTTGCAGGTATGGTGCCCTGAAATGGGGGGGACTATGTATAAACACAGCTGTAATTTCTACATGGTGAAACCAAAATGTATAAAAATGGCCTTTAATAAAATCTGACAATGTGCACTTTAACCACATGTGATTTTTTCTATCCTTTTTCCTTAAATTGTGGAGTACAGAGGCAAGTAAATACATGTCCCAAACATTATGGAGGGCACTGTTGCATACTAATAGCATGTGTAGTAATTCAGCTCTAGAATAAGATAGCCAGTGACATCATTCACTTCTGCAAGGTTGAACACGGATAATCTGGCAACTGATGGCTCGCTCACCCCTATAATCCAGACAAAATTGAGTGCTCAGTTGATATTCTCATAGCAGCCACAAATGCAATGCGAGTGGTGAACGCTCTTTCTGATCGCGTCCCTCTGTCGTGAAAGAATTAACGATGCAGTGTTAGGATCGCTGGAGAACACGGATAGGTGACACCGGGACCCTTCCTCAGGCTGATTCAGTTGGCTATGTCACTCAAGCACATTGCAAAGTTTCACTTTAAAACTGGGTATCGATGCAGCTGGTCTGCACCAGCCAGCCCTTCCTCACCGGTAGTGCGGCTGTTGTTGTGACTTACGTGTAGTTCTTCAGTGTGCCCCCACTGTCAGAACGCGCTCAGTCATTGTGGGGATTGCAAATACACACAATCAGAAAATACTGGAAAAACACATTTGTAGTGTGAATTCCAATACTTGTCTACATTTTCTAGAATCAAAAAGCAAATAATTGCTTGACTAGCGCAGTGCGAAGGCAAATGGGCCAGAGACCAAATAGCACATTGCTATTCTCATTTAGATGGGGTGAAAGCATGTACTAAAACAAGTTAGAACACAAAAATATCCATGACTGGATGACATGTTGGGTAGGTGGTGGTGAAACACAGCAGATAATTTTAAGACTATGAGTAGAATAGGGAAAATTTTGAACGTGCTTAACCAACCACTTTAAGGAGTTTTAAAAAGGTCAAAAGCAAGTCACTGACAGCAATGCATGTGTTCATTCTGCTTGAATTAATGCTATTTTCGAGTAAAATATTTGAACAAGTATAAATGGGTAAGGATTAAAAGTAGCAAAAGAAACCATTTGAAGAAGGGTCCCGATCTGAAATGTCACCTATCAATTTTCTCCAGAGATGCTGCCTAACCTGATGAGTGACTCCAGCATTTTGTGTCTGCCTTTTGGTATAAACCAGCATCTGCAGTTCCTTTTTATTACACAGAAATCATAGGAGCATGACAGAGCTTTTTCTAAACCGACCTCCACATTGCAAACTTGTTTTACGAATTTTGTCTAATGGTTGTATTTTCAACTCAAATTCAGAATGGTGTGAGGATTAAGAACATCACTCGAGAATTTGGGAAATGCAACTGCTAGAAAAGTCAACATTTGGCTGAGATGTGAAACCAATCAGTATTCTGCTTTATTAGCCGAGTGTGAAATCTACTAGCAATTTTCTAAACCAGTTAATTGTTCAATTATGTTAATAACATTAAATTTAAATTAAATTCATACATATCAAACTTGCCATTCATTTTGCAAGGACCACAATACAACACATTAAAATTTTGTTTTATAAGAAATTCAGCAGCCTATCAAGGTTTTATTCAACATACTCTGAGATTTTGGAGGGCCTTATCACATCTACAAAATGAGTTTAGAACATATTTCTTCTTTAACCTAACATTTTTCTTTCCTATCTGATTAATGGCCATGTCACTTGCGTGGCACCCCTTTCTGAAACAAAGGCAAGTTGAAATGAGCCACGGTGGCAATTTTAAATTGTTAAGCAGGCTGCAAAATTCTCTACTATAAAAGTTCTGTACGTTTTTGTAAGCGCAGGCTTTTACTTCCATGTTAATTAATTTTGATAAACTTCCCTCCCCAAGCACAGGTCAGAACATTACACACATTACAAAATTAAAACTTTGTAAATCAAGAAATCAGCTTTACCCAGAGTAGAAATACACACTTTGCAGTGTCAAGTCCAAATGATACAAGGGTTGGAGTCAAGCATATTGCTGTGGGCTATCACATACAGACCAGACTGGGCATGTCTGAAGTTTAATGAAACCAATGTTATTTATGTATATTTTTGTATATGACAAAGCTAATCCTTTATGAATTCCAAATTTCACTAAACTTGAGTTTAAATTCCTCAGCATCTGGAACAGAAACCTCAGCCTCTGGATGTTCATCCAATATCTTAATCATTGCACTACCAAAACAAGAAGAAAAAGTGCAAAACAACCAAAATATTGATACAAAACATTTTAAAAACTGGATCCATTGGTATAAAAAGTTTATGTAGATATTAGCCACAATACAAATAAGCAATACCACGCAGTGACAGGGAGAACATACTAACTCCATCCGTAGAAGGAGCTTGTCCTTCCCTCCCCGTGACCGTGTGGGTTTTCTCCAGGTGCGCCGGTTTCTGCCCACATTCCAAATGACATACATCTATAGGTTAATTGGCTTTGGTTAAAAAAAAAATCTAAATTGTCCCTAGTGTGAAGGATAGATAGTCTTGGTGTACAGGGATCGCTGGCATGGACTCGGTGGGCTTGTTTCCATGCAGTATCACCAAACCAAACCTCTTTTGATGCGGTTTACAAATATCAAGAAAGAGAAAATGTGAAAACAAGAACATTTTCCTAAGTAATGTAACAATTTTCCTTGTCCTTAAGTATTCAAGTTACCGTAATTGTCCTTAGGTGTTCAAGTTACCGTAAGTGTAACAATTGAAAATTGTTACACTTACAGTAACTTGAACACCTAAGGACAATTATTCTAATGAAGGACAGGTTATGCTGTCAGACCTGAGAAGAGAGAGGTGATGTAAATAATAGGTTTATTTGGGGGGAAATCTAAGACAAGGGAGTCTCCACTTAAAAGTAGGAAGTCATCCAGCCAAGACAGATACGGTATGTTTTTTCATGCTGAGAATTAATCAATCTTGAAAGAGTGGTGGAAGCTGTCTGATTTTTTTTAAGGCGAATAAAAGAAAGTTCTTGTTAAGTAAGTGGCTGAAACGTTCCCAGGGTTGGTGGGAACGTGGGGTTGAGGTTAGATTAAAATCAAATGAATGACAATGCATGCCTGAAGGACCACGTGATCTATTTATTTTCTTAATTCACGAGTATTAAAAAGGAGTCATATCCATTTCAGTATAAATATTATGCAGCACATGATAATTCTTATCCGTAAGGACCATTTATCCAATTGGCTTTAAGCACTTTATTCAGTAACTTCTCTTGTACAATTTATTTAAATCAAAGCTATCTATATGGCAGGTCTGTCAAAATATATCACCCTAGAATAAGTATTTTCAGTCTTATAGAGTTTTAAAACGTTCCTATAACAATTCTGTATTTTACCTGTATCTGATGTGTCAACAATATAAATAATGGGTTCATGAAAGGATATATAGCTGGTCAAAAAGAAACACTTTTCCATTTCTATAAGTGATGAAAAGAACATGAAAGTGGGGAGGGTGCAGTGGGGGGGGAGGAAGAAGGAACGCGTGATTGCATTTAAAAGAGCAGAAATGAAAGACAAACACAAGAGGGAAGGAATTAGTGGTAAAAATTATTAGTCTTGAGAAATTATGATTTTGTTCATATTTTGACAAGTCATATGCAAGAGGTGGCTATATTTTGCTTCCTTTGACTTGCATTTACTATTAAACTGTACAACTTTGTATGGTTATATTTTCTACAATGGAAATGTCGAGCAGATTGATACCCTTATTCAGCCAAGTTTTTATACCCATAAACAGCAAGGTTTTATTTGTATAAATTGATTACACATCGTTGTTCTTGTTTTTGTTATTTATCCTGGAACACTAAATTCATTTCTGAATTAGAAACTTTATTCTGAGATTGCTTCCAATATATTGAAACAAGCAAAATTCAAAATAGCAGCTCCGCATTTCATAAATTATGCGCAATTTAAAAAAAAACATCAATAGAAATGTTGGAATAAACAAAGCTGTAACAAGATCTAAAGCTACAAGATACTATTGATAACAGGAGGCCTTGGCTTAAGCATGTGGCAATTTGAGGGGTGTGCCTCAAATGGGATATTATAACTATATATTAAAAAGTCTCATTGTACAAATCACATTCACAATAGTAGCCTGTGGACATGGCTCAGAATTCCCATCTTTAGCTAGGATCTGAAGAAACAAGTATGACGTATTCAAGATTATAGATATTCATACGACCTTCATAACTCAACATAATGAAGTGAAGGAAATGAAAATTTGGAAAAAAAGTAGTCAATACTTTGATTTAATACTTCTACAAGTTAATGGAAATAATTGATAACAGAGCAGATAGAAAATTGCCAATCAAGTCTTTCTGTTGGGCTTGAATCATCTTGGTACAAATCAATTTGCCAGAATATTTTTCTTATAATGAATCTTTTAAATAAAAATATCAGTCAAGCAACCAATGGATTACGACATTAAGTTTAAAATTTCAAAGGCTTCCAATAAAAGTGTTTGAAATAAGTGTTTGAAATTTCCATTTGCTGGAGATTGGCCCCATTTTGTGCATGCATAAAAAACACTGAAACACATGCCCGCTTAGGAAATTAGACTCTTCCTTTCCCGCTTCACCTGAACATCTGTGTCATCTTCTTGTTGCACATTGTGCATGTGAAGACATGATCAATCACTTACTTATCGACAGTATGATCAGACCGGTGACCTTTGTTATTAATTCACAGTTCAACAAGGAGTACATCACATTGAAAGTACTGAAGCTTGCATGATCAAAGTTAAAGCTTGAACAACATTTTATATTTTCAAAAGACTTAGAATTGGGGGTAGTGAGGGAACTTGGTGCTGGTTATATGGTAACCCCGAGCATTGACACTAACCATGTTGATTCGGGACCAGCCATTGCATGACAAGTCTGGCACAAGGTGAAGGTAGTAAAGGGGGGGGGGGGGGGGGGAAGAAGAAGAACAGTGGGAAGGGTTGGGGGGGCCTTTAGTTGTTGGAGATCATTGCTTAACCCCCCTCTACTGCCCCACCACCATTCAGTAATCAGGCCCAATGAATGGAATAGAGTGGCCTTATACTGTCTAGGCCAGATGTGGCAATTGCCTCATTTAAGACATTTAGTAGCTCACAGGATTCTCCATCAAATTGCTTTCAAACTTCTGCCCATCGCAGTTTCTTATCTCCATGACCCCCCTGAATGGCTGGTGAAGAAAGGTCCCTCTAACGGTGCTGATGGACTTTTTCCCCCATGAGCAGCATTCAAATGCAATAGCATCTTTCTGCTGCTGTTATTGCTGAAAGAACATCAGGTGTTAATACTTCATATAGCAAATAAACCAATTACTACCAGTGAAAACACCCCAAACTGGATGCCTCCAGTTAGACATGATGGCAAACGTTATATCGATTCTGTGCCCAAAAATGGGCAAAATTCAATTTCCACCAAAATATCTTTAATTATCCTTCAGATACATGTTGTTTTCTGCTGACTCCCCACCAATCAAATTGATTATTTAGCATATGTTTATTACTGATATATATTACTTCCACATATTTGGTCGTTAACAAAATCTCAATGTGTGGAACTAATGTCCCAAAAATGTGGTAAATGGCCAGTCTGAGGGTCTTGACCCCAAACGTCACACATTCCTTCTCTCAAGAGATGCTGCCTGTCCTGCTGCGTTACACCAGCATTTTGTGTCTACATTCAATTTAAACCAGCATCTGCAGTTCTTTTCTACACATATGTGGTAAATGTATTCTTTCATCCTTTTTCTTTCATAAAATCAATTTATAATGATGTATGCATTGTACTATTATGCTTAATACATTTTACTTAAAGCAAAATTCTCACCAAAAAGTTAATCACATTTAATATCATGTCTTTTCAATTTTGAATAACCAATTCAGTCACAATTTTTCTTTATTATTGCATTTAATTTTATTATTCAGTCTGAATGTGTACGAACAGGATGCATTCAAGCTTAAGCGAGTTCCAGACAGACTTGCAGCAACTCATTATCTTTATGATAATCTTAAGAGAAAATTTCAAGCAACCAAATATATTATATTTGAGCAAAAATCCCTAATATCATAAAGAGTTACAGAAATAAACTACATCTCTACACTAACTGACATTAATTAACCAAAAATTCATAATTTTGTCCGACCCAATAATTGATTATTCAATTCAGTAATAAGATGCAGTGAAAGTAAAGGAAGTTTGATATCAGGAGAAATAGGTCACTGTCGTCCTATGCCTTGCCACTCTGCATGCTTTGCTACACTATTTAAGTAAATGTGCTTTTTTCCTAACACAAATTCAAACCCCATACAGTAATGAAGTCTTCTTCTTCGTGCGAATGAAAGCAAAGCAATAATGGATGTGCCAGGTCAGTACCCAAGACAAACATTTAGCTGTATACTTAAATCAACTGTGACTTACTAAGACCAACATATTCTTATTTCTGAAGAAAGCTGAATATAGAAATATGACATGCAACTACTGTAAATCAATAAGAAAGAAATGTTGTAAACCCACACATCTATTCTGCAAAACAGTCGAATTAAATATTAAAGGTAAAAGTATTAACTCTGTAAAATGTTTTTACATCATGCCAGTTCAGTATCTTTTGCTTTTTCTTAAATGGATCATAATGTTCAGCATTGTTAAATAAGAAAAAAATCTGTATTGTTGGTCAGGCGGAGTACAGATTTCAGAGTACTATTTCAGAGCTCGTTTACTCTGCAAATAACAAAAAATAAATGGAATTCTAGTGTATGAATATTTATGGTATGGCATATGAAACGGAATAAATTCTATTTCATACAATTATTAGGTTAAATCAAACAGAACTTTTTGTCAAAAAGATAACTGGCCTTTGTACAACAATCTTAAATTACAAGTCGATCCAAAAGACACAGACATTTCATGTCGTGCAATGAGATGTCATGTTCAGTGAGAACATTTGAGCTACAAAAACTGAAGTTTATATCACCAACACAGCCTGATTAAATGTATGCCTATATGAACAGTGAGCCAAGTCCTGATTTATTAGCAATTTGACATCTCTCCCTCTTATCCAAAAGATAAAATTCTAAACTGACAGCCCATCCAGGGAACAAAATGGTTAATGACTGTTTTATCCCCCATAATGATGGCCCTATTTAGAAAAAAATGTGTAAAATTCTATTACCTCAAACAATATTAAATCTTGCAGAGGTGAAATTAATTCATAATTAATGATAATCTTATTTTCACCTGAAAAGATAAAGGTGCACAAAAATCTAGTTTTATAATAATTTTACATTAAGTATTTCCTTTGGGTTTTTGCGATGACAGAATCATTGGGTTTGGAAAGTTAAATTTTGACAATTATTTTATAAGCTTTTCCCCCCCCTTTATTTAACTGTCTTATTAAAAACATAGAAAAATAGGTACAGGAATAGGCCATTCGGCCCTTTGAGCCAGCACCGCCATTCAATATGATCATGGATGATCATCTAAAATCAGTAACCCATTCCTGCTTTTTCCGCATACCCCCCCGATTCCTTTAGCCCCAAGAGCTAAATCTAACTCTCTTGAAAACATCCAGTGAATCAGCCTCCACTGCCTTCTGTGGCAGAGAATTCCACAGATTCACAACCCTCTGGGTGAAAACGTTTTTCATCATGTCAGTCCTAAATGGCCTACCCCTCATTTTTAACCTTTGACCGCTGGTTCAGGACTCCCCCAACATCGGGAACATTTTTCCTGCATCTAGCCTGTCCAATCCTATAAGAATTGTATATGTTTCTATTAGATCCCCTCTCACCCTTCTAAATTCCAGAGAATACAAGCTCAGTCGACCCATTCTTGCATCATATGCCAGTCCCGCCATCCCGGGAATCCTGGTGAACCTGCGCTGCACTCCCTCAAAAACAATAATGTCCCTCCTCAAATTAGGAGAACAAAATTGCACACAATACTCCAGGTGTGGTGTCACCAGGGCCCTGTGCAACCGCAGTTGGACCTCCTTGCTCCTGAAATCAAATCTTCACTGTCTGCTGTGCCTGCATTCTTACTTTCAGTGACTGATGAACAAGCACACCCAGGTCTGATTGCACCTCCCCTTTTCCTAATCTGACACCATTCAGTTAATAATCTGCCTTCCTGTTCTTGCCACCAAAGTGGATAACCTCACATTTATCCATATTATACTGCATCTGCCCACTTACCCAACCTATCCAAGTCACCCTGCAGCCAAAAAGCATCCTCTTCACAGCTCACACTGCCACCCAGCTTTGTGTCATCCACAAACTTGGAGATGTTACATTTAATTCCCTTGTCTAAATCGTTAATATACATTTTAAATAACTGGGGGCCCAGCACCGAGCCTTGCGGCACCCCACTAGTCACTGACTGCCATTCTGAAAAGCACCCGTTAATTCCTACTCTGCTTCCTGTCTGCCTACCAGTTCTCTATCCATGTCAATACCATACCCCCAATAACATGGGCTCTAATTTTGCACATTAATCTCTTGTGTGGGACCTTGTCAAAGGCTTTTTGAAAGTCCAGATACACCACATCCACTGGCTCTCCCTTATCCATTCTACTTGTTACATCCTCAAAAAATTCCAGAAGATTAGTCAAGCATGATTTCCCCTTCACAAATCCATGCTGACTTTGACTGATCCTGTCACTGCTTTCCAAATGCACTGCTATAACATCCTTAATAATCGACTCAAGCATCTTCCCCACTACCGATGTTAAAGCCCTGTCCCACGGTGCGAGTTCATTCCAAGAGTTCTCCCGAGTTTGCCCTGATTCGAACACTGAGATTTACGGTAATGGGCACTCGTCAGTACTCGGGGCTCTCATGGACATTTTTCATCATGTTGAAAAATCTTCACGAATCTTCCCGTGCTTACCTGCCGTTAGCGAGTCTTCCCGAGTACTTGCCGTTAGTGCTAAGAGACGTCCCCGAGCTCCGACGTACCTGCTACGTTCATTCTCCGTGCTTCCCACGAGTTTGATTTTTTTTTTAAACTCGGGAGAGCTCTTGGAATGAACTCGTACCGTGGAACAGGGCTTTAAGGCTAATTGGTCTATAATTTCCCGTTTTTTCGCTCCCATCTTAAAAAGTGGAGTTACATTGGCTACCCTCCAGTCCACAGAAAACATTGGAAAATGATCACCAATGCATCCAGGATTTCTTGGGCCACCTCCTTGAGTACTCTGGGATGCAGACCATCAGGCCCTGGGGATTTATCTGCCTTCAGTCCCAACAGTTTATCTTACACCATTTCATGTGACATCAATTTAAAAAGTTAATAGAAAACAATTTAAACAATAAAATGTATTAAAGGCTTAAATTCAAGCCTCACTTTCAGAACCAAATCTAAACTAGTTTTGACTATCCTTCAACAGATGACAAAATACAATTTAAACCATAAAAATCATAAAGGCTTAAAATCAGCATCGGTTACATTGATGCACTCACTTTCAGAATCAAATCTAAAGTACTGTTGACTTTCCTGCACAGATATTAATAACTGCTCAATTGAATATGAAAATAGGAAGACATTACATAAGATTCAAGACTTCCCGTTATAAAGTATTCAATCAATCAACACAGATAGTTCAACTGCTATTGAGAATCCTACATCACTCCCTGGCAACCACAGTTAAAACAACACTTAAAATAATTTTCACTGCGCATCTGTTAAAATGTGGTAAAGACTTGCAAGAGAATATCGAAGGCTTTCAAACTTCTCCCCACCCCCCACACCCTCCTTACAAGTGCTATTGAATAAATAATGCGGAGGTTTGGGGGAGGCGAGAAGAGAGTCACACACTACAAGCCTACAAACGTCAGCAGCTCGAAGGGAGATGACCAGGCCGGGACTTTAGATTCACTTTTTAACCTGCCGGGAAGACGGTTAAAATACTGTGTGGAATTAAAATAGAAAAATGTCGAGTGACATCAAAAAGGAGCTTACCGAAGCTTCGGCGCAAGTGCTACCAGTCGCACATTATCTCCACACAGAGGTTTATTGAGATATTTCTTTGAAGAATTGGCCTCTTGTTTACAGCAGCGCCGAGTCGACGGCGATCGCAGCGCGGCCCGGGGAGGCTCGCGCGAGTCTTGCACAATACACCGCACGGCACTCCCCCGGCTTCACGACAGCGACGGCCTTCGCCACAGCCACTCTCATTTACGTCACCGGCTTTGTTAGCTGGGGCCAAAACATGAACAGATCGCCTCTTGCAACCACCTCTCCGACCTCTCCCCCCACCAAATGTTGGTTAATGTCCGAAACAAAAGTGATCGGTGTCGGTCGGCTCTGATAAAACATTCACTGAGAGCCGCTTTCAGCTGTGAGACGGGCGGGGAGACGGTGAAGCGCATGCGTTGCAGTGACTTTGGCTGCTGCAGACACTGGTAGAAGCTCTCAGGATGGGGGAAGATGCAGGAGTTTTACAGCTCGATGCAATTCAAAATTACATCATCTTTCTCAAAAATATACCAGTGTTATATCAATGAATTTGGACGGTGCAGCTGATAGAGCTGCTATCTCTCAGCGCCAGAGACCTGGGTTCGATGCTGAGCTCTGGTGCGGTCTGTGTGGAGTTTGCACGTTCTCCCTGTTACCTACCGAAGATAGACACAAAAAGCTGGAGCAACTCAGCGGGTCGGACAGTTTCTGGAGAAAATGAATGCTTTTTGTGGCTATCTTCCGTTTAAACCAGCATCTGCATCTACTTCCTACACACTCCCTTGTACCGTATGAGCTTCTTCCCACATCCCAAAGTGCGGGTTTTTATGGGATAATCTTCAAAATCGCTCCTAGTGTGTAAGAAGTGGATGCGAAAGTGGGATAACGTACTGTGAACGATCGATGGTCGGTGTGGTCTCGGTGGGCTGAAGGGCCTGTTTCCATGCTGCATATTTTAATCGATCAAATTTAAGACTGAAGTCTGAAGAAGGGTCTCGACCCGAAACATCACACATTGCTTCTCTCCAGAGATGCTACCTGTCCCGCTGTGGTACTCCAGCATTTTGTATCTTCGGTGTATATTTAACTAGCAAATGCAGTTCCTTCCGATAAATTTAACCCAGCCAGCCCATCAGCAAACATTCGTGGGGGCAATTAGGACAAACATTTTCACCAGGACTTTAGTGTTTTTGTGAAGTGAGAGTGAGGACCATGAAATCTTTCAATCCAAAAAAGCATTCGTGCCTTCCATTTATCAGTGAAAGGCTTAAAGTCGCGCTTCCTAAAGTGGTGGCCCATCAGGACGTTTTTCCTGTCAGATTTAATTCGCTGTCACTACCCCTACATGCCCAGCGGGAACTGGGACCCTACCGGCTCCTCCTCCCCGGTAGAAACCGTGCCCCTCTGCCCCCTGCCCGTCCCACTGCCTGTCCTCAATGGAAGCCGCCCCACCCCCCTCCCCCTGCCCTCTCCCGAACCCCGCTGGTGGTCCCCACCACCATTCCCTGTCCCCTTGAGGGCGGGCTCTCATCAACTCCCTGTCCTCGCTAGAGGCCAGCCCCACACACTCCATCCTCGCAAGAGGCCGGGTCCCCACCCATGCTTTCCCCCTCCCTCCCTGAGGGAGGCCGGGCCCCATCCACTACCACTCTCTATCCCGACTCTCTCGCCCCCTCCTTTGCGGCAGCAGCAGCTGACTACATCCGGGCGCCTGACGGAACGCGCGCGGGGTGGAGGGCGGGGTCACGCGGGGGGGGGGGGGGGGGGGGAGCCGGGTGCCGGGTTGTGCGCGCGCGAGAGAGGGCGGGGTCACGTGGCGCGGGGGAGGGGGTGCCGGGCTGCGCTCGCGGGGGGGGGGGGGGGGTTGGCGGACTGCGCACGCGCAAGCAGTGAAGAGGGGGCGGGGTCACGTGGCGCGGGGGAGGGGAGTGTCGGGCTGCGCTCGCGGGGAGCGGGGGTTGGCGGACTGCGCGCGCGCGCAAGCAGTGAAGAGGGGGCGGGGTCGCGTTGCCAGCGCTCGAGCACGGGTCGGGTCGGTGGTGGAGACGCGTAAAATGGCCGCTGTTCCCAGCGCCGTCGAGGCACGGTGCATCACAGATTTGCGTGTCGTAGATCTCAAATCAGAACTTAAACGGCGGAATCTAGACATAAGTGGTGTCAAAAATGTTCTCATTGCAAGGCTGAAACAGGTGCGAGAAGCCTTCGTTAAAGTGAAAGAAGGCCGCGGCTTATCGCCGCCGCCTTTTTGTGGGCCTTGGCCAAAGCCTACCTCCACGGTTCCAATGGGAACTGTTGTAAATGTTTAACTGTTAAACTGTTTAACGTCTGTTTTGCGTCAACACAAATAGGTCACAGTAAATTAAATGTCCTTTTATCGGTGAAAATGATTGTTTTGTGTTATAAGGTTGTATCATTTCATTTCATTTACAAATTAGTGAAAGGTCCGATTAACGTCCGTTAATACATATGTTTTGATCCAGTGTATATTATCGATAATGTTTGGTCGGAGTTTGCATCCGTAAATAGACTGGCACTCAGACAGAACGTGTTTTTTAATACTATCGCAAACCAACCCCTTATCTGACATAAACTCGGTTAAAAACTAATAATTTTCACTTATTGTGGTTTGATATAAAATCTACCCACAATTTCCGTTTCAGCAAGTATTTATTTTGACGAGTATAACTTTAGAAAACAAACATTTTGAGAACAAAAATTAGCAGATATTGGAAATTTGAAATAAAATAAAATACTGTAAAATAAGGAGCAGTATAAATGTTTCAAGTTAAAGACTGTTTAGCAATATGGGAGAGGTCTGATCAAGGGTCTTTGACCTGCAATGGTAATACTTTATTTTCTTCACATGCCTACTTTTTGACATGTTAGGTGTTGTCAGTGCTTTCTGTTACATAAAAATACGTGATTTTTGTATGTAGAAATAGATATATTGTCCAGTGTATTTGTTGGCCTCAATCTCTAGTATTGTCTCATGATTATTCAAAGAAAAAAAATTGTAGTCTTTGAAGTTATTTGAAGTGGGAAAGGCGATTAATAAAATGTAGTCTTACAGTTTTTGCTGGGAGTATGTACTGCACTTTATCTCAGATGTATGCACATTTTCTAAGTTATTTTGCCTACTATTTTAAAATTTTCCATTATTGCAAATGTAATGCTAGATTTTTAAAAGCTTGTTTTACTTTACTATAATAGGCAATAGAAGAGGAGGGAGGTGATCCTGATAACATTCAGCTTTCTGAAACGCCGTCAAAGAAAACACCTAAAAGCAAAGGTTATCCCCTTATTATTATTTGCTGTACTCGTTTATGAAATGATAACCCTTATTTTCTAACAAAATAACACAAACTTTGTGATCGGTCAAAAAATTGTTTTCTTTGTCTCTTCCTTATTTTGCCACTGTTTTAAGATTTGGGTTACAGTGAACCTATTTACTTATTCTCTCTGAATACATTCAAGAAGAAAGTTAAAAGTTTTCTCAATGTGTTTTAAAATATTGTTAGAAATGTAGTCAGTCTGAAGAAGTGTCTCGACATGAAACGAGTCACCCATTCCTTCTCACCAGAGATGCCCCCTGACCCGCTGAGTTATTCCAGCATGTTGTGTCTAGTTCAATATTCTTGTTCATTGTCTATTACTGCTGAGGATTGAATGTGTAAACTTTACTATGTTGAAAAAGATAGCAATAGTTTTACGAGTGCTGTACAGATAAAGTGTAATAGAGTCGTGGAGGGTTTAGACAGAAGAGTAATATTAAATATTGATGAGACCAGAAAATGACTTTTCTGTCATTGGGAATTAAAAAAAATAACTTTTGAGATACAATATCACCAGTGTAACATGTTGAGGAAGAATGGGGGAAAACCAGGCACTACAGATGCTGTTTTACAAAGGAAGTAAACAAAATGCTGGAGTAATTCAACGGGTCAGGCTGAGTCCATGGAGAATGTAGATAGGGGACACTTCGTGTTAGAACACTTCTTCATATTGATTGTATGGGTCTGCAATCGGTCTGAGGAAGGTTTCTGACCCAAAACATCTATCCATGTTCTCTAGGGATGCTGCATATGTAATAGAAATATAATCACATGTGGTTAAAGTGTACATGTTCAAATTTTATTCAAGGCCATTTTCATACATTTTTGCTTCACTGTGTGGAAATTACAGCTGTACAGTAGTCCCCCATATCAGGGCACCATAATGTTTGGGACACATGGCTTCACAGACGTTTGTAATTGCCTCCTTATTGCAAGTATAAGCGAGCTCTCAGCACCTAGTCTTTCCGTCACCTTTGGAAATTTTTATTGCTATTTATCGATATGAAGACCAAAGTTCTGCCAGTGAAAGTCAAAGAAGCCATTATGAGCCTGAGAAACAAGAATAAAAATGTTAGAGACATCAGCCAAACCTTAGGCTTACCAAAATCAATTGTTTGGAACATCATTAAGAAGAAAGAGAGCACTGGTGAGTTTACTAATCGCAAAGGGACTGGCAGGCCAAGGAAGACCTCCACAGTGATGACAGAATTCTCTCTGTAATGAAGAAAAATCCCCAAACAGCTGTCTGACAGATCAGAAACACTCTTCAGGAGTCGGGTGTGGATTTGCCAATGACCACTGTCTGCAGAAGACTTCATGAACAAAAATGCGAAGGCTACACTACAAAATGCAAACCACTGGTTAGCCGCAAAAATAGGATGACCGGGTTACAGTTTGTCAAGAAGTACTTAAAAGAGCAACCACAGTTCTTGGAAAAAGGTCTTGCGGACAGATGAGACGAAGATTAACATATCAGAGTGATGGCAAAAGCAAAGTATTGGGGAGAGAAGGAACTGCCCAAGATCCAAAGCATACCACCTCATCTGTGAAACGCTGGTGAGGGTGTTATGGCCTGGTCACGTATGGCTGCTGAAGGTACTGGCTCACTTTTCTTCATTGATGATACAACTGCTAATGGTAGTAGCATAATGAATTCTGAAGTGGATGAGGAAGTCCTCGACTTCCTCATCCACAGACCACAGTCTGTTCGTATTGGTGGAAATGTATCAGCCTCGATAACAATCAGCACGGGAGCACCTCAAGCCTGCGTGCTCAGCCGCCTGCTGTATTCACTCTATACTCATGACTGCGTAGCTGGTCATAGTGCAAACTCCATCATCAAGTTCGCTGACGACACCACTGTTGTGGGACCTATCACTGATGGGGATGAGTCGGAGTATAGAAGAGAGATCGAGCGACTGTCCATATAGTGCTAACGCAATAACCTGGCCCTCAACACCAGCAAAACCAAGGAACTGATTGTTGACTTTGGAAGGAGTTGGATGGGGACCCACAGTCCCGTTTATATCAACGATGGTTGAACGGGGCAACAGCTTCAAATTCCTCGGCGTGCACATCTCTGAAGATCTTTCCTGGTCTGAGAACACTAATGCAATCATCAAGAAAGCTCATCAGCGCCTTTACTTCCTGAGAAGATTACGGAGAGTCAGTTTGTCAAGGAGGACTCTCTCTAACTTCTACAGGTGCATAGTAGTGAGCATGCTGACTGGTTGCATTGTGGCTTGTTTCGGCAACTTGAGCGCCTGGAGAGGAAGAGACTACAAAAAGTAGTAAACACTGCCCAGTCCATCATTGGCTCTGACCTTCCTTCCATCGAGGGGATTTATCACAGTCGCTGCCTCAAAGGCTGGCAGTATCATCAAAGACCCACACCATCCTGGCCACACACTCATCTCCCTGCTACCTTCAGATAGAAGGTACAGGAGCCTGAAGACTGCAACAACCAGGTTCAGGAATAGCTACTTTCCCACAACCATCAGGCTATTAAACCTGGCTCAGACAAAACTCGGAACATTAATAACCCATTATTTGTTATTTGCACTTTATTAGTTAGTTTATTTATTCATGTGTTTTGTAGTCAATGCCTATTATGTTCTGTTGTGCTGAAGCAAAGCAAGAATTTCATTGTCCTATCAGGGACACATGACAATAAACTCTCTTGAACTTGAACATCCTATCTGCTCAAGTTCAAACAATGCCTCAAAACACATTGACTGGCGGTTCATTCTACTGCAAGACAATAATCCCAAACTACTGGTAAAGCAACAAAGTTTACAAAACTATAAAATGGGCAATTCCCGAGTGGCCGATTTGAACGCAATTGAGCATGCCTTTTATATGCTGAAAAGAAAACTGAACCCCCTAAAACAAGCATAAGCTAAAGATGGCTGTAATATAGGTCTGGCAGAGTATCACCAGAGAAGACACCCAGCAACTGGTGATGTCAATAAATTGCAGACTTTAAGCTGTCCATTGCATGTAAAGGATATGAAACAAAATACTAACCATTTACATGACATTGCTGTGTCCCAAACATTATGGTGCCCTGAAATGGGGGGACTCTGTATAAACACTGTTGTAAATGTCCTTTATTAAAATCTGACACTGTGCACTCTAACCACATGTGATTTATTCTATTACAAATTTCAAATTGTGGAGCACAGAGGCAAATAAATAAATGATGGGTCTTTATCCCAAACATTACTTTATGGCACTGTAAGTCTCCCATTTATTTGTAATTAAGCGTGTACATGACCAAGATTCTATTCCAAGTAGAATTAAGCCTTTCTGCTGTAATATAAGTTTCAGTATTATGTAGCTATGTTGTAAGATCCCGTTTAGGTTAGATTGGTGAAATAGAACTGTAAATAGAAAGACAAGAGAATACCACCTAGTCACATAAGCATGCTATGCCATTTGGTCTTGGATGTCATCAAAGAGATGGAAGATGTCAACTGCAATACAATCAAGCAGCACTTGCTCGCTAATAAGTAGCCATCCCCTCATGGGTTCCTTCACCTTAAGCCCCCTGATCAAGTCTGGTTCATTGCACAGCACCAAGCGCAAAATTGACTTTTCTCTAGCAGGCTTGACCACGAGCTGTTCTAAGAAGCTATCTCACAGGCATTCTACAAATTCCTTCTCTTGCGACCCAGTGCTAACCTGATTTTTCCCAGTCTACTTGCATATTGGAACCCTCCATGACTACAGTAACATTGTTTTTCTTACATGCCTTTTCCATTTCCTAATGTAATTTGTGCCCTACATACTGACTACTAATCGTAGGTCTGCATTTTACTCCCATCAGGATCTTTTTATCAATGCAATTGGCTAACTTGTTTTTTCACTCTACACACAAAAATTCTATGTCTTCTGATCCAATATCATTTCTTGCTAAGGATGGATTTCATTCCTTACCAATAGTGCCTTTCCAGCCCTCTGCCCACCTTCCTATCTTTTTTGTTTGCGAAGGAACTGTGGATGCTGGTTTAAACCAAACATCGACAGAAAGAGCTAAATTAACTCAGTAGGACAGACATCATCTCTGGAGAGGAAGAATGGGTGGTGTTTTGGGCAAGACCCTGCCTCAGTGTGCTCTGAGGAAAGGTCTTGACCCAAAACATCACCCATACCTTCTCTCCAGAGATGCTGCCTGTCCTGCTGAGTTCCACTCATCTTTTTTGATAGCATGTGTATCTGTGCCATTCAGCTCCTAGCACTGATCCCCTTTTAGCCATGACTCAGTGATGCCCACAACATCATACCTGCCCATTTCTAAGCGCTACCAGCTCAACCTCCTTGTTTTGTACACAGCGTGCATTTAGATGCAACGCCATCAGTCCATCACCCCTCTTCTCAAAATGGTTGCTGTGTTGCCTGACATTCGACTTGCAGGTCCAGCAACATTTGACAACGGACAAAGCGATCTGTTTGGTTAGCATTCCATTCACTATCCTACACGTTATTCCGTACATCATCTGTTATTGTGTGCCATTTGCAAAAGGCACTGATATTATTAACCTAAGTTACTCTTGACAGCAAAAAACAAAGTGCTAGAGGAACCCAATGGGTCACTTAACGTCTGTGAAGGGAATGGGCAAATAGTGTTTGGAGTCACGACCCCATTTTCAGACTCTGATAGCACCTCTCAAACCAGATCCTCTGCCACCAAGAAGGACATAGTCAATTGTTGAAAGGGAACATCAATTCATGCAGTTCCTCAAAGTCATGCACTGCACTGACTTGGAATGTATAAATGCTGGACTTGGCTTCCCAACAGCATTTTAGCCTTGCTAGCAAGACCCACAATCTTAAAAATGGATACAAACGTGATCATGGTGGATCTGATCTTAGCTTTGGTTCTCCATAATCCTCTATTCTCCTACAGACTAAAGATCTGCCTGTGTCTGGCTTGAAAGTATTCTATGATTTCACTTCAATTGCTCTGTGGAAATTGCCAATGATTCACAATCCTTAGAAGAAATTGCTCCCTAATTCTAGAGCTTTCTAAAAAAAAGAATGCTCTTGTTTTATCCTGTCAAGCCCCTTTGGACCGTAGTAATATTTCATTAAAATTACCCCTCATTGTTCCAAACTTTATTGGCTTTAGTTTAATTTCTTAAATATTGTCTGATGAAATAGCCCTTTAATTCAGGAATCAATTGTGGGGAGCCTTCTGTGAATTGTCTTTAATTAAGATGTACGCCTTTAGTGAAAAAAAGACCAACATGATGCAGTTTTTTGAGATGTGCTTTCAACGATCAGCCGTGATCACAATGAATGGCGGTGCTGGCTCCAAGGGCCAAATGGCCTCCTGCACCTATTTTCTATGTTTCTATGTAAGGATGGCCTAGAAAGTTGTAGGAAGACTTCACAATGGTGGTACTTGTTTGTGGTAAAAAATCAACATTCCATTTGGCTACCTAATCACTTGCTATACCACATGCTACCTTGGAGTTTTGGGTACTACCATACCCAGATCCTTCTGTAATTTTATCTCTTTCTCTTTAAGCATTATTCTGTTTTACTATTCTTGTTACCAATGTGGATAACCATCTACATCCCAATTTTTTTTTTTGTGCAATCACTTGATCCTTTTGCAGACCTTACAATTTGCTTTCCTACCTTTTATTGTACCATCAGCAAATTTGGCTCTCTGACACGTGTACAATATCTTCAAACAGAAATTCAGTTGCAACACTTAAATGGAAAAATTATTTTCTTGCTGAATAACATTTGGTCAGTTGGAGCTGGGAAGCAATATGTATAATCAAATATTTACTCTGCCAATTTGAACATGTTGATGTTGTAAGAAGCGGCCAAACGGGATTTTCGCAATATTGTTACGTTTTGCAAAGATGTCTCCCTTCCATATCAATCCCAGAAATGAACAATATTATTTGGTGTAATGTGCAATCAGTACTGTGGTCAGATTTATTCTCAGTCCTGAATACCAACAAAATCCTACAGATCCTGGGATTTGGAATAGCACATTAAAAAGGTCCTTCAACATATTTTGTACATGCTGGCCATCAAGTGCAAAACAAAACTATTCCCAGTCTTCAGCACTCATCCCTTTTTGCAGAATTGCATTTTATGATGTGGAATTTATCCTTTTTAATTTATGCCAAACCAGCTGAAGTATGGTAACTGAAATGTCGCCGATTTTTTTTCATTTGATAAATTGCTTCAAGTAACTTTACCCTTGCATGGATGGTTAATGATCAGAGTTGAAACTGTGATGAATGATCATTGCTTTATTTAGAGGGGGAACAGTTGATTATTGTTTTAAAAACAAAACAAAAAATTGGCGCTGGTAAATTTGATGGATATTGATTTTTTTTCTCTCTGTTCCAGAATTGGTCTGTTTAATTGATCAGTGAGCAATTGTCTTTTTTTTCAGTGGAACTGAGAAGCTGATATAAGTTGAACTTGCACTGCTTTTGATTCCACCAAAAATCAGGGTGTTAATTCCAGATACTGTAGTGAACTGTCTAATAGCAGCAACAATGCAGATTTGTTACTTGTAAAGAAAACATGTTTGGATTTTTTTTTTTTAATCCAAGTTAAATAAACTTTCTCAGTAATACTTGCCATTCATTCAATGTAAATACATATTCTTGAATGTCAAAGCAGTTAATTTAAGTTTTTAAATTGTTATGGAATAATCAGTAACTGAGAATATGAAAAATTTATGAACAATTTTACTTTAGATGGAGTTGCAACATTTAGTTGCTGCATTGGTTAAACAGCATTGGTTTTATTTTAAGGGAGGAAGCAAGATACTGATGAAGCTGGAGGTGATGTCAGCACAGAAGAGGATGGTAATAGCAAGGTTGGTAACATTTTTTATGTGTTAAAAACAACTATGAAAGGCAATATTAATTATACTTCAGGATGCCTCATTAAAAAAAAAATATATATATCTGCACATAATCTGTTTCCAAATGCCATCTTGTATAGAATGGAAAATGTGAGTGGAGTGAGACCATCTGTGCTGTTAGCCTTCCTCTGGCCTTTATTTAATTTATAGCTGATCCTGTGTCTCAGTGGCCACCTTTGTGCTAAGTTTCTTATGGGTATTCAAATAAATCTATTCTCACTAAATATTATTGAGATCCGAGTTTCAATAGCTCTGAGGTAGTTTTCCTAAGATATCTTTGAAGATTACATTGTCATCCCAATTTCTTGCAGTGCCTTTATGTATACTTTGTGTTTGTTGAACCTGCTTACCAGATCCTTCTGTATTGTAACATTTGCTGGTCTCTAGTTCCTTAAAGAAGTATTGTCTAAGTTGTCTTATTCTTAGTGTTATTTATTTATTTTTTTTACCATGAACAGCATTACAATTCAAATCATTAAACTTTTTCCAACATCTGACGGTTTGCAAGGAGAATATGAAAACTTCGCAGACTCCCTGGATTGCACTAATTAGTTCTCTCCGCTGTGGCACTGTATTAGCTTGAACTTCTCTGTAAAGTCATGAAAGTTCTAAAGTTGTTAGCTGCTCTTCACCAGTGGTCCAGTCTGAAGAGGGTCTCGAACGCAACGTCACCCATTCCTTCTCTCCAGAGATGCTGCCTGTCCCACTGAGTTACTCCAGCCTTTTGTATATATTGTTGCATTGACAGTGCTCCCAACATTGGATTCCTCGTGGAATCTAGCAGAAGAACATGCATCCACTTAAACTGTTCAGTGTGCTTTAATTTCAACACAGGAACAGTTGCAATGCACTGGATTGAGTATAAGAATTTATATTTTAGTGAATTAAGTTTAATTAAATGTGTAGAAATTCTTTATTGCACTACTTAATATTTAGGCATTCTAATTGTTATTAAACTTTTGGTTGTAAATGTTCCTGAATGTCTCAGGTATTCAGAAAATTTGATTCCTAACAGTTGGGTAATTCTTGGTAATTCAGCCAGCTTTTACAGATTTTTTTTGCATTCCATTGGCGGCTCTTAAATTTCAGAATAGGACAGTTAGTTACAGAAATACAAGACAGTTGGTTGCAGTACATATTGCATTAGTTTAATAATGGGTGAACAGAAAATATTTGATGAAGTGAATGAATTATGAATGAAAGTTTATGCGGATCAATGTGGTTTGGGTAGTCTAACAAATATAACTAATATAATAAACTCTAATAACTATGACAATAAGGTGCAGTTTTATTCTGATGATTATTTCCTGTTCCCAATCCTATTTAATAGGATTTTGTCAAACCTGGTTTTGTGGGTGAATCATTTCATTTGATGGGCCTTATAAATTTATTGTATGAATATTGATGCTATTTTTAATGCACTAAAGAACAAATTTACAGTTGCTTTACACACCCAGGGACATTTTACATAATTATAATATAAAATACAGCTTTGCTATAGGTTTGCGATAATCCGAACCTTACTGTCCACATCCCAACTCGCACAAATGTCCCTCTTGCCAGCACTTTGGCATTTACTGACACGCACCGACTTACAGAAAATTTGGTTTACAAAGAGTTGGAGAACAAAACCCTTGTGTAACCCTGATACTAATTATATTTAATATCTGGGGTTTCATAAATGTGGGCAAATAAAAAGATGTTATGTTGACAATTGTAAAATGGTGCTTAAGCCACTAAAATGAGTATTGTATCCATTTCTGATCATTGCATGTTTCTATGGAAGTGGACAATTCTAAAGAAATATGCAATTAAGTTTTATAGACATGGTTCCAGAAATTATATACTTCATTTGTGAGGGTAGAAAGGAATATTTCCCACTTGGGATTAGATGAAGTTCAGAGGACATTTGAATATTCTCTGATTTTTCATCACCATAAACTATTAAGCCTTTTTCATTCTCCACAGTTACTGCTTGATCTGTCAATGTTTCCAGCATTTTTTGATTTATTTCAGATTTTCGACATTGGCAGTATTTTGCTTTTGGTATAAAATATCATTTTGGATTAAAAGGTAAATACAAAAGCAGATATTACTGTAGAGTTTAATGACCAAAGGGAGCAGGTTTAAATGATTGACAAAGATCCAGAAGTGATATGAAAAAAAATGTTTGCAGCATGTGGTGGAATGCATTGTTTGAAAATGTGGTTAATACAGCTTAAACCGTGGCTTTCAAAAGGGTGATTTAGCTCTTAGGGCTAAGGGAATCAAGGGATATGGGGGAAAAGCCGGAACGGGGTCTTGATTTTGGATGGTCTGCCATGATCATATTGAGTGGCGGAGCTGGCTCGAATAGCCGAATGACCTACTCCTGCACCTATTTTCAATGTTTCTATGGAAGTGGATATATACCTAATGATAACAATTTAGATATGTAAGGAAGGGTAAGTTAATGGAGGAGAGGTGAGATGATAGTTACTCGATTGCTCCATTTAAAAAGCCTCCTTTGCTAATTTATTATTGATGTTTTATAAACCACATTACAATGTCTCAGCGTTGAGCTAGGTAGTCAAGGCTTTCCAGCTTTTAACAAAAATTGTTTTCTTAAACTGAATTATGTCTTGGTGAAATGTCGCAATCTTTCAAACCTTTATTGATGGAGCAATTGTAAAAATAATTTAGTCAAGTCACTCAATTATCAATAAGGATGGAAAGGGGAAAGCTGGCAACTTCAGGTTTGGCTATCTAAGTGGTCACAGGACAGAATGTTAATAGCACTCTTCTAATAAATAACTTTAAGGAAGCACTGTTTCTTAAAAAAATAACAATGGGCTTATCTTTCTTTTCACTTCGATTAAAACTATTGTTTGTATTGTGGCCATCTCAGCGGTTGCTTTTAATACTCTACATTGACATGAGATGTGGGGAAGCTATCGGAATGTATCATTTGTATGGTGCACATGGACAAAACTAAACTGATGAAATAAATGCCAAAAGGGTTATAAAGTGCATGTCACATCTCTATTGGTATGTTAATTGTTACCTAGTAGTGTTTGTGAATGCATTAAAAATAATTAGGTTCATAAAGATGGTAATTAATGAAATTGTACAGAATTAGTAGTGCTCCAATGTTGTTAAAACATTATTTGGCAATGGGAGCTAGAGGTTAGAGATGGAATTATGATTAAAGGAATTCAGAAATTAATGAACAGAAATATTTAGGTTGAGCCATGGACCACAACAAATGGAAATTAATATGCACAATTATGCTATTGCCAGAGTATGGGATTGTTTATTTAGAACTCAAAAATGAAACGCATTTTGTTTACTAAGAAGAGGAAATTAAAAAAAATAAAAAAAATCTAGCTGCTATGAATGTAGGTGTTATCTCAAGCACCCTGGAGTAATAAGTAATGATTCACTGAAGCATAAAGAAATTGAGGACTGTTCTGCTGAGGTGCTGAGGATGTTGAATGAATTTTAGTGAGAGCAGAGGGGGAAACAGATGGTAGAGCTATTTTCTCTAAAACTGTGAATGCTATACGTGCATTAAATAGCAATTGTGCATAAAGTGTCCATAGGTCAGCTTAAATTTTGAGTTGTATTGAGAAGTATAAATGTCTTGTAACAGGTGGAAGCTGATATGGAAGCAATTCAGAGTGATTTTCAGGATATAAGTGATCAAGATGGACTTGAGGAACGCAAAATCAGTGAAACCAAGGAGGAAAATGGTGATTCATTCACTGGACGATTGCCTGTGAGTGCAGGTGAACCTGGTGCTGAAACTCTGGATGAGGGAGAACCAGAAGACCAGGTACAGGAGTAGCTGACTTTCATAAAATAGCCAAAGCAATTGATAATCCAGATTTGAACAGAATTTCTGCCCAAAACGATTTTCTGGGTAAATGTTTTGTCCATGTTCAAATATGTTGCAGTAGTTTATTCAGTGCTTACATTTTACCTGTGTAGGAGGATGTAATATAACGTGCATCAAGTAGTTGAAGTAACTGCCCATGATGAATTCCTTAAAAACGTACACATGTTCAAGTTTTTCATCATGTTGTAATATTAATATATAATTCATTTTCTTTCTCACTATTTATTTTCTATAGTATATTACATGCCAGTAAATCTTATTTTAACCGACATTAGTTTCAGGCAGCATCTGCCAGTGAAAACGCAACAAATTAAATCCATTGCATTTGTTCTAAGAATGTCAGGGTACATACACAGATTTGCATGGTGTAAGTTAATTCTTGCTTTTAACAAAATATATACATTTTCATAATGTGATCTGCAGTCTAACGGGCAGGTATGGTTTAGTAAGAAAGCTTGTAATTTTCACTGAAAGAAGGAATATTAAGTTCCCTAGGACATGATGGTAAAAAAACACTTGGACAGATTGTTAGGGTATTCATCTTGGATTGAATAAATTGTAATTTTTCTGGAGTGTGAAGAACTAGATAAAGGATCAGAAGAGCCAAGTGTTGTGTATTTGTATACAAGCTATGTAAAAAAAATCACGAAAGTTCACAAGAAAGATGGTAATCAATGAGAAAAAGGAATGGTGGATGATTCATTAGTAACTTGCTCACTACTCAGGATGCATTCCTAGGAATGGGAATGCAAATGGAATAAGTGTTAAAAGGATTCACAAGAGCATTTTGTTTAGAGAGATGTTACTGAGCGCTGTTGTGCAGAAACATCATGTTCCCCTGCCGTCCCCACTGCTGTGCTTGAAACCTGGTGTGAACCCCTGCCTGACTGCTGTTAAGCCTCGTAGTACCTGGAGCATATCTTTACTTTTTCCACTGCATCTCACTGCTGTGCCAGGAAACTGGCACAATTCTAGCAATGAATTTCCCATGCTGTAGAGTCTGTGTGGGCTGGTGCTAGGAGGGCCAGAGCAAGCAGAAGCTGTGGTTCCTCCTATTTAACTGTACAGTTTTTTTCCTGACTTTGTTAACAAACTCCACCTTGATTGCTAGCAAGGTAATCAAACAAAAAAAACGTTGAAGGAAAGGGGGATCTCAACGGGAGATGATGTGAGAGGTCACGTATCTGGGGATTTTTCCACACATGGAGCAGCTGCTGCAAGCTCCCATCAATGGGCCTCGTTCACTGCCAAATAGGATACAGTGTTGAACTTCTGTCAACTTTCAGTGGGGTCTGCACTATGAAAATCTTTGTAGGCAGCCTTTCCGGCCTCTAGCGTGGAATGCTTCATTGCTGTGAGAGCATAATTTGGAGGGCAAGGTTTTGGGTGAAGTGGTAAAAAAAAATTTTTTATAGGTATCGTGATTTAAGAATGTTCCTTGTACGAATTTTCATTTTAACATGATTGACCTCTTGGGGTACTTATTCTCCACGTGTGAGGTGTTTCACTTCAACAATGTTCTAGTGGAGTGGTAAATTATCTTTGTTAACACCACTTCTCAGGGTGGGGTTGGGGGAAAGAGGGTTGAACCAAAAAAGGAGAAGTAGGAGGGTTGGGAAGATGACACCTTGGCAAGAGAAGGTTTTATACATAGCACCTTTTAAAAAATATATATATATATATAGCACCTTTGTCTTCTAGGTTACCTGCTACTCCACCTTAATTTTCAGCAATATATATAAATAAAAACACAAAATTATTTTCTGATTAGGTGAAAATTTTGCCAAATGTATTGTTGAAGCAAAACAACATTTCCTAAAATGTTGACAACTGCTGTTATTAGAGGCTGCTGTTATGTTATTTTATGTTAAATATTTGAATAAGGAGAGCTGAATTACTGTACATGTAATCAGGGAATTATCATTGAAACTGATGTAAAGTCTTGAAGTGGTATGTTGGATTTTCATTAGTTTACAGTTTATGGCTCCAGTACCACATCTGTGTTCCATTGCTGCTAAATATTTAAGGGTGGATTTTTTAAATAAAGACAAATTTACAAATGGGATTGAATTGTGATTCATGCTGTTTTCTCAGGCGGAGGAAAATGAAGAGTTTGTTCTTGAAGAACTGGATGTCCTTCTAAATGAAGAGGTTAGCACTTCTATTTGGCTGAGGTTTTTGTGTATCTTTCTGTCATTTTCTCATTTTCTTCAAAGTGGTGACTTCTTGGCCTTTCCAGGGATTAGTCACTCTTGCATTTAATCTAGATAGTGACAATGTACAACAGGTAAATGACTGGACGATGTGGACTGTGGCCTGGGGATAGACATTTTTTATTCATTCATAACCATGGGCATCAATGGACCAGCATTTATTGTGCATGATTACTCCTCCTTGGGAGGTAGCAATGAGTTTAGAACAGTTTGTAAATATTTAGAGTGTACAGTTAAGAAGGGAGTTGTGGGTTTTGATTAGTTATCCATGGAGGAATGCCAGTGTATTTCCACAACAAGATGGCATGTGGCTTGGGAGGAAATTGGAAGGTTTTCTGTTCCCCTATTTTTATTGTCTTTGCGGTCAAAGATTACAGTTTGGGAAGTATTGCCAAAGAAGTAAGTAGAATGGCATTAAAATAATGCACAATATTAAATAACCATTGATTTTCTGTTTCAAATTTTTTGTCATGGTATAGGGACTGTAAAGGTGGATAATTATGCATTAGTATATGTACAATATTTTATAATTCAGATAACTTTATTGTCAGATACACTAGAGTGTAATGGAATTCCTTGTTTGCATGAAGCTCAGAGTATATGGTATGCATAAATAACAAAGTACAAGAACAATAAATACGATGTTTGCGGAACAGCAAAATGGTGCAAAGATTGTAATGCAATGTGAAATAGTATAAAACAAAATATGAAAGTACAATAATGAAAAAATTGAGTGAGGTCATAAAAAGTACGAGGATGTGGCAGCACTTCTGGGAACGTTGTGAAAGAGACTATTTCTTCACTAGTTTGATCAAAGTGGGAAAGAAGCTGTTCTTAAATATGGATGTCTTGGCTTTCAAGTCCTGTATCTTCTCCCAGAAGGTCAAAGAGAAAAAAGGAATAGCTGGGATGGCAAGACACCCTTGATATTTCCAGTCTTCCTGAAGCAACTTTGAAGACAGACTGGATGAATGCAATGATGAGCCTGTGATGGACTTGGCTGTGTTCACCACTCTGCTGATTCAGGTGGACAACAGCAGTACAGTTGCCATACCAGATTGAGATGCATCCCATCGGAATACTTTCTATAGAGCAAGTGTAGAAGTTTGAGAGAATCATGGTGAACGTGCTGAATCATTTGATACATCTAAGAAAGTAAATCTGCTGATGTGCTTTCTTGAACATTGCATCAATGTGAAGAGACTAGATAAGGTTGCTAGTAATGTAAAGGAACTTTAATCTGTCTACCAAGTATTTAGCAGCTCTGTTGATGAAGACATATTAGTGTTCATCACTATCTCGTGCTTCCTTAGGTCAACAACCAAATCTTGCTGACATTAAGGGCTAGGTTGTTGTTCTGCCACCGTGTCAAAGTTCCCAATTTCTTTTTTGTGCTTACTCCGTGTTATCGTAGATCCTTCTGACAACATTAGTATCATCAGCAAACTTCAATATTGAGTTGGAGCTATACTTGGCAGCACAGTCATGAGTGTGAATGGAGAGATTAAGGGACTGAGCACAAACTTGAGGGTTGTATGCTTTGTCCTCTACTTTACCCTCTGTAAATAGAGCTTAGATGCCATTGAATATATTTCTGAAGTTAAGCTTAGAGATGCAAAAGAAATGCGAGCTTTAAAATGCAGTGAGATAGAAGAGAGTTGGACAGTAATATTCAAGTTAAATTAAATCTTAATAATGGATATGATGTATGGGCTGAAGACTTGGTATAAGTTGACCAAGACTCTTCTGCGTGAATGTTCAAGAAGGAACTGCGGATGTTGGTTTAAACCGAAGATAGACACAAAATGCTGGAATAACTCGGGGACAGGCAGCATTTCTGGAGAGAAGGAATGGATAACGTTTTGGGTTGAGTTCATTCAGACAGTCGGGTGGGGGGGGGAGAAAGGGAAACGAGAAATATTGATGGTGATGAGAGATAGAGAACAAATGAATGAAAGATATGCAAACAAGTAAATATGATAAAGGAAACTGATTATGTTAGTTGTTTGCTAGGTGAGAATGAAAACCTGGTGCAACTTGCATGGGGGAGGGATGGAGGGAGGGAATATAGGGGTTACTTGAAGTTAAAGAAATCAAAATTCCTATCACTGGGTTGTAAGTTGCCCAAGCGAAATATGAGATGCTGTTCCTCCAATTTGCGTTTAGCCTCACTCTGACAATGGAGAAGGCTTAGGCCAGAAAGGTCAGTGTGGGAATGGGAATGGGAATTAAAGTGTTTGGCAACCAGGAGATCAGGTAGGTACAGGCGGACTGAGTGAAGATGTTCAGCGAAACGATCGCCCAGTCTATGATTGGTCTTGCTGATGTTTGAGTCCACATCTTGAACAACGGATACAGTAAATACCTTTTCTCTCAGTGTGAGAAGGGTGTCGACCTGAAATGTCACCCATTCCTTTTCTCCAGAAATGCTGTCTGGCACGCTTAGTTACGCCAGCATATTCGCTATATTCTGTGTAAATGTTCGGCCTAATGACCAAACACTTCGAATAGCAATCACGAATGGAAATCTTGGGAATTTCTTCCATGGTTGTTGCAATGAAGACGCACCTACGTCGAAGACGCACCCCCAATTTAAATTGCTAAATTTTGTGAAAAGGGCTGTAGGACAGAATCAAGGGTTTGGTTTAGACCAGGGGTCGGCAACATCGCCTGTGTGCCCTGGGGAAAAAAAGAGAGAGAGAAAGAGTAACCCTCGACATAGTTATTCACTGGATGGATAGTCTTGTTGAGTCAAAGGAGGGGACTTGATACTTTGTTAATCGTGAACAGTATTTTGTGTAATATTTTTGTAATGGCCAATAGAATTGTGACATTAATTTTCTCATAATTTAATTTTATTGAAGTAAACACATTTTTAATTACCCTGGTACTTTTGATGTTTGAATCTTAATTGCTTCTAGCATGCAACTTTACACATTGTTTACTGGCATTTTCAGTTATTACTAGCTTTGGACTTTCTGTCATTTGTTGAAAAATTACAAGGTAGCTGTTTTAGACACTACATACTCTACTTTAAAATGTTAATATATGCAATTGAATGAGCTTGCAAACTAGCAAAATTTGTACTTGTTGATGGCTGTAGAAATACTTTTGGTTCAAACACCTCTGATTCTGAGTAATAATGCTGTCTGTGCTTGGGATGTAATTTAATGACCACTGAACACGCACTGGTAGATCGGTAAATGTTTATTCTTCATGTGTCCATCTAGACCAGGGGTCGGCAACCTTGTTCTGCATAGGGGCATGAATGCATGTCTGAGTGGGTGGCGGGCCACATCTATCACGTGTACACATGGATCCCGCCCCGGATGGCAGGCATCAAATCGCGTGTTCACAGATAGTAGACAAGAATGCTGGAGAAACTCAGCGGGTGAGGCAGCCTCATGCAATCCTTGCATGTCTCACCCGCTGAGTTTCTCCAGCATTTTTGTCTACCTTCGATTTTTCCAGCATCTGCAATTCATTCTTAAACATGTTCACAGAAGGTGCGTGGCTTTGCACAGGATGCGGTACAGCTAGAGCTCGGCCGCGCTTGGCAGGCCGGAAGATTACGGGGGGAAAAAATCCACATGCGGGCCGGATGATTTTGGGGTTACGGGCCAGGTTGCCGACCTCTGATCTACACTGTTGATAAGTTATATTTTCCCAATGCTCAAATCCTTATATATTGTTTCTAAGAATGAAAATTTGACACATTCAGCAATTTCATGTTTTTAAAAAAATGCCTTAAACTGATATTTCAGGAAGCTGAAGAGGATGAGAATGAAAAAGGTATGTTATGGTCGACACGCCCTTTGCAAAGTTTGTATATTCCCTTTAATTTACCTTGTACTGTCTGATCAGTAGATGAAGGTTGGAAAGCCATTACAAGGCACTGGAACTTGTATAAAAATAAATTAATGATCTACTATTTTGTGGAAGTTATATTAAAAAAAATATCCAAATGTGACTTGTAAAAAGGTGCAAAACTAAACTTACCAGTTACTGTAGTGCATGTATGAATCTGCACAACACAAACTGAGATATATTGATGTCCATTTTTTTCCATCATGACACTCAGTTTTACCTGTTAATCTTACTCCAATAAAACCCAGTACATTCTCTTCTCATTGTGATTTTGACAACCAAGTCATTATTAATATTCAACAGTTGGGATAATACCAGGATATTTGTTTTCTTTCCCTTGATGTTGGAGCATTTCTTCTCCCAAGAAACAATTTTATTTCATCAAATTGTCCTTAATTCTCTGAAATTTTATGTTTTCAAGCTTGAGAAACTGCATGGTTCTTTCTACTGATTGTGATATGCATTTACTTTACTTGCACTACTAGAATTGGTACGCTAGAATCTGAAGAGTAGAGATTCTGATTTTTATAGTAAACATAGTTTGTCCAATAAACCAAAATAAATTGAGGCAAACCTATGAACATTGATCTGCTTTGGAAATCTGAAGGACTCGACAGAATATGGATGCAACTTTTTTGGGGGAAAAACTGTTGAAGACTGTCACTGATGTGTCATTTAGATGGGATATGAAAAAAGATGTTGATTTTGCCGAAGACATTCGTCCTGATCGTTTTGACATCCATTCTCCATAACGAGTGATAAGAAGACGGACAGATGAATTCTATGAGATGTGGTATAACAGTGTGGAATTATTTTGAAGATGGTTGATGTCCTTCAGAATCTGGATGACTAGAGTGGACAGCATGGCTTGCATGGAACATTTCATCCAACAAACTTTGCCAGAAATGATTGTCAAATCGAAGATCATGGTGGACATTTGCACTTTCCTGAAGTAATGAATCCAAACAGAAACTCATCGTGGCTGGATAAAGACAGATTGCATCACGTGGAAAGGATTGCAAATGGGATTCATGCACCAAAGAGCATCTCCTTCTAAGGATATTTGTATTACCATGGAAAACTTTGTATTAAAGGTATTGCAATTTGTCACTGAAGAATTCAGATTTACATGCACCTTGTAGTTTTCTAACCTTCACATTTTAGGTAAATTGTATTTTTTTATATATCAATGATAAGGTCACCTACTAGGTAACATTTTGACATTTAAACCTGTACTTTGCCATGTTTATTCCTGTTAAATCCCTCAGATGTAGATGATATAGATGACGGTTCTCGTGAAGTGTCTAAATTTCTACCTTCAGAACAAGGCCTTGCAGAGGCACAGCAAACAATTCAAGATGAAACTGAACCTAATGCATCTTTGAAAGAAGTGGATGATGACAATATATCAGTCACAATCCAAGCAGAAGATGCCATCACATTAGACTTCGATGGTGATGATCTCTTGGAAACAGGTAAAACAATGAAAATTCCAAAATGTGAGAATAAAACCGTTGCTGAAAAGGATTCCCAGTCCCAGGACGATATGAAGGGAGAAGTCAAAATTGAGGGAAAGAAAGAAAAAATCCATAAGGAAGGAAGAAAGGAGGAGGGATCTAAAGCAGAGTCAGCGAAGAAGGAGACCAGAGAAGGGTCCAGAAAAGCTGAAGCTGGAGAGAAAGAGAAAGATTCTTCAAAGAAAGGCCCCTCATCTGGGGCATCCGGTCAAGCAAAGAGGTTTGTTTTTCTATGTCAATTTATGATACTGAGTACCAACAGTCAGATCAGTATGCATTTGCGAGTAATCATGGTTCTTAACCTGAGACCTAACAGTATATTGCAGCTCATTTTAAAAGACATTACATGTTTTTTTTCCAAAGACGATGCAAGACTGACTTTTTTTTGGTATCTTATTTTTATTCTCTACTCATAGTTAGGTTTTTTGGTCAGGTTTTTTGTTTTTATTGAAATTTTACAAGTTTTGTTTTGAAAGTCTTGAGTTGATCCTGAACAATCGGCACATTTGTGTGCGAATTTTACAATCAAGTAAGGAGAATTCTTGCAATGGAATCATATCCACCACTCCTGATTACTGGAGAAGATTATGATTTGCTCACTGAATAGAATTTGCACAAATCTAGATCTTCATTCAGCTTTGGAAAGTCAATGCAAGAGTCGATTTTGGAACCATTCTGTTCAAATATAGGTGTTGTTGGCTTGGTACGTTTATGACTAAAGATTCTTCATAACTTTATAATTTTGTCTGCACTTTTAGTTTTGGTGCTTTTTGGGGACATGGTGTTATTTTGTGCTAATGAATACTTTAGGTGCTGCATTGAACAATTAGCTCGACCTTTATTTGAATCAGTGTTTCCTTTATTCTAACATTGTTTTGTGTTCATAGTTCAAGTAAGGATTCGAAAGATAAGACTACTTCTAAAGATGAAAAAGGTGAGACCAGATTAACCCATCAGTCTTAAATATATTGCAAATGTACATGTTAATCTATGTGAAATTTGGAAATCCATTGAAGGCTGAGTATGTGAGAAAGAAACATTTGGAGCCAAGGGTGTAGGTAGTTGGGGGAAAAAGGCCACTATTCATGTCATAAAGAATGCCAACATTTTGAGAAGAGATATGGAGATTTGGAACTGCTTCCTATTAGTGATGGGAAGGTGTAAAGTCTGTTGGAATTTGAAGATGAGAATGAGATCTCTGATACTGATGTTGCTTCTCTGAGAGTCATTGTGGGTCAGATGGCACATTGTGGATCAGATGAATATGAACTGCAGTTTATAGATACAAAAAAAAAAGTTTATTTCAGTTGTACTTTGAATATACTCATAATTGAATATCAAGGTAGTGATTTTATTTTTGGTCCATATCATAGGAGGTGGTAATAGCAGTACCGGGACCAGCAGTGGCAGCAGTAGCAGTTCATCCAAGAACCTGTGGATCAGTGGCTTGTCCTCCAATACCAAAGCAGCTGATCTAAAAAATGTGTTCAGTAAATATGGCAAGGTGTGTACTTTTTTTCTGTTAAGATTAAATTACTTTATACTAAGTAACTTCGTTTTGAAGTGATCATAATTAGTGATGTTTTTTTACATTTTGTTATAGGTTCTGAGCGCCAAAGTAGTAACCAATGCACGGAGTCCTGGTGCTCGGTGTTATGGATTTGTAACCATGTCTTCGAGTGCAGAAGTGACTAGGTGTATATCTCACCTTCATCGCACAGAGCTGGATGGACAGCAGGTTTCTGTTGAGAAAGTAATTATTCCAAAAATGTATTTTGCCTTTGACTTAACCATGATTCGCATTTCTAAAACCCAGAAATAAAAGCATTCGTTTTTTTTTTAAAAAAACACTAAATATCTGTATTAATATACACAAATGTGTTTAAAATATATCTGTTATCCCTTCGACTATAAAGCTTGTCTTCAATGTTCTAACTTTCAATTCTCTCTATTATGATGATCTGTTGCAAAATAATTATAATTGGAAAACATTTGCATTTGGCACAAATTACAGTAAATAATACAGCTGATGAGCCAATGGAGAAGAGTGGGAAAAGTTTACAAAAATTGTGGTGGGGAGTGTTAATGTACCAAACCATGGCCAGAGGAACAGTAATTCAAATGAATTATTATGTAAAAATGAATAGAGTATGTGAATCTATATGGAAGAATTTCTCATAGTGATTGATGGAAAATAAAAGGAAGCTGATAATCTGCTGCTGGATTCCCACGAGTTTGGGTTGGAACATAGGTCCTTAACATTATCATTCCAACTATCAGGAAGCCCAGAACAGTCACGGGAGTTGGCAACTTTTTGAAAAAAATGTTCTCACTGTGTGCTCCATGCACACAGGTTTTCAGGCTTTATCATACGGAACATGATTCTGACAGAATAGCTTTTAATTATTTCATTATTAGATGCCTTTGTCACTGAGAAAAATGAAGTAATGAAGAAAGTCTGTATGACTTTTGCATGAAGATTAAATTAAGTTCATGTGATGCACCAATTCCATCCATCCTTTCCATATACTTCCCTGCTAACTCTAGTTCTTGTAATTGGACTGTTTGTTAGCACTCTTAGTTGAGGCTCATTTGGGCAAGTCTGCATTTAAAGCAACAAAATATTCCTACTCAAAAGTTGCACCTTAAAATTATGATCTGTCAATACAGAAAATAATCTAGGACTACTGAAGATGAAGGACCTCATTCTAAAGGTACAGTTTTTCTTCAGTTCAAATATTACTACGCAGAAGGAATGATTAGTATTACTCAATTTATGTTATAAAAATGTAAAAGCAATAGTACAATTTTGGGTAAGGGAAGAAAAATCCCATGCACAAATAAATATTTTTACATGGACAAGAAATAGAGAGAATAAACAATTGTATTTTATCTTCAATGTGTTAAATCTTCTGATGCAATGTTGCTGCATTTTCCTTCAGTGGCACAAAATGCAAGCAGCGAGACAGTTGTGAAGAATGGACTGAATCTTTGAACTTCTAGTATTAATAGCAATGTTACAAAATTTTGACATTTTAAGAATCAAGTCTGCAATTTATCCCATCAGATAAAGCATAAAAATAAGTTTAATTTGACACCTAATTCACTTTCATATCTCAAGTATTTAAAACGTTATGGCCATTTACATACTTGGAAATTAGCATCTTGTTCCCTATTGATTTTCTATGGACATAACAAAAAAGCTGTGATCGTGGACAGTCAAAAGCCCATAACTTTCTTAAAAATTAAGAGAACTGAATGAAATTTTCAGTTATCATAGATTGAAACATTCTGAAACAAATATAAAATAATCTTACTTGGATGACCTGAAATTAAAGCATATAATTAGTTATTTACCCAATTGTAGCTAATTTCAGACTTCAATTACTAGATCTAAACATCTATCCATTTCTTAATAAATGATTAACATTTTTAAATAGCCTAAGTGTCCAAATAATATTCACAAATAATTCACAATAAAACATGATTTTTAAGTAATTTATATTAATTTATAGGCCAAATGGAAGGAATTTAGTGTTCAATTGCTGTAAATTAAAGTCCATTTAAATCCGCTTGCTAGTGGGATGCTGTGAATGCGCTGGTTTAGAACGCTCACATTGCGCTAGACTTGTGCCCTCAAATGCCCAGAAAAATACTGCGGGATATAATGGGCCCAAAATTAGCTACTCGCAACTTTAAACTTTGTATAAAGGGATCTTAAGAAGCCCTTTTTAACGTAAAAATAAACAGCCTACCTTCTGTTGTCCGCTGTATGAGATCCAGCCGGTTGCCGGCAGTCGGGGGTTTAGAGGTTAATTTTTAACCTACTATAACAAGTATAGAAAGCCCTTAAAACTAAAAATAGCTCCAGCTACGGAATCTTCCAGCGATTTTTCGTTAATAATTAACTAGGCTGAAAAACCTCGATTTGAACAGCCTAGTGAAAAATCGCGTTTTAAACCCGCCCCCCCCCCTCTAAATGGCGCCAAAATCGCGCACACGGGCTGGGACAGATTTTCAGCGACGCTTCAGGTAGGCTTTGCAACATACCTAGTATTAATGTAAAATACCTGAGAAATATTGAGAAACCACTCCTTAATTTTAATCTATATAGTCAGAGCTGCCAAGTAGTACAGAAATGCGATCAGAATACGGATGTACGGGTTTGCTTTGTAAAATACAGATTTTTTAAATCAGCCCGACTTCCTTTCATCTTGCTGCTTAAAAAATGCATGGATATTAAAAGTCATACTGTAACTTTAAAAATTATAGCAGATTAAATCTATTTTAAATTTCAAGACCTGGATAATTATTTTTGTAAGCTTTGATCCGCCTGTCCCGCTCCAGGTTTAAACAGCGCTGTCAGTTTAATGCATGGGAATTTCAAACGCTATGGGTTCTAAAAATAGCGCTCCCACCTGGAGCGCTATTGCCTTTACACATGGCGCTATTGCCTTTACACATGGTGATATGGGCTTTACACAGAGAGGGAAACTTCCAAAATGGCTTCTATATTATCATCTTGTGCTAAAAGCATGAAGCAGCCTTTCAAACAGCAGTATACAAAGAGATGGTAATGAATGCACTGTCAAGTAAGGTGCGTAGAAGACATGTCAATTGGTAGCAAAGTTATGCATTCTTGTACTCTTCCATGGGTATGACCGCACATGAAAAATAATGTTTTTCTGCAAAATTGCACCCCGTAAAAATACTGGTTTTCGGGTACTGGAATACTGAAATGCTCTGACAAAACTTGGCAGCTCTGTATAGTGGATCACTTATACTTTTCACTATTTTAAATTCTCATAGCCATTTTTATTATCAGTATTTCTGTATATACAGTATGTTTATCCAACATATTAGCATCACATAATTACAAATCATGAATTCAACACTGTTTTCATGGGCTTTACTTCAACTTAAATATATACAGGGATTGTTGTACGTTTCTGTAAATTTGTTGATTTTCAAAGATTTTGGACTGTATCCAGATGAAGCCAAGTAAAAAGCAGCACTAGAGGTGGACAAGATTAAGATGGGTTCAGATTGGATGAGTAGGTTGTTGCTCTCTAGTTCTGGACCATAGATTTACAATGGAGATATGAGGGGTTTTCTTTTTCAGCAATGAATGGTAGATGTATGAAGTTTCCTCTCTGTGGTGACAGTGGAAACAAAGTCAGTGCATACAGAAAAAAATTGGTAGATAGATAAGAGGGAATAATTTGCAGGGCTATGGGGAAAGAGCAGAGTTAAGGACAACCTTAATGTGTATGTGCATTTATTGGAGGGGCTGAATAGCTTGTATCATAACAATTCTATGATTCTGTATTTGTGCATATAATTCAGTCCTTATTAGCCGTTGTACATTAGTCCTTTTGCCTTATTTCCATATGTTTACATTTATGTGTATATAGACTTACACTTTCATATATTACTACAATGGTGGTGTTAGTCCAATACCTGCTTGGGGGAGTTTTCTTGTTGTAGGAAATTACTATTAAAAATGGGAGTATTAAAAAAAAATCGCAATGGAGAATTATTAAAAGAAGCCCACAAAGGCACAGATTCTTCACCATATTTATAGATTAAGCGTTGTTTGTACGGTTAGTTCTCAAGGCAAGAATGGCTGATGTTCAAAATGAGTAAATGGATGTTCTGATCCAGGAGGCTGTGTTTTGTGTGCTATTTTACATTTTCACTTTTCTTGGGAAACAGTTCTACAATTATGGATTTTGTCTAATTTTAAAAGTGTAGAAATTTGCCTGTCAATTTTGATCCCTTTCTAACATTCACTTTTTCATTTGTCCACTCAGGTTAAAAATGATCCCTTTAAAAAAGAGTCCACTACAAAAGATGGGACTGGGAAGATGAGTTCAAGCAGAAATAGTAGCGATAAAAAGTTTTCGACTAGTGGAAAGGCCAGCAGTAGGTAAGTGCATGGTGGCTGGTGATTTAGATTTGTGAAAAGAAGGTCCTTTGAACATCCCATCTATTTGTTCCTGTTGACTTTCTTCCTCATTTAATCATTTTACATTTTTAGTAATTTCCTGACTTTTAAAACCTTTATCACCATTGATTGATATTAATTAAGTTCTTGAATCTTACTCTGGTGTTATTTTTCATATCTAAACATAATCAATAAACATGCCCTTCATTGAACACTGAAATGTCACACTCAAGCCTGACCTTGTCAAAGCATAAACATTTAAAGCCCTGTCCCACGGTACGAGTACATTCCAAGAGTTCTACCTAGTTTGCCCTGATTCGAACTCGGAGATTTACAGTAATGGCCGCTCGTCGGTACTCGGGGCTCTCGTGAACATTTTTCAACACGTTAAAACATCTTCACGAGTCTTCCTGAGCTTACCGCGTTTCCCGAGTACCTTTCGTTAGCATTACGAGCTGCTAAGAGACGTCCCCGAGCTCAGGCGTACCCACTACGTTCATTCCACGTGCTTACCACGAGTTTGATTTTATTTTTTTAAACTCGGGAGAACACTTGGAATTTTAGAAAATGTTGTAATTTTAATGATCCTATTATTATTGAGTATCTAACTTTTCTTATTCTAATTACAAAGGAGCCAAATTTCTTCCAAAAAAGAGGATAAGAAAACTGACAAACCTGGGGACAGAAAAGAGAACAAGGATGGGTCAGGCTCCACAAAGAAAGCAGAAAGTAAAAAGGATGAGAAGGAATGCTCAAAGAGTATTAACCATGGACATTCCAAAAAAATGGATGATAAGAGGCGAAAGAGTATGTATTTCTGAATATGGTGCAAGATACTTAAATCTGAATTTTTTTTTTGCTCACCAGTTGCAAAGTTTTTGTCGTGTGCAGAGTTGAAACACTTGTTTTGTCATTACCTGTCATAAATCTTAAAGAGTAAATATTTTTAAAATTGCTGAGTAACATGATAGTTAAAAAAAAAGGGACTGCTGTAGGTTCTTGAGGTCGGATACATCAGTGGAAGGATAATGTTGAGAAAGGTGAGGGGGTAGGGCAAGAGTTAGGACAAGGTGGCTTCAGGTAAGAAGGGGTTGATTGGCAGATGAGTCATGTGAAGGAGAGAATAGATGACATGGGGTAGAAAACTAGCAGAGTGCATCCAGGAGACAGAATGTTGGAGATGGAAGTTGGAGTCAAACATTGGGAGGTGGGTGGGGTGGTGTGGTTCAGGATTCCTTGCCAACATAATAGGTTAGGTGCTAAGACGATGGAAAAATAATTTGACATGGTGGGATTTTAAATTCTTGAGTAGCGTGCGGGGGTGGGAGATTGCAACCTTCACGTGGTCTACCCTGTTTCGACGAATGCAATCAACCTGGTGTACACAATCAAATAGAACAAGTTGTCCTAGAACTTTAGGCTGTCGACACCACGCACGAAGAAGTTGTGTGCGCAGGGGGCTGCTGAGGCTAGACCACTGCGCATCAGAGAAGGGGGGGTTGGGTGGAATTGTGAAGAGACAGCGGGGGTTGGGGCTGATGTCGGACACATAATCTGAGGAGGGAGGGTGCCAAGGTGGGAGGAAGATCAGAGGAATGCAGGGTGATGTTGAAGTGAGGCATAGGGAATGTGGCTGGGGCAGTAGCAGGGGAAGGGCACAGGACCCAGTGACGTCACTGGCCCCAGCCTGGAGGTGTCGGGGGAGTAATGGGATCCAATGGTGATTGCGTTTGATGGCTGTCTCATTTCATAAACTTTACTTGATTTTTATTTTAGATGTGAAGAGTCCTCATCGGATGGTGGTTATTGACATGGCTAAAGGTGAACCAGTTGTTAGCGTAAAAACTGCAAAGAAAGTCAAAAGTGATCAGGTAACCATTTATGGTGGGCCAAGCACAAAGTAGACCTAATGTATATTATCTTTCTTCTTTTACATCTTTTCACAGTATTTGTACACTCCAAATGTTTGCTGAGTTTGTTTCCATATCAAAACATTTTTACATTAACTTTCTCAAAACACACTATGAAAGATAGCTATAAACCTGTGATTATCAACATATATAAACAGGATTTTTCTGTTGTAATTATGCTGAACTCGTGTGTTTGGTGCTATTACAACAGACAGTCAAACTGATAGTGACAAGGGATCTATATGAGGAGCTGGCTCAAAGGCGCTGATAACATTAAAGACCCAAACCACCCTGGGTGTCATCTCCCTACCATCATCGGGGAGAAGGTACAGGAGCCTGAAGCCATTTATCTCCAGTTTCATGAAGAGCTTCTTCCCAGCATACATCAGGCTCCTGAACAAGGCACAACATCCATCACAACCCAACCGCAGCAACTTTGTTTTGGTTGCACTGCGCACTTTTGTTTATGGTTTAGTTACTTTGTATTACTGATTATTAATTTGTTGTATTTTTCATTTGTGTATATTTATTTGTGTTAAACATTAATGGGCTTGGAATGCTGCAGCAAGTAAGAATGTCATTATTATATTGCTGGTACACATGATAATTAAACACTTAACTTTGTCTTAAAAAAATAACTTTCAATCGCAAACACAGAATTATTGTGATTTGCTCAAAAAAAGGCTTTGAAATTTAATTAAGAATATTTTTGCAGCCAATATTTAAAACACCACAGGAAGATTATGTGCACATTGAAACTTTAACCTAGTGCTCTTAGCTGTCGAATCTCACCATTTATTCCTGGCTTATTGTCTGTTAGAAGTCTTCAGTATGTGCTTGATGATATTGTCCGGTGTCATTATAGTCTGCAGACAGTTTTCCATGATGAAAGCACCAAATACTGTTTACTTTTCCACTGAATTCCAAAAGTCCTTGGTGCTAATTTCACAGGAATGGAATGATGAGAAGGGGAATAACAAGCTCTTCTTTATTGTAATCTATCTATTTGGTTTGCCTTGAAAGAAGCTTGAGGCATTTTCACCTGCTTGTTCTTCCAGCTATAAACTTAACAAAAAAAGAGATGAAAATATAGAGATATTTAACTTTGTTTCGTGTTTGAGAAAGGCACCTAAATTTTTCATAGAAGTATTAGGAATTGATTTTTGAAACTTGTTTTTGACAACCATATTTGAAACAACTGAATCATCCAACATTTGGATCATACTCAAATATTTTTGAATTCGAACCTTGAATATTTGTTGACTACGTTGCCTTGAGTTATCGATAGAATAGAGATACATTAAGAAAATCATCATTGACATTTTTAGTGATTAACAAATGTGTTTGTTAACACTTTACAGGCATCAAGTTCCAGAAGTAGAGAAAAACGTGTTGTAACTAAACTAAACTTCAAGGATAGAAAGGATATTCTGTCATTTGAGAAAATAAAACAACAAAAAACCCGTGAGCGTTTAATCCGAGTGGAGCGCATTCGGCGTGCAATAGAATTAAGAAGGTGTGTGGGACTTTACAACTCATAAGAGGAAATGTAAAATAGACAATGTCACAAATGTGCATTGATTTGGACTGTTTGTATTGTCATTCTTCAGTTAATCTCTAATGGTATGAGCCCTGGTTGTTCTCCCATAACTAAATTGGGTTCCAAACCCCATTCAGAAAAGTTAAGAAAACATTTAGCATTAATGTTCTCATGTGCTGAGGGAATGTTGCAATGCCTAGGATGCATGGGTTATTAAAGGCGGATCCCATATGCATTCTCAAGCTACGCGATTCCATGGTAATATTTGCATGATAATGTAGCACATTTGTCTTGGTTAAATAACTTTTTAAATTGTCATCGTAGCTTCATTCTTGAAATTGCATGTGTGCAAATAAGTTGCTTTGTTTCCTGCAATGGCAACAGTGACAACATTTTAAAAGTAACTTAATTGACTGGAAGTGCTTTGGTATGTCCTGAAATCAACCTTTTCATATTGGAGACCGAACACTGGCACATAGTGTCATTTAATCCACGCAGATTTAGAATCGGTTGTACAGCAGAGAAACAGGCCCTTTGGCTGATCATGTCCATGCCAACCTTTGCACCTATCTGCACTCCTCCCATTTTCCCTCATTTGTGCTTCTTTGCTCAGTCTACTCGTGCCTTTCCAACTGTCTCTTAAACCAGGTGATTGCATCCGATTCTACTATCTCACAAAACCTATGCCTTTTTTCTACAATCGCATAAAACCCTATGCCTTTTTAATACCCTAGCATGGGAAAAAGATACTTATACAATTATAAACCTGCATTATTCTTTCAGGTCACCCCCGGCCTCCTTTGATTTGGGAAGAACCAACCCATCATACACAATCTCTCCCCATTACAAAATTCCTCCATCAAGCAACATCCTGGTGAATTGCCTCTGCACTCTGTCCAGATCTGCACAGAATACTCCCAAATGGGGTCTAAGTTGAAGCAAAATATAACGTCACAGCTTTGATATTTTGTATATTATGAAGGCAAGCAAACTATGTGACTTCTTCACCATTCTTTCTACAATTTTACTTTCTTCACTTTTAGAGTTATGGACTTGAACCCTAAAGTCCCTTCATTCATTAGACAGACAGCTAGATAGATATAATTTATTGCCACACAACCAGGGTCGGTGGATATTTGGGTTGTCAGCAGCAGTACAATAATAAAGAACACACAGCCACAATCACTGTAACACAGACATCCACCACAGCATTCATCACGGTGGTGGAAGGCACAAAATTTGGCCAGTCCTCCTCCATTTCCCCCCCCGTGGACAGGACCAGAGTCCAGAGTCAGTCCAGGATCGGCTCTTCCTCACCAGAGGCTGCGCTTTAAGATGGTGTAGGCCGATCGGTCAAGATTTAAAGACTCCGCCGCAGCCAGAAGCACCGTAGACTGCAAGGCCGGCGGTCGAAGCTCCCCTCCAGGGGTGATGGTGAGTCCATGCCGGACCCACGGTAGAAGTTGGCCGTGCGCTGGCACTGATGGCTTCTTCTTCCCCCGGGTCCCCCACGAGGGATCCCGGGCTGTAGACGCCACGCCAGCTGGAACTCTGCAGACCGCGGCTTCAGGCTGCCGGCAGCCCTGGGCCAGCTAAACTGAGCGCTCCCCTCCAGCGAGGGCTCACCCGCTCCACAACGAGAGTCCACGCTGCGCCCGCCGCTGAAGCCCCGGGCGTGTCTCCGGGAAAGGCTGCGCCGATCCTTGATGTTAGGCCACGGGGGAGGCGACCTGGAAAAACTTGCCTCTCCATGGAGGAGGCGACCGAAGCGGTTTCCCCCTTACCCCACACCACCCCCCACACAAAACACACGAAGGAACATTAAATACATACTTTAAAACATACTAAAAAATAAAAAAAACTGGCGCGCTGCTGACATGGCTGCTGCCAGAGCAGCGCCCCCCCATTAACAATCTTTGATGCCCTACCATTTACTGTACAAGTCTTAACCCTTTACGACTTCCCAAAATGCACCACCTCGCACCCATCAGGGCTAAATTCAATCTGCCAACACGCTGTGCAACTTTCCATTAATCTATACCATGCAATAGTCCTAAACAACCTTTCTCGCTGTACATAAACACCACCAGTTTCATGTAATTTCAACCTATCATTCCTCTGACATTCACATCCAAGTCCTGTATTGATTCGACAGTAAGAATCTGATCTTAGTGCTACCAATTAAAAAAAAAAAAAAATAAAAAAATGATTTCCAACCTCGCTCTCTTGACTCCTATCCCCTGTGCCGTAAACCTCTGGGCCAGCATTCTTTCCATTTCCAAACTTTATGTATTAAAATCTTCTAGTGTCCCAAGAAGTTGTGGAGGGCTAAGTTGGGGCATGGCTACCAGTCCAAAATCATTGAAAATCAGGATTTGATTCAGGAGGTCATGGACATGTACAACATTTTGTGACTTTAAATATAGGTGCCAAAAAGTTTTACATTTTCTCTTGCTCTACATAAACAGATTAGTAATTGGCAAGCTACTTATAACTATTTTTGAACTCCATGCAGACTTGAAAAATGTAGTTTTATTTGGCATGAGCAATATATACAGTCAACAAACATACTTTTTGTTAACAAGGTGTCGCGAAATAGCTGAAAGACAGCGACGTGAACGAGAACGCATTCGTATGATTCGTGAACGTGAGGAACGTGATCGGTTGCAGCGAGAGAGAGAGCGATTAGAAATTGAGAAACAAAAGCTTGAAAGGGAAAGAATGGAACGTGAACGATTAGAAAGAGAACGCATACGTATAGAACAGGTAAATAGATTCTTCATAATATTTTTCAATGTGAACACTCATTTTTGGGCAACATTTGATTTAGTAGTTTGTGGTGGGGCGAGGCTTTATCTGTTCTGTTCATCTCAAGATTTGCTATACTATCAAAATCATGTTGGCTGAACAGGTGGTTGAGGGTCATGGGGGGAAAAAAATTCAGTGCTTTTGATGAGAAACTGACAAGAAAAATCGAAGTGCAACTAGCTTCTTGCACTTCCTTTAATGATAATGTGTTTCCAAATAGCTGTTGGTTGAAAATTTTGTTAGAATTTTTTACACTGGCATGGACAGTCCTTAATACGTTTTTGCGTAAAGTGTTTTCTTTACCCACTTGAAAAATGGCAAGCCATATTGGGAGTTTCATAAGCAAAGAGGTTCAGTCTAAGTGATGTGTGTACTGATCTTCATACAAGATACAAGATAGAAGATCCATTTATTTGTCACATGTGCAAGTTGGCACAGTAAAATGTGATCACCATACAGCCAGACAATAAAATAAAGAACACAACACACGATAGAGTTCAACATAAAACATCCCCACACAGCAGAATCAAAGGTTTCCCACTGAGGGAAGGCACCCAAGCCAGTCATCTTCCTCTGATGTTCACCTATGGACGGGGCCTCCGCAGTCGCAGCTACGGGCCGCCCGTCGCTCAGGCCCACCCACCGGGATGTTGGAACTCCGACGTTGGAACGGGAGGCCAACCTCGGCAACTTGGACCTCCAAAACAGCCGCGTCCCACCGGATTCCGCAGCTCCCGACCTCCCCAGGCCGTGTTAGGCGGAGATTCATGCTGGCGGCCCTCAGCAAAGGGCCCCAGGGACTCCGCGATGTCGGTCAGCGCCGACCGCGCTGGGAGCTCCGCAAACCGCGGCCCGGCGATATTGGAGCAGCAGGCACAACACTCCGGAGCTTCAAACGGCGATCCAGGTAGGTATCGCCCAGCTCCGCGGTGAATCCATCCCCGCTGCCGAAGCTCTGGTCCGGTCTCCGGTAGGAAAGGCCACTCCGGTCCAGTGGTAGGCCGCAAGGTGGGGGGGCGAGGACGCGACTCGGAGAAATAGTCGCATCCTCGCCAGGAAGTGACTGGGAAGTGGTTTCCCCCTTACCCCTCCTCCCCCACATAGAAAAGCTAAAGAATCCCCAAAACAAAACTGTTAGACAAACTAAAATTAAAAAAGATAAGAAAAAACAGACAGGCTGTAGGCAGAGGCACCTTCAATGCAGTGCCCCTAGAATCCTATTCGGTGCATAAATCTTAAATGCAATGTGCAACTAAATTTTATTTAGCATTTATTTACTAGCTGTAAAGTGATTGTTAATTATGAGATGGGTATGGAGGCTTTGTGATGCTTTGCGATCTAATAGCTATCAAATACCTAAAGTTTAAAGTATAATTTCATTTGCTGTGTGTTAGAGTTAACATTTCAGGACTGCTTTGGTAGTGTTGTTGGACCCTGTTGGGATAGACCTTATTACTTTATGCAATGTGTCCCTGTCGGTTAATGCATCCAGTATATATCAGTAGGTTCATATCAGTGATTCAAGATGGAGAACCATCTGTTGACAATTCAGTTCATGGTTCAGGGGAAAAAACCTTATCTTTATTTAGGAACGCCGTAAGGAAATAGAGCGCATTGCCCGAGAACGTGAAGAACTCCGTAGGCAACAAGAGCAACTCCGGTATGAACAAGAAAGAAGAAATTCTTTAAAAAGGCCACATGATGTAGACAGTAGGTATGTTTTGAAATGACAATTACTGGATAATCTAGATTTATAAAAGATCCTGGTTCTGAGTAAGAAACATGAATTTGATCACATTGTGCATTGGTGGATCACCTTTGGTTGATTTATTATTATAAACTGTAATCTTATCTTAACAGTTTTGTTTGGGTTATGGAAGTAAGTTATTCTAAACATATACAGTGTTCTGTTCATTAAAAATCCATTTACAGAAAAGGATGTTGTCAAATCTGTTTGCGTCACACAGTACGGAAACAGAGCCTTCAGCTAAACCTGCCCATACCGACCAAGATGCCCCATCTACACGAGTACCACCTCCCTGTGTATGGTTCAAAACCTTTACAATCCATGTAACTGTCCAAATGTCTTATTAAATGTTATTATGGTACCTGCCTCAACGATCTCCTTTTGGCAGCTCTCCCTTATGGCCACCACTGGGACTGGGATTTTCTTATCACCCCTGTCCTTTTTGTTATATCAATTTCAATGCATTGGTGGTATTTCTTTATTTCATTCCCAAGCTCTGATGTTATTGCTGTTAGCAATATCCTTTATTCTCATATTGCAATATGAAGACCCACTTGTTTAGAATGTAAAACAGTGCAACACGGAAACAGACCCTTTGGCCCATGATGTCCATACTAAGTGTGGTGCCAAATTAAACCTATCTCTTGTTGCCTGTGATCCATATTCCCCCAGTCTCTGTATATTTATGTGCCTATCTGAAACCCTGTTAAATGCCACTATCGTATCCTTTCACCACAACTAATGGCCTTGCGTTTCAGGCAGCTACCACTCTGTAAAAAAAGACTTGTTCCATGCATATCCTTTAAACTTTAATACTCTGACCTTAAAGGGGCTGTCCCACTGTGGTGACCTAATTGGCAAGTTTAGAAGAGTTTTGGAGGGTTTGAAAAAATGTCATGTTGAAGACCTCCTTCGACTATGTAGAAGACCTCCCTCGACTATGTTGAAGACTAGCTTCGATTACCTTCGACTACCCTCGATTACCTATGAATAACATGCCGACCTACGAGTAAAAAAGTATTGATTTTTTTTCCATGGCGACCTTTTTTTACTCGTGGGCATTTTTCAACATGTTGAAAAATACGCCGCGACCTAGCTGAGGCGTCAAGTACGTGGGGGCTATTCTCGAGCATGAAGGAGAGTTACAAAGACCTCCTAGGATCTTGTGTCAACCATGCTGCGAGTATGAGTCTAGGGCAAACTCGCCAGAACTCGCAAATTAGGTCACCGCTGTGGGACAGCCCCTTAAAGCTATGCACTCTAGTCTAACATTTCCATACTGTGGTAAATCTTCTGACTGTCTACTTTATCTATGTCTCCTATCACTATAAATATATATCAGGTTACCCTCAGCACCTTTCCCAGAGAAAATAATTCAAGTTTCTCCAGCTGCTTCTTATAGCTAATACCGTCTAATCCAGACAGTAGCTTGATAAACTTTGCACCCCTCCAAAGTGACCACATCCTCCCTGCAATTCCGCAATCAAAACTGCACTCAATATTCCAAATGTGGTCAAATTAAAGTTTTCAAAAGAAACAAGGAACTATAGATGCTGGTTTACAAACAAACGGCACAACTGCGAGTAACTCAGCGAGTCAGGCATCATCTCTGGGGAACACGATAGGTGAATTTTCAGGTTCAGACCCTTCTGAAAAAGTATCGTGAACTGAAAAGTCACCCGTCCAGAAATGCTATCTGACCTACTGAGTTACTCCAGCACATTGTTATATTTTGAAAACATTGTTTAAGTTGCCGTATGACTCTCTGCCTCCTGTACGCAATGTCTCAAATCTGAACCCATTTTGTTTTCCTTTTGTTTCCATTTCACCTCTAGCCTTTGTCACTTACTCTGTTCATCTGCCGATCATTCATTTATCACTTGCCAGGCTTTTTCCCCACCCCTACATTTTCCCCCCAGCTTTCTCTCTTTCCCATTCCCACAGCAGTCTAAAGAAAGGACTGACCCATTCACGCAAGAGATGCTGCCTGACCCGCTGAATTCCTCCACCACTTTGCTTATGTTTTCCTTTTAGTATCCTTTCCTTATTGTTTTGCTAGCTTCAATGGAACCATACGAATCTGGAAATCTTAGTGCATTTCGTTAAGTTGTAAGCCGTAGATCGTATTTCAAGATTAGAATCTTCCACCTTTTAACACTGTCATAACATGCAAATTATGTAAATGTAGAAATTAGCACTGCATTTAATCACATGCCTACTGTAATGCTTAATTACGTTTTTGGAAAGAAATGTTTCCAAGCTAGAATATCCATGGTGATTAAAAATCTTTCAATGTCATAAAATGTAGGCGTGATGAACCCTATTGGAATGATCATAAAAGGAGGGCCATGGACAATGATGTCCGTTTTAGTCAAAGTTCAGAATATAATCGCCAAGACACAAACCGTTACAATGATTTTGACCACAGGGTGTCGTCTGCATTTGATCGGTGAGTGCTGCCTTTCCATTTTTTTTGGGCTGCATCAAATGAAATCTGAGGTTGGTGTGTAATTGATTTGAATAACCCTTTTTTTTCCCGATAAGGGGGAGAAACAATTGGAATGATCATAAAAGAAGCTACAAATTCAGATTAGTTTATTGTCATGTACACCTGGTGCAATAAAATTCCTTGTTTGCATGAAGCTCCATAGAGAAAACTATACATAATGATAAATACAATGGTGAAGGTAAAACAACAAATTGGTACAAAGATTATCATTTGTATGGAAGCAATACAAAAATAAATGAAGTGCAACAACGTAATAACTGAATGAGTAAGAGTATGTGACCACACTCCAGGAGGGTCTGTGAAAGAGTGATTTCTTAAGCAATTGGATAACTAGGGAAGAAGCGATTCTTGAGTCTGGACATGTGGTCATTCAAGCTCCTGTATCTTTACTCAGAAAGTAGAAGAGAAAAGAGAATGGCCAGGGTGGCATGCAGCCATGCCAATCCTTCCAGCCTTCCTGATGCAAAATATAGCCAAGATGGAAAAGTAATGAGCCTGTGTTGGACCTGAGCTGTGTCGCCACTATTTGCTGCTTCAGGAGGATAAGCGCCAAGCATTTGCCATCCAGGCTGAGATTCATCCCATCAGAATTATTTTTATATAATATCTCTAGAAGTTTGAGAGAAATGTTTTGGATATGTGAAATCTTCTCAAATGACTATGTCAATATACTGATGCACTTTCTTGATCACTGCATCAGTGTGAAGGGACCAGGTTAGGTTTGCTGCTGATATAGATGCCCAGGAAAATGAAGCTGTCAACCATCTCGTTAGCAGCTCCTTCGAGGACAGGATTGTATTCACTCTCCCCTCTCTATCCCCACTTTCTTTGGTCAGCAAGCAACTCTTTTGCAGAAAACCAAAGTCAAGCTGCATCTGTGAAGGGATGGGCAGACGATGCTTGGGATCTGGACCACTTTAAGGACTAGGTTGTTATTATGACGCTATGGCATAAAGTTTCCCCTTCTGTATACTGTCTCGCCAACAACAGTGCTGTCATCAGCAAACTTAAAAGATCAAGTTGGCAATGTATTTGGCCATGCAGTCGTGGCTGTACAAGGGAGTACAGCAGGGAACTGAGCGCACAAATTTGAACGGTGCCAATTTTGAGGATCAGTGGGAGGAAATGTTAATCTGCAAAATGTTAGACTTGCTAGACTAAAACCTAGAATGGGCAGATAGACACTAAGCTGGAGTAACTCAGTGGGTCGGACAGCAGCTCTGGAGAAAAGGTTCTTGAGTCAAAAGGTTGGGCAGGATGTTTTATGAGGGCAAAATTGGACAAGCTAAATTCATATATGCTGCAGATTAACAAGTAATAGGCGACGGTTGGAACATATGACATGGACTCGTTTTGAGAGGGTGGATATGGAAAGGACGCTTTCTCTTGTGAGGGAATGTCTTTGGAACCCTGTACCTCAAAACAAGTGGAATCAATATTTTTGAATATTTTTAAATGGGTGGGTGGATTGATTGAAAAGCAAGTGATTAATATGAATGTGGTTGATGTTATGATTGGATTGGTTATGATCTAAGTAAAAGGTAGAGCTGACCAGGAGGTGTCTGAGTGGCCTTAGCCTGTTCCTAATTTATATGTTTTTATGAATAGAACTGGGGTTCAAAAACTGTGATTGATAATTGTGAAGATGAGACCCCCAGTATATGAAAGAGAGAAGTTGAAAATTGTTAGGCTCCAGTACCACCTTCCCAATGAAATAGAAACATAGAAAAATGGAAGAGGGTGGCCAGGGTGGCATGGGTCTGAGAATGCTTGCTATTCTTGCTATTGAGGGAGTGCAGCATAGGTTCACCAGGTTAATTCCCGGGATGGCGGGACTGTCATATGTTTCTGTAAATTGAATTATGTGTATGTCTGTAGGAAATTGTCTTTATTTGTATTGCTGTGGAAACGGAGTTTCGTTTGAGCCTCACCGAGGTTCGAACGACAAGTAATAAATATTGTATTGTATGTTGATAGAATGGAGTGGCTAGGCTTGTATACTCTGAATTTGGAAGGATGGGAGGGGATCTTATTGAAACGTATAAGAGGCAGGAAACGTGTTTCCAATGTTGGGGGAAGTCCAGAACCAGGGGCCACAGTTTAAGAATAAGGGGTAAGCTATTTAGAACAGAGCTGATGAAAAACATTTTCACGCAGTTGTGAGTCTGTGGAATTCTCTGCCTCGTAGAGCAGGGAGGCTAGTTTGCTGGATGCTTTCAAGAGAGCTAGACAGAGCTTTTCCTAAAGATAGCGGAGTCGAGGAGATATGGGGAGAAAGCAGGAACGTAAATAGCAGGGGGCCTGAATTGAGCCTTGTGGATGATCCATTGTGAAAAAGACCCGTCACATTTTGAATGTCTGCCAACCAGTTCTGGCTCGAGGGGAACCGAATGGTGCCTACTCCTATACTAATCTCTATTGGGACCTTTTCGGCCTTGCTTTTTCCACTGGTTCTCCAGCACTTTTACATCTCGATTCTATAAGATTCCCTTTGATGATGGGAATGATCAGTACCTGTGATAGACTGGTGACTGTCTACCACCCTCTGTAATCTCCTTTCTTCCTGGTCTTTCAATTTGCTGAATCAAGCTATGATGCAACCAATTAGTATGTTCTCTACTCTGAATCTGTTGAGGTTTAATAAAGTATTTGTCAACATACTAGACCTCTTCAATCATTTGAGGAACTAGAGGCGTTGATGTGCTTTCTTTGTGATTACATCAATGTGATCTGCCCCAGGCCAGATCTTCAGAGTTGTGCATGCCCAGTTCACACTCTCAACCACTGTTCTGTCATGTTCTTGATGAGCTTGCTAATCCTGTTGGTGTCAGCGGCCTCAGATTTTCCCTTCAGAAGATGGCACCAGCCACCACCGATTGGTAGAACATCTACAGCATCTTACTGCAGACGTTGAAGGAGTGGAGCCCTCTCAAAAAGTACAGCCGGCTCTGTCCCTTCTTGTAGAAGGCCTCGGCTTTCCTGGACCAGTCCAGTTTACTGTCCAGATAAACTCCAAGGTATTTGTACTCCTTGGTAAACTGCACATCCACTCCATTGATGGAGACAGAGGACAGGAGTGTTTCTCTCCTCCTAAAGTCCACCACTAACTCCTTTGTCTTATCAGTGTTCAGCTGCAGGTGATTCAGTCCACACCACTCAACAAAGCCATTGACTACACCTCTGTATTCAGCTTCTCTCCCCTCGCTGATGCAGCCCACAATTGCAAAATCATCCAAAAACTTCTGCAGGTGGCAGGAGACGGAGTCATATCTGAAGTCCGAGATGTAGATGGTGAACAAGAAGAGGAGAGAGAGGACTGTCCCCTGTGGGGCCCTTGTGTTGCTCACTACCATGTCTGAGACACAGTTCTGTAGCCTGACATACTGTGTTCGTCCAGCCATGTAGTTGGTAATCCAGGAAACCAATGGAGCATCCACCTGCATCTTCGTCAGCTTGCTCACTAGTAGTGCGGACCGGTGCTGTACCAAGTGGTGGTATTGTCAGCAAATTTAAAGATGTTATTGGAGTTGTGTCTGACTACATGGTTATTGGTACAAAGAGAATAGAGCAGGGGACTAAGCATAGTCGGGATACTCCTGTGTTGATGATTTTCAACAAGCATGTGTTGCGTCCATGTTATTGAACGAAGGCAGCTCGTTCATGAAACTAATACATGATGTTACTCTTCAACAGACGGGGAGATCGTTATAACAATCAAGGAGATGGGAAAAAGAATCGTTCTGGTAGAAACAGAGAGGATCCTACTTATAACAGGTATCCAAAACCCTATAATGATTCCAGAAGACCAAGTTCTCAACAGAGAAATGAACTTCATGGAAATAATGAGCGTAGAGAAATTCGCGATCGTGATGACCGTCGAACTGTAACAATTGAGGATCGGTCTGGAGGCACCAGGGGACATCTGGAAAAGATGTCACCATCAAGAAGCTTCCCTGATAGAGCTCGGATTGATAACCATGGAGTCCAGCACAGTCGACCAAGTCATAATTCTTCTAGACCCAGTGGTTGGAAGCCAAGTGGAGGTTTAACCTCTACGAAACGTGAATTGAGGTAATGTTGAAATGTTTTACAATATATACATTAATATACATTATGTATATAAGTATATACAATAATGTATATACTTATATACATTAATATAAGTAATATCCAGGATTCCCTTTTCACATTCTGCAATGACAATGCCTTATTTAAAAAAATATTTAGAATTTTTTTTTTTTTTAAGTGATTTCATATGTCAGAAATCTAAGCCCATATCTTCAGCAAAAACATTGCATATATATAGATGTAGTAACTGACTGGACATTTGCCTTCATGGGTTTACATACAATAATTCATTGCAATTGCTGTAATAAGGATTTAATTTCAAACTCGGAATTGAGAGCATCACTGGGGCATTGAAGATTTAACTCTGAATTCTGTGTTAATTGGGATCATTATCCTCCCAGTACTGGAAACTGGTGGGGGGGAGCATTGCTGCAAAAAGTTGCATTAATTTCAATTGGTGTAAATAATCCTCATTAAATTCCAAAAAGACACTCTGGAAGTGATGGAATTGTGTGTCTGAAGTAATTGAATTTGATTTCTGGTCCTGTAATGCTCATCCTTTAGCATGTAAAAATAAGGAACTGCAGCTGCTAGTTTATACGAAAGGGATAGAAAGTGCTGATTCTGTATTGCTTATCTTTTAGTATGTAGAAACTCGGAACTGCAGATGCTGGGTTATACAAAAGGACAAAGTGCTGGAGTAATTCAACGTATCAGGCGGCAACTCGACCCGAAACACCACCCATTCCTTCTATCTAGAAATGCTGCCGATCCCACTGAGTTACTCCAGCATTTTGTGTCTATCTCTGGAGAAATAGATGACGTTTTGGATGGGGACCCTTCAGAAGGATCCTGACCCGAAATGTCACAATCCTTGTTCTCCAGAGATGCTGCCTGACCTGCTGAGTTAATCCAGCACTTTGTGTCCTTTTGCTTATCTGTTGGCTAGTTTTGAACTTTTTCAGGTTTATTTGTGGAATATTCATTTTCTAATACTGATATTAATCAATTGGAAACTAATTATTGCTTGAGATTTGAAATCATGGAATAACATCAACCAATTTTTCACATTTAAGGAATTCAAGAGAGAGAGAGCGCGTACGGCCAGAGAGGTCTGGGCAGAATATACGAAGTGGCCCACCAAGTGGTCACAGCGGTATGGCTGGGTACAGCAGCCGAGATGGAGGAAGGTCATCTATTGGGGACAGAAGCAATAATCCTCAGGTAGAGAACACAATTCATTGGCCTTGTTGGATGATGCACGAGGAGTAGCTTTATTCTGCATAATTTCCTTTAAACTTTAATTTTATTTATGATCTTGTGAGTAATGTTATCAAATACATTTCCATTTGGGTCGTGGTTATGCAATTGTTATGCATAAGTAGGACTAATGCACGTAAGGCTGCTGGCCCTGACGCATCCTGGGCGCGTGCTCAGGGCCTGTGCTGCGCAGCTGACAGACGTCTGGACCGACATCTTCAACCTGTCACTTGCCCAAGCAGTTGTCCCCACGTGCCTTAAAACCACCTCCATCATGCCAGTGCCAAGACACTCCACTGCGGCAAGCCTCAACGACTTCCGCCCAGTTGCACTTACCCCCATCATCACCAAGTGCTTCGAGAGGCTGGTCCTGGCACACCTCAAAAGCTGCCTACCCCCCCACACTGGATCCCTATCAGTTTGCCTACCGCAAGAACAGGAGTACGGAGGATGCCATCTCAACGGCACTTCACTCCACCCTCTCCCACCTCGACAACAGAGACACTTACGTAAGAATGCTGTTCATCGATTACAGCTCAGCATTCAACACGATTATACCATCTAAACTGATCACCAAACTCGATAACCTGGGCATCGACCCCTCCCTCTGCAACTGGATACTGGACTTTCTAACCAACAGACCACAGTCTGTTAGGTTAGACAAGCACACCTCTTCAACCCTCACCCTGAACACCGGCGTTCCACAGGGCTGTGTGCTGAGCCCCCTCTACTCCCTCTTCACCTATGACTGCACACCTGTACATGGTACTAACACCGTCATCAAGTATGCAGATGATACAATGGTGATTGGCCTCATCAGCAACAACGATGAGTCGGCCTACAGGGAGGAGGTCCAGCACTTAGCAGCATGGTGCGCTGACAACAACCTGGCCCTTAACTCCAAGAAGACCAAGGAGCTCATTGTAGACTTCAGGAAGTCCAGGGGCGGCACGCACACCCCCATCCACATTAACGGGACGGAGGTGGAACGTGTTTCTAGCTTCAGGTTCCTGGGTGTTAACATCTCCGATGACCTCTCTTGGACCCACAATACCTCAACTCTGATCAAGAAGGCTCACCAGCGTCTCTTCTTCCTGAGGAGACTGAAGAAGGTCCATCTGTCTCCTCAGATCCTGGTGAACTTCTACCGCAGCACCATCGAGAGCATCCTTACCAACTGTATCACAGTATGGTATGGCAACTGCTCTGTCTCCGACCGGAAGGCCTTGCAGAGGGTGGTGAAAATTGCCCAACGCATCACCGGTTCCTCGCTCCCCTCCATTGAGTCTGTCCAAAGCAAGCGTTGTCTGCGGAGGGCGCTCAGCATCGCCAAGGACTGCTCTTACCCCAACCATGGACTGTTTACCCTCCTACCATCCGGGAGGCGCTACAGGTCTCTCCGTTGCCGGACCAGCAGGTCCAGGAACAGCTTCTTCCCGGCGGTTGTCACTCTACTCAACAACGTACCTCGGTGACTGCCAATCACCCTCCCCCGGACACTCCTCCCACAGGAAAAACACTATGTCTGTATATATGCTAATGTAAATATTTATTCAAATCATATGCTATGTCGCTCTTCCAGGGAGATGCTAAATGCATTTCGTTGTCTCTGCACTGTACACTGACAATGACAATTAAAGTTGAATCTGAATTTGAATAAGCCAAGGTGGGGAAATATCAAATTTTATTTTCTACTGGTAGAAATTTAAAGGATGTAATTTTGTGAGGAGCAAAAATAATCCAATTAATTAATTTGAATTCTATCTTGCGTCTGCATCCTCTTCCCAGGCATCCCATTATCATGAAAACCGGCATGTAGTGATAGCACGTCATGGGCGAGATACGGAAGGACAACGGAGCAGTTGGCATTCTGGACCCAGTTCTCAAAGCGCTGGATATCAAGACGTGCGACGAATGAGTGACCCGCGGGGTTCTGGCATGATGCCACCGTCCAGGTACTGAAGTTGCATTCTGTCAGCGATTCTGGTTGCCTGTAATTTAGAACATCTATTGTAAATCTAATATTCTGTATGGTATTGCACTTTTGACTGTTTTTATATTTCAACAGACTTGCTCTTTCTGACAGCCTATTTGAATTAAGTCTTAATTGTTTTGGTTTTTATTTGAATAAGTGCTTTTGTGATGCCTATTAGCTATTCATAGTAACAGCAAAGAATGCAAATCCAGGAAGAACGTTTTTCAATCATTAGTCAAATGTTATGGGGATGATAATTGCATCTATATTGGCATAATTACATTAAACTTTTGTTTTGCTATATTTAAAATAACTTGTTTCCAGTACATTAAAACCATTCTCAACTAATAATGTATATTGCTTCTATTTTTATGCCTTGATGCCATTGTAATGTAAAATAACTTCTGAATATGAGCATTCTATACAGTTTTACTTAATTGCAGGGTATATAATTGTCATTTTCCTTAATTGGCCAGTTGAATTATGCAATGCATCTTGGAAGAGACGGGGCTAGAAAAGCGATATCACTCCAATGATTTTCCGCCTCCTGTCGAATTCCTCTTCCCATTCGCATGCTGACGTTTCTTTACTGTGTGTCCTCCGTTGCCCGATAGAGGGTTCGCGCAAACTAGGAATTGTTTTTTTTTTTCCCCATATTCTACTTTGATAGCTTACTACCCAACAGTATGAACATTGAGTTCACAAATTGGAAAGTAACACCCACCATTCCACCCCAGTGCACACCCATTTCAGCCACTATTTCCCCCACCACACACCCTTTCCCTTCCTTTGCATTCCCTTCCACCTATACCTCTCCCTCTGGCTTTACATTTCACTCCTTCTCTCCTTATCTGGCAACCTTTTATCTTTTCATCTCAAGCCTTTGTCCTCCCATCTCCCATCACCTAAAAACACCTATAGATGCGTGTCAACCCAAAACGTCACCTATTCCTTTTCTCCAGAGATGCTGGCTGACTCAGTGAGTTACTCCCACTTTTTTTGTCTATCTTCGATTTAAACCAGTATTTTCTTCCTACACCTATCATTTGTGTTGCTCTGCCTCAACCTCATTGCCAGCTCTTTCCCCCCCCCCCCCCCCCCCCCCCAAACCAGTGCCTTGACCTGAAACACTGCGTATCCATGTCCTCCAGAGATGCTGCCTGCCACTGAGTTACTCTAGCACTTTGTCTTTTGTATAGTCCTGATTTTGATGGCTCTAATTTGTTGGCAGCCTATTTGCTTGTATTTTATTCCAGCGCATTTCTTCACACAAGCTTAATATTTTGCAACTGCCACCAACCATGAACTGTGCTTTTATCTTGTTGAGGCTTGAGACACTGGAAATCTTACATTTACATCACCTATATTCCTCCTTGTCCTTTTCAATCCAGCTATAACCACTGTTGTTTTTGACTGCACTCTCCTACAGTGCCTTTCCACCCTTGGCTGTGGTCTGAAGAAGGGTTTCGGCCCGAAACGTTGCCTATTTCCCTCGCTCCATAGATGCTGCTGCACCCGCTGAGTTTCTCCAGCTTTTCTGTGTAACCTCCCTTTCCACCCTTGTTGGACATCCAATTGTGACCTTTCGTTTTCCCCAAGCTTCTGTTCCTGACCCTCTTGTTTCAAAAGTGTTGCTACACCGCATCATCCCCAAAAAAGGATAAATTGAGAGATTACAAGTCCATCAGTAATGGACAAATTATTATAGGTAAAACCAGCACAGTATAAGACCCACAGAAAGATTATTTGAGGGCAGCCTACATGGTGCTGTAAAGGAAGGTATTTGGCTATCAATAGAATATTTTTAGGAGCTTAAAAGGAAGATCAGTGAGACTGTGCTTGACGTAGGCTGTGCAGATTTCATTGTCGTTTTGACCAAGGTTGAACATGGTCGATGCTCAGAATAGTTGAAGACGGTTAAATACAATGGATAAATGCAAATAAAATTCATTTAGTATGAAAAAGGGCAAGGTAATGATTTAAGGATGTGATATTCCACCTGGCTTGATGTTGAATTTATAATAGAGATCATTAATACCTGAAAGATTGGGGAAGGGGGCAGTCATGATTTCAAGTTGCAATTGATGCAAATGTTACAGCGTTATTGCACAGGCAGAAAGTAGTATAAGGCATCAATGTACTCAAAGTGGGCAATAAAATGACCTCATTCTATTGTTCAGTGTGATCAAATTCATTAGAGGAGGGCAAAATGGCAATAACTGCCAAATAGTGTGCAGGTACAGAAGGTCTTTGGAATCAACATTCATAAATTCCTGAAGATGGTGGTTATGTTGGACATAGTTAAGGTATAATATGCCTTGTCAACAAAGTAATGAGGTTAATACTTCATTATTGACCTCTCAACATAATGGCTGAAGTGGGGACTGATTTGAAACTAAGTTTTATTTGCAGCTCGTCAAAATAAAATAATGAAGCTATTCATATATGTATAGCAAGACCAGGACAAGACTTAGACAATACGATAAGTAGTAAATAACAATCATACCACAAGTGCCAGGGCCTAGACACAAATGCCAAGTTAAAATCATCTCCTCCGCCTGCACATTATCCCTATCACTCTATTCCCTGCCTATCAAGTGTCCATCTAAAAAGCCTCTTTAAACGTTACTATTGTATCTGCCTTCACCCCAGCAACTCATTCCAGGCACCCGCCAAGAATTGAAACACTGACATTTCTTCCCTGAGCCCTTTCACCTCACTATCCTCTTTTTTAAGGCACTCATTTAAAAACTTTGATTGTTATCCAAACCAAACTTTTGAATTGAAAAGCCCACACTATTTTCCTGCTTTATAGGAGCTTTACATTATTCCTGTGTATCGCAAGATTTATAAATTAATGATGAGATACAAACAAGTTTAAGCATATTATACATTCTGTTGTAATTGAGGGAGGAGGACAGTGTATGAGTACAATGGTAATTCATATCGCAGGTCTCAAATTTGACAATAGAAATTCAGTTGAAGGGTTTGGTGTGAATGTTATACTTTGACATCACTAGCCTGATGAGCAGGGTGGGTTTCCCTCATCTGCTGTATTGAAACATTTCCTGGTAACCAAATTCTGTCACTTGCTTTTAATTTTATGGGTAACATAAATAGCTAAAGCTAACTTCAGCACGCTAAATCTTGACCTTGGCTAAATACTTGTTGACTTTACTAGTTGGGGTGACTGGATTGTGTTAAGCAAGAGCTGTAACCAGCATTTTTGTTTAGCCTTGCATAAGGCATGTAAGTGATCTTTTTGCTAATCCATTGGAGATTGGTTAATTTTAACTTGGACCTTGTTCTTTTGTATCCTGATATGTAGTTACAGAGTCATCAGAAAGCTAAATTGAAAGATGACTAAACACAGGATTGTTTTCCTTTTCTAGACTTTGTGCATTATGATTTATATTTAGAAACAAGTCTAAAGAATCAACACTTTTTGTTGAGTTCTTCTGCCCAAGTTCCAATTTCATATTGATAAGTACAGTAGTACCGATTCGAGCGTTCCTAGGGAAAAGATGTGTAGGCCCAGCCAAGTAAAAGATTTTTCAGCCTTTTAAAATCTCTCTGAAGGATCTGTGAGGGAGCAAAGGGAGTCTGGTTTCGGCACAAACAAATGGGTTTGGATTTTGCAACATAACCCAGAGGTTTCTAAGAATCTTTCTGAGCATGCAAGGAGTAGTATAAAACTGCTGAGCATGCTAGGAGCAGGAGCTGTTGGTTCCTAGGAGGAGCTTAGATAATTTAAACTGGATACGGATTTGTGTTCCTTTAACTGGATGGTCTACAAATCCTTGCTTAATATTGTTGAATCATGAACCACTAAAGGCTGCTGTTTTTTCTAAATGTAATTTGTTCCACATTTTTGTAACATGGGTATTTCCTCCAATTTTTTAGAACTTTTAGCCCATTAATTTGAACCCGAGTTGAGACTACTCAAAATTAATTCACGAAACCAATTATGCTTAAGAAATTATGATCAATGTGGAATGGGTTTCTATTTAGCTGCTTCAGCTAATACACTATTCACGATTGATTTGGTTAACAACTCTATCGATCTCTGATTGTAAATTACCGTCCTTTCATTCTCCATGTACAAGTCTTTCTTATCTTTGTTTCTGAAACCTTAGCTAATGTTTCAAACTATAATGCTCCTTATAGACTCTTCAGTTTCTAAAAATGATTTCTCTCCATCTTGCTGGTTCTCTTTAATTTCCCCTTAAATTGCCTTTCAATGAGTAGAATTAAACTCTTGGAACCCAGACATACTTCTGGGAAATCTAAATGCCATCAGTCCATGGTCAATATTTTTAAGGTGAATGCTATATTTCTTTAAATGTGTTTTAAGGCCAAAAGCATATATTTGTCCTTCTTACTCTAATCTTTCAACATGTAGACAATTGTCTTTAGATAATTTTCTATATATCTTTAATATTCTAATCTATTTAGACTTGTTTCTTCCACCTTTTCAACTTTGGAAGGTTTTACACTGAATGTTGATGAAACCAACACAAAAAGCCAAGTTTGTGCAATTTATGGGTTCACTATCATTCTACAAATAGTATTTATTTGATAGATAAATTGGCCATGCTTCTCCACATTCAGAACTTCAAACAAAAGCATTCCATTTAATTACCGGTTCATGTTGGAAGCATGACACTTTTGCTTTTTAAAAAGGAGTAAAGTGCTGTTATGAATATATTTTGTTTCTGCCACACAATTATGAGGTCTAGTGATGGCTTTCTAATGCATTCATTTGCTTTCTAGGCTTAGTGTTGAGTTTTATTTATGACAGCATTATTTAGATGATAAAGTCGTGTAGATTGTAGCAACTCAAAAGTGGTTTAATTTTTTTTTCAGACTGTTTACACTGACATTAATTTTATATTCAAAATCTGTTCTGACAAATATGTTGCTAAGTTCCTTCTTAAAATGATGGCCATAGTTTTCTGATACAGGAGTAGTTTGAGATTTTAGCCAGTGTCGGCTTCAAATGTTTCTTACTGTGTTTTCTCATTGCCCACTACAGTCCTGTGGCAAACAGAATTGTGCAGATCACCAACAACACAATGCAAGGAGGCAATGTTTCAGGCTCCAAAGGACTGCATGGATCAGATGCTCGTTTTAAGCCATTCAAAAGGGCTGCTCCACGAAGATTCTAATCCAGTTGTTTGCAACTGACTGTTCTTGTTTTTAGATTTACCTAGTGTTTGTAGATATATTCAGCCTGTACAATCTACTATGTTTTCACTTTTTTCCTTTCTTGAACATTAATAGGTCTGTTTTAAAAAATATATAATTTCATGACTGACCTTTTTGCTGTTTTTTATAGCAGTACAGCTATAGAAAATAAAAAAGTCACTTTTATTTTCAATCTGATTTGTGTAAATGTCTTGTGTTGGAAGAGAGCTTGACAGTGGAACCCCAATTATCAGCTAGTACAGGGATTGGGTGGGGAATTCCTTCTCCATGCATAATGGAAGTTGGATGTTTGACAGGCTCTATTCTTAGTGAGCTTTGGAGTATCCTCCCGATGCCCTAATCAACCCGCTAGAACACGTAAATCTCAGCCAAAAGTGGGGCAGATCTTGTTTCTGGTAGCCTTGACTCTTCATTTCTTGTCCCCTAAATTTTGGCTTTGTGGGTAATAAAGATTAACCCAAAGACGTAACCACTCATAAACGCAGCTGAATCGAGAATGATTTGAAAGATTAATTTATAAACTGTAATTGGAATTCCATGAATAATTGAGAAATGCATAAAGGAAGCACAGATAACTGAGGCTCCACTGTATGGTCAATTATTCAATACTTAGTTGACAATTGTGCAATTCTCTATCTTTAGTAATGTAGTTAACTCATTCTACATTAACAAACAGGACACAGGGAGAAATTGCAGGCTCCATCTTTTTGCAAAATAGCATATTTATTGAGAATTAATTTTCTACATTTACCAGTCACAGTTTAAAATATTAGTTTTTCCTCAAAGGATTGTTCTGTACAAGTTCACCTGTATGAATGTGGCATTGATGCTAGGAAGATGTATGCTTAGATTTTGCAATAAATCCTCGTGACATTATTTGAATTTAAGTTACTTTTTATTTCCCTTTCCTGCTTTGCTAAAAGATTTTGATTCACAAACCATAAATTATTGATGTGGATATAATCAAATAAATGGGCTCTAGGTTTTCCTGAAATAATATTATGCATCTGTTATGTTTAAATAACATCTCTAAAGTTAAATTCTCAGAAATTCATCCCGGCCACTGGTGCTAAACGTATTCTCCCACTGCACTGTGAAGAGAGCACTTTGAAGAATTTCTCCTTTGTTGTTCTTGACTCCTTTCCACTGTAACCTGCAGTCCAGCCTTGCTGCCACTGCTGATCAACAAGCAGTCCAAAGCTGCATTACCAAAAAATAACACTGCCGCTGGTGGTGCCCAGACTGAAACTTGAAAATGAATTGGAGTAACTTTAATCACAAACTTGCAAAGTTAACGGCCACATCAGGAGGACAAGCTGTGATGCCTCAAAGGTACTGTTATTATGACCATCAGGATAGGAGACAAAGCTGACTCTGCTAACTACTGAGGAATCCCAGCACGGGGAAAATCATTGCCAACATCCTCAACCAACAAATAAGTTAAAAAGTTGTTCACTGAAAATCAATGTGGGTTCCAGCTACCTGAACATGGTCATCACCATATGCCAAATCCAAAAGAAATAAACATTGCAGTAGCAATTACCATACATACAGTGCCCTCCATTATGTATGAGACAAAGACCCATCATTTATTTGCCTCTTATTTGTAATAGGGGAAAAAAAATCACATGTGGTTAAAGTGCACATTGTCAGGTGTTAATAAAGGCAATTTTTGTACATTTTGGTTTCACCATGTAGAAATTACAGCAGTGTTCATACATTGCCCCCCCATTTCAGGGCACCATAATGTTTGGGACACAGTGATGTAAATGAAAGTAATCATGTTTAGTTTACGAAGGAACTGCAGATGCTGGAAAAATCGAAAGGAGACAAAAAATACTGGAGAATCTAGTCATGTTTAGTATTTTGTTGCATATCCTTTGTATGCAATGACTGCTTGAAGTCTGCAATTCATGGACATTACCAGTTTCCGGGTGTCTTCTCTGGTGATGCTCTGCCAGGCCTGTATTGCAGCCATCTTTAGCTTATACTTGTTTTGGGGGCAAGTTCCCTTCAGTTTTCTCTTCGGCATTTAAAAGACATGCTCAATTAGCTTCAGATTGGGTGATTGACTTGGCCACTCAAGAATTAACAATTTTTTTGCATTGAAAAACTCCTTTGTTGCTTAGCAGTATGTCTGGGATCATTGTGTTCAAGAAGGAACTGCAGATGCTGGAAAATCGAAGGTGCACAAAAATGCTGGAGAAACTCAGCGGGTGCAGCAGCACCTATGGAGTGAAGGAAATAGGCAACGTTTCGGGCCGAAACCCTTCTTCTTCAGTCTTGTTGTGGTATGAACCGTCGGCCAATGTGTTTTGAGGCATTTGTTTGAACTTGAGCAGATAGGATGTGTCTATACACTTCAGAATTCATTATGCTACTACCATCAGCAGTTGTATCATCAATGAAGATAAGTGAGCCAATACCTTCAGCAGCCATACATGCCCAGGCCATAACACCCCCACCACTGTTTCACAGATGAGGTGGTATGCTTTGGATCTTAGGCAGTTCTTTCTCTCCTCCATACTTTGATATTGCCATCACTCTGATATAAGTTAATCTTCATCTCGTCTGTCCACAAGACCTTTCTCCAGAATTGTGGTTGCTCTTTTAAATACTTCTTGGCAAACTAACCTGGCCATTTTTTTTCAGCTAACCAGTGGTTTGCATCTTACAGTGTAGCCTGTGTTTTTCTGTTCATGAGCCTTCAGTGAACAGTGGTCATTGACAAATCTACACCCGACTCCTGTAGAGTGTTTCTGATCTGTCAGACAGGTGTTTGGAAATTTTTCTTTATTGTAGAGAGAATTCTTCAGTCATCAGCTGTGGAGATCTTCCTTGGCCTGCCAGTCCCTTTGCAATTAGTAAGCTCACCAATGCTCTCTTTCTTCTTAATAAAGTTTCAAACAGTTGATTTTGGTAAGCCTAATGTTTGGCTGATGTCTCTAACAGTTTTATTCTTGTTTCTCAGTCTCATAATGGCTTATTTGACTTTCATTGGCATAACTTTGGTCCTCATGTTGATAAACAGCAATAAAAGTTTACAAAGATTGGAGGAAAGACTAGGTGCTGAGATCTCTTATACCTGCATTAAGGAGGCAATTAAACACACCTGAGCAATTACAAACGCCTGTGAAGCCATGTGTCCCAAACATTATGGTGCCATGCAATGAGGGGGACTATGTATAAACACAGCTGTAATTTCCACATTGTGAAACCAAAATGTATAAAAATGGTCTTTAATAAAATCTGGCAATGGGCAATTTAACCACATGTGATTTTTTTTTTTTCTATTACACATCTCAAATTGTGGAGTACAGAGGCAAATAAAGTCCCAAACATTATGGAGGGCACCGTAGGGTGAGGGGATTGATTACCAAATGGGTGGACAAAAACTAAAAATAAGAAAAGGCTGAGGTGAGAGAAGAGGCACAAAATGTGAGACCATGGGGAAGATGTAGAAACGGGAAAGAGGGTGCATCCAGTTGGGGTTCAAAGAGAGGGTGGAAAAGGTGGGGGGGGGGGTGCAGTGTTGGTTTGTTAAGTTGCCTATAATTGGGGAATTCAATGTTCATATTGTTGGGTTGTTAGTGACCTAAGCGCAGCACAAGGTTGTGTTCCTCCAGTTTGCGTGTAACCTCACTCTGGCAATGGTGGAGGCCCAGGGCAGAAAGGTCAGTAAGGGGATGAGAGAGAGTTAAAATGCTTTGCAACCAGGAGATCCAGTAGACCTTCGCGGATCGAGTGTAAGTGTTCAGCGAAACTCACCTTATCTATGCTTGGTCTCACTAATGTATAGGAGGCCACATCAGGAAAACCGGGTGCAGTGGCTGGTGTTGGAGGTGCTCATGAACCTCTGTCTCACCTGGAAGGAATGTTGGGGTCTCTGGATGGAGATGAAGGAGGAGGTATAGGGAGAGGTCTCCTCTGGATGGATTGCTGGGGTCCCTGGATGGAGATGGTGTAGATCAGTGGTTACAGGTTTCTATGAAACTTCATTCTAACTGACTGCAGTTACATGTGGCCAAAGTGGCCTTGTGAGCATTGTTTAGACACCTGTGACTTTTAATGTTCCCAGTTCCAAGATTTATAAACGTTAGTGCAAGGTTTTATTTGTCCAACAGGACTGGGTAGTGAACGGGGCCGTGAGATGTCAGGTAGTGGGTGGGGCTGCTGTCAGGTGTGCAGAGTGAATGGTGGTGTCTTGTCAAATGGGCATCAGAACCTCTTGGGCAGCTTGCAACCCAGCGGAGATTGACACAAAATGCTGGAGTAACTCAGCAGGGCAGGCAGTATTTCTGGAGAGAAGGAATGGGTGATGTTTGGGGCCAGACTTTGCAACCCAGCGGTATGAATATTGATCTCTCCAACTTCAATAACCCTTACTTTCATTCTCCATCCCTCCCCCACCCTAGTCATTGTACTAGTTTTACTATTGTTCTGGTGAGTTTACTATCGTCCTGGTGAGTTTCATTGTTGTAACTCGTTTTCTCCTAGTTCACAACTAACAATGGCTTGTTTCCTTTATCATTGTTACTTTATTGCATATCTTTCATTCATTTGTTCTATATCACCATCTGTATCTCATTTCCCTTTCCCCTGACTGTCAGTCTGAAGAAGTCTTGACCCGAAATGTCACCTATTCCTTTTCTCTAGAGTCTGACCTGCTGAGTTACTCCAACTTTTTGTGTCTATCAGGGTTGCCTGGCAGGTGAGGCTTCAGTCACATGCCCATCAATGTGATTGGTGGACAGGGCTAATGTCAGGCAGCCAGTGGGCTGGTTCTGAATGGTGGTTACAGCAGCAATTCTGGGACAAGAATGTGGGACCTGGGCAGAAACAGTCTATGTTGCTGAAAGGCGTTTTGCAAAGAAAGTGCAAATGAAACAACGCCAAACACATGTCATTGCAAGAAATGGGTTTTTATTTCAGTCTGGAGTATTACCAATTTTAACATCATTCTGCAACGGAAGATTTTGCATTAATTGATACCAAAGTTTTATTGTAACATGATTCTCAATGTTTCACTTGTAAAACTGCAATTAAAGCCGCGTTTCACTCTTTCTGATGGTTAATGAGGCACTAATGGGTGTTCAGTTCAGCTGATAGGGCTGATTTGGTCACAGTATACCTTATTTTGAAATTAATTGCAAATATTTCAGAGGCTATCTGATACCACCCAGTTTTCCATGCTTGTTCTATACCAAATACACTGGGTTTTTTTCCATAATGAGGCATGTTAGCAAATGTACATGGCAGTTTTTTGTTGTAAACATCAGACTGGGCAGCGGTTTTCTTTACTGATTTTCATTAAGTTCCACTTACTTCCATGTTTTCCCCCCAGTTATTCCCTCATTTTCAACACTTCGGTTCAGTTTTCCCTAGATTGATTTATTTTTACCGTTTAAATAATTCACATTACATGCAATGCATTTTTTCCTTCCTATTTTAAGATTTCAAAAACCTAGAAGTTCTTGTACCAAAGTTTTACCCTATTCCTAGTCCGGGATTTAAATAAAAAAATAAATGAAAATATAAACAATGCCTCAAATCTGTTACTGTAAATACAGAATCTTTAACATTATGGCACAATTTGCTACTCTCCCACTTGCCCCAATCTGCACAAGATACATATTGTAAAGAATTAACTGCTTTTGTCCATTCAGTCACATGATGACAGAAGTACAAAGTGAAGACAATTAATCTACATTCCACAGAAAGCTCTCTTAAAATCAAATAGTTGGAATGCCAATAAAAGTATTTTTGTGCTGCCAAAGTTCACTTGATCCCACTAAGTATATAACACATTATGATAGTATGCGACATACAAGTTTGGTCATGAACATAGAAAATGGAACAATGTCATGAAATCGGCATCTACCAAAACGCAGACACTCCCAGATGCAGGATTTGTAACAGTACAGGTACCCAAAGCAATGGGGGAAAAGTAGCTGTGATTTAGGAGACATCAAAAGGTAGAGAGCAAATTCAAAATCTACATATTTTTTCCATTGTGTATATTTTTAATTCACCAGTATTTTGGTTAATGTCTCAAAATAAACAAACAACAAAGCAAAAGTGCAACAAAAGTTATTGAAAGTAACAGATTCTGGTCAATACTTCTCTTGTCTGTTGTTAATCATGGTGAATATACATGTACAATGGCTTGAAGTATATTGTGCATCCTGTTGTAATAAACAAATGATAAAACCCAATCCCACTGGTGTATGAGATTAAATCTCCAACACAAAAGTTGACATTATTAAAATGTCTAGCAAATATTCCATTGTGAATGATCAAATGGCAACATATAGCTTTCTTTGAACAAAGAAATATTCAATGTCATGCTCTCAAATGCACCAAATTTCTGTGAAGCATTCAGAAAATCTGCAAAATTCAAGTTGCAGAGTAGCACAAATACACCCATCCTTGTAATAGACAAATGTGCAAAACAAAGTGATATTTAAAGCATAATCATTTCAGAAGACTTAGCATTTATTTTCAACAATCCTTACGTGAAACATTTAGCATATTAAAAAGGTCGGGGAACCATACTCGACTGTTTATCAGTCAAGGTACCACAAACAAGCCTGCATCTGTGAGTCAGGACTACGCACAACCCCCAACAGAAAGGCCAATGCAGCCCTGCACTGATAACTTTCAAAGCAACTACCTGTCCTAAAATGGGTCAAGGGCTTTTAATGGTGAACAGTTGTTCCACAATGCAGCCCCTGGAGCAGTATGGTCAAAATCCACAAGTAATTACTTGGACAGGATTGCAAATAATTAGATCCATACATATTTGAAATCCTGGTACTTTTAATATCAACATATTCTGGTGAGGAAAATACAACTTTACATAAGCATTTGTATGACATTTATAATATGATCTACTAGATTTATCATGCACTATAAATGTGAGCTAATTCACAATACGTCTGGGCAGTTCAATGAAATCTCCCCAAACCAACTTCATTATATCTGTCCCTGGTAAAGAATTTTTGATAAAGGGAAACCTCTAAGTGCAACATGATTCTTTCAAAATGCAAAAGATAGATATTCTGGGCTGCCCATCTCAAAATAATTTAACAAATTGCTTCACAATGAATAAATATTTATGTCTTAGTAAACAGGTTAAATGCTTTATTTTCTTCCTCCCTAGTTACTGACAGGTGTGAATCTTCCTCTAGATACATAACTGCTTCAAGCACTCTAACTGAGGGTGCCCTATTAGTTATTCAAATAAATAAACTGGTCAAATGTATTAAAAATCTACAAAACAGCTACATTATTAGAGTGACAATACTAATCTGAAACAGTATAAAATGATCCTTCAGATAATTTTCCTTCAATGTCAAAATTTAGTGTTCCTGCAACAGTGCCCAGTGAACAATGTATTTGGAACAGCTTACCATCATACCAAAGAAAAATAGTCAGTGTTTAAATTATACCAAAAAAAAACAAGTATAACAATACCAAAGTTATTTGGCTTCTTCCAAAATGTTTTAAAATCCCCCCCCCCTCCCATTTCTGAATATTGGTCCCCTTAAGAAAAATAACTTTGCTACTGTCTACATCATTGACAATATTTGACCAAATAATCTTGAAGGTATTAATGAAGATAAACGATAACAATGATTGGGTACATTATTCAGCATTAAGGAATTCAGAAACAAAATGGTAATCACTAAAGGTGAATACAGTGCTGACTTAACTGACTGATTAAAGAGATCACAGATAACTACTTGTAACTTCTTTATTCTAGCAAGACCTTTATCGTCTCCAAGCCAACTTGAAACAATTTTCTCAATTGTCAGGAAGTATATTTGGTCAAAAAAACTAGCTTATTCACTTGCATTTAAAAAAAATTACTGATATTTTACATGTTGAATATCTATTTTTACACATTTCCCTAGATTGACTTCTGTTGGAACGATTTTAAAACCATGCACAATGTAGCAGATAAAGAAAACTTGAAGCAAGAGAGACCACGACTGACAAATATTGACTCTCCTTGCCTTCCCCATTATGGCTCGTACAAAAAAAATGACATCTCCTTTAGAAAAGATTGTCCAGTGCTACATTTGTACACCAGCAGAGTTTGTGTTAGCATCTTAAAACAATCTCTAATATGAATGACCTTCTGTAAGTGTTTTGCCTTTTTCTCCCTATGAGCTCGATTCTAGGCGCAATCAAGGAAAACTAAAAATATTCTATATTCTCTTATTGTAAGCAGAGAATGAAATCTAAACCAACCACAAAATTGCCAATCATTGTCCTATAGCAAAACAGAGGCAGTATTATCCAGAATAGCTTATTAGCTGATTGCATTAATTAATGCAAAATATTAAGAGGCATAGTGATTTTACTGTTACATGTAAAGGTGCTTTTTGCATGTTTTAAACAATGATTTACGTCAAATTAAATGTAACTGCATCAATCAACACTGTAGAAACTCCCTTGTGAATATAGTGCATTGTGCAACAGACAGAGTTTGGCCGACTGTATCAAAGAAGTCATCCTTTCACTTCTCAAAATACAAACAATTAAGGATCAGGCACAGACGGCATATCACTGGATTCTTTTAAGGGTTACGCATTTAGCTTCTGGTAAAATTCCGTCCCCATCACAAGAGAATACACTTGTCCTTTTCTTTCTCCTTTGCTTCCTTGCGCTGCTTCCGTTCCGTGCCTCCCGGCTGTTTTCCAGCTGCTGCTGTTGCCGCCACCGCCTGTGATTGCTGCCCTTCCTGGAATGTTAGGAAAAAACATTCATATGAAGTAAAAGCTGCTAAATAACACAAGAGCTCACTGCTGGAATGGAACTGGTCATTTAACACACTGACAAATTTCAATCTACAGTCAGAGTTCAATCTATTCTTGCACCACCCACCACACTTGCACACTTTGGCTGATCTGGCAAAAATAACGAATTCAACTGGACTTTATGTGGATAATTAGATCATTGAGGACGATGTGGAGCCTCCTAATCAAAATGGCGTTTGAAGACATGTGTGTTTGGCAAATAGTCAGGAGGTTAGTTAATTCACTATGTCACTCAGGTTCTGTGACTGGTCTACTTGGACAATGCTGATCTATCTCCAGGTGCTGCCATGTTTTCAAGAGCCATTGCAATCAGCTCAGCTCCAGATCTCAGCTCGTTTGCTCGTGTCGGGTCCAATGAGGGACAGTCGAGTGGTCCTGGCAAAATCCATGATAAGAAGTATTGCACGTTAGAACCACTTGCTATAGATTGCTCTCACAATCCAGTGGTACAGCTGGTAGAGCTGCTGCCGCACAGCGCCAGAGCACTTGGATGCTGTCCATGTGGAGTTTGTCCGTGCTCCCTGTGACCGCGTGGGGTTTCTCGCGATGCTCAGGTTTCCTCCCTTATCCAAAAGATATATATGTTTCAAGGTTACATACCTTGCTTCTAATGTCTCTGGAGTGGATGAGGAAGTGGGATAATATGGAACTAATGTGATTGATTGATGTTCAGTGTTGACGATGGGCCAAAGGGCCTATTTCCATCCTGTATCTTTAAACTAAATCAAAGAATCAATTTTCTTTGCCCACTCAATGATATTTTAGCTTGTGAATAGTACAAAACAGGAGCAGAATGTATTTTAATTCAACATACTGGAAATTTAAATCTTTATACAGATGAAAAGCAAGATTGCTTTTGAGCTAGTGGAATCAAGGGATTATGGGGAGAAGGCAGGCACGGGTAATTGATTGTGGACGATCAGCCATGATCACAATGAATGCTATGCTGGCTCGAAGGGCCGAATGGCCTCCTCCTGCACTTTTCTTTTATGTTTCTATGCTTTCTAATCTACATAGTGTAAATATAATTGTCCAGTACACTCATAATACTTATTATGATGCATCACAATTCACATGAACAAATAGAATAAATTCAGCAGATCCTTGAGATTTCTAAATTCCTGCTTTCAATTCGACTGGGTCAGCATATTACAAACTTAAAGATATGGAAGCAAAATGAACAGTCTCAGATGTTTACAGTTGCCATCTAGTGGCTGGTTCAGTAATAAAGGTAAAAAGCCTGGGATCAAACCTTTCTTGCTTCAAATCTTCACTTAAGTCAATTATTAAAAAAGTAATAACGGCGCATTTGGATAGCAGTAAAAGGATTGGTCCAAGTCAGCATGGATTTATGAAGGGGAAATCCTACTTGGCCAATTTTCTAGAATTTTTTGAGGATGTGACAAGTAAAATGGATGAAGTAGAGCCAGTGGATGTAGTGCATCTGGACTTTCAGAAAGCCTCTGATAAAGTCCCACACAGGAGATTAGTGGGCAAAATTAGGGCACATGGTATTGGGGGATGGGTATTAACATGGATAGAGAATTGGTTGGCAGGCAGGAAACAAAGAGTAGAAATAAATGGGTCCCAGTCAGAATGGCAGGCAGTGGCGAGTGCAGTGCCGCAAGGCTTGGTGCTGGGGCCGTAACTATTTACAATATATATTAACGATTTAGATGATGGAATTAAAAGTAACACTAGCAAATTTGCAGATGACACAAAGCTGGGTGGCAGTGTGAACTGCAAAGAGGATGCAAGGAGGATGCAAGGAGGTTGCAGGGGGTCTTGGACAGATTGAGTGGGTGGGTAGATGCATGGCAGATGCAGTATAATGTAGATAAATGTGAGGTTATCCACTTTGGCGGCAAAAACAAGGAGGCGGATTATTATCTCAATGGTGTCAGATAAGGAAAAAGGAAAGTGCAACAAGATCTGGGTGTCCTTGTACACTCGTCACTCTAAGTAAACATGTAGGTAGAGCAGGCAGTGAAGAAAGCTGATGGCATGTTTTCCTTCATAACAAGAGGATTTGAGTATAGGATTAAAGAGGTCCTTCTGCAGTTGTACAGGGCCCTAGTAAGACCACATCTGGAGTATTGTGTGCAGTTTTGGTCTCCTAATTTGAGGAAGGACATCCTTGCTATTGAGGCAGTGCAGCGTAGGTTCACGAGGTTAATCCCCAGGATGGCGGGACTGTCATAGGAGGAAAGATTGGAAAGACTGGGCTTGTATTCACTAGAATTCAAAGGATGAGAGGGGATCTTATAGAATCATATAAAATTATAAAAGGACTGGACAAACTAGTTGCAGGAAAAATGTTCCCAATGTTGGGGGAGTCCAGAACCAGGGGCCACAGTCTAAGAATAAAGGGGAGGCCATTTAAAACTGAGATGAGAAAAAAACGTTTTCACCCAGAGAGTTGTGAATTTGTAGAATTCTTTACCACGGAAGGCAGTGGAGGTCAATTCACTGGATGAATTTAAATGAGTTAGATAGAGCTCTAGGGGCTAGCGGATCAAGGGATATGGGGAGAAGGCATATTACTGATTGGGGATGATGAAATAATAATAAATTTTATTTATGGGCAGGCACGGGTCTCAAGGACTCTTATTTAGTGAGGAAAAACATGTATGAATGAGAGACATGACTAGTCACAAAGTAAATACAGATTCAATACAAACGTATGAGGCAATGAGCTGATCGAAGCGTGCTGGCTCGAAGGTCCAAATGTGTCCTCCTGCACCCCATTACAGTAAGGACGTGGAGGCTTCAGAAAGGGTGCAGGGGAGATTTACCAGAATGTTGGCTGGATTACAGGGTATTAGCTACAGGCTCTGGAATGCCAGAGGTTGTGGGGAAACCTGATATCGAGCTATATAAAATTATGAGAGGCAGAGATAGGGTAGGCAGTCAGAACCTTTTTTCCAGGAAGAAAAAATCAAATACTGGAGGGCGTAGCTTTAAGGTGAGAGGGGCAACTTTTTTTTAAACGTTGGTTAGTGCCTGGAACATGCTGCGAGGGTTGGTGGTGGAGCAGATAGTGGTATTCAGATACTTTTGGATAGGCATATGGATATGCAGGGATTTATATTACACACAGGTAGATTAGAGATGATCTTGGCATTATGTTTGGCTCAGACATTGTGGACCGATGGCCTGTTCTTGTGCTGTACTGTTCCATGTTCTATGTTCTTAGAAACAGAATGAAGAAGCTGGTCTGGTGTACATGGCAACAGTCACATTGACTGGTAACTAACGATTACATTTCAACAGATAAAGAAAGTTGGGGCAGAGTCAGGCAAATCCTCAACTTCCTTCTCCACAAATGCATCCAACTAGCCCGTACTATGTTCCGGAAACCTCTAAAATATGGCACCGCGGATGATATTTTCTACCCATGCACACTTCTTATTCATTTATCATTTTGATCCATTTTTTAATCCTTCACCATTTGCTGTGATCAACTGACTAATTCTCTTGATATATTTTTGGTTTAAAGTCCCTTTGTCTTCTGATGTTAGAACCTGAAATCAAACATTCCCCAGATCTCCAGAGCAGCAGCAAAATGTTGTCAATGTATTTGTCACAGAACATTTTAAATTGAGTTTATTATTGTCAATGTCATGTGTATCAAGGTAGAGAGTAAAGCTTTTATTGCGTGCCAATCAGTAGGCGGAAAGATTATACATGTTTACAATCAAGACATTTTTTTCTATATAGTAAACGTCACATGAAATTAAAAATATAAAATGGTGTAAATACCCAGCAAGTCAGTGATCTTTCATCACTTCCAATGGTAAGTTGTCAACCTGGTTCTCCCACCACAGGTGCTGACTCTTCTGTTGAGTATTTTCAGCACTTTTCATTTTAAATTCCAATTTCCTGCATCTTCAGTGTTTTTGCTTCTTGGTTACCTGCAAAATGTCATTACCTGGCTCTGAGCTGCAGCTGCCTGCTCTTGTTCGTGGTAGTACTGGGATGCTCGCCTGTCTTCTTCTTCCTGCAGTTTCTTTGCCAACTCCAGATCACTAATCCCTTCAGGTATCTGCTCCCAGGCCAAATCCTGGCTTTGCTGCTCCTGCTGTAAGGACAATGCCATCAGATAGTCCTGAGAGAAGAAATAATGTCCAATCAGGAAATCCCTGGATAAGGGATCAATAACTACCCTCCAATTACAAATGTAAATTTCCAAATATGCAGTAGTGATAATCAAATTATAAACTAAAGTATGTGGGGTTTTTTTTAAATAAAAGGTGCTTTTTCTGATTTTGTGGTCATGCATTTTAATCTTACAACACACCAACATTTAAATTCAGTATTTTCGTATTTCTGTTCATCAGTAATATATAAATGCTCTGTTTACTTTGGGAAAGGAGCAGAATCTGAAAAAGCATAAGGTAACAATAGATAATGGGGTTTTTTTTCCAGGAAAAGCACAATGAGCAGATTTGATTTTGGAAATGTCAACAATAACTTGTTCTGAGGAAATGTTTTTTTTCCTAAAACCTGATTTTAAAAAAAGCTCCACACATTTTTGAGCAAGAAACAAAAACACATGTGATGCGATGCCAGATGTGCATCTCAAAATATGTTTGCATTTAATTGAGTAAATTCTCACTTTAAATGCATCTGCTTGCAGCAATATGATCCATGTGAAGAACAGGTGTTGATCAAATGCATTGAAGACAGAATAAGAAGCTACAAGTACATGGTTTACCATGAGAATAAATGCTAGTGGCCCAACTCATTGTAACCCAATATTCCAAGTTTACATCTGAAAGGTAGATTAAAAAAAGTTGCTGGCAGTTCCAATACAGAATTGCAACTCTTTCCTCAGTTTATATCAGATTCAGATATGCAAGCTCATGCAAGGTAAAATGAATTGACAATAAATGCTAACCATAGATTCCAAACTTTAAAAAATATGAACAAAAATTGCAATAAGAAGTTGTTGACCAACTCATTTACAGAATGTTGAAAAGTCACTAACCTAAAGGTTTACTGATTCTCATCATTACTGCTGACGTGCTGAGTATTTCTAGTATTTTCTGTTTTTAACTCGGACATACGGTTCTTTGCTTTGCAATATCTAAATCTGCACTTCATGGCATACCTGATCAATTTGATCCTGCTGTCCTTTGTACACAGTTTCTGGGTCAGATGGAGGTCTCAGATGAAAATCAGAATCACAGAAATTTCCATCCCCGTCCACGTTGTGCAAACTTTCCCAGACAACCTTCTCTTCTGTAAGAAAGCCCTGGTCCGTCACCAGGAGGTAGAGTTGACCCTAATAAATTAACAAGCAAATATGTTTAAAACCTTGAATACAACTTCAAATATGAACAAAATCATAACCCAGAAAACTGTTTCTCTTTCCACAGATGCTGTAGTTTTTCCACCATTTTCTATTTTTATTTTGTTCAACTTGAATTTCATTTTGTGTGCTCTTCTGAGAAGAGAATAGCATAACAAACTGTGGAGGATTTAGCAGTCTCAGCTAATTAACTGCAATCGTTACACTCATAACAATCCCCGCTGCTGCACTGACAAAGATAGCCAAATGGTAAAGATGTATTTGTTAAAATATTCTGGCAGTACTGAGCCATTTGTTCCTTCATTATGGAAAGCAAAGGAATTTTGACCCATATGTCATTTATAATGTAAATATCATCTCAAACACACATTAGCTGAGACTTGGCCATTAGCACGTTTATATCGTAATGCTCTTCCCAAAAGCTTTTATGCAGCACTGCACTCCACAGTCCATCAATGCAGTCCTTTCATCCCCAAATATAAATCCAGCTGCTGCAGCCCAGGCTTCCTCCTCTTCCTCCCCACCTCCTTGCAACCAAGTGAAATCATTTTGAATTGTAATCACCAAGATCTCAATATTGGGTCGACAGAATTCAAGAATTTAAAGCCCATGAAAGCTGTCTAATACAGAAAATTAAACACTCATGCAGGCACTTCAGGCAACCTCGAATGAAAGGTGCTGAATGTCCTAATCCACACTTAACCCAAAAGGTCACACTGGCCTACAAATAGATATTGATTCCCTTATGATGAAACTAAATCAAATCTATAAATGTACTGTCACTCTGTATTTGGTTTACAATTGAGATTAGCTAGCACTTTAGTTTTTACACAACCCCTTTTGGGTAAAATGAAGTCCAGACAAAAAAAAACATATTCATTTCTAAAACCTATTTTATATTTTCAAATCTTTTAAAATCTATTTTCTCAACCTCCTCTTTCTTTTCTCCATCAAATAATGGAAAATCTGCAGCAGTTAATTTAACGTATTTGTGCAAAGTGGTTAATGTCAAAGGGATATTAATAAAATAAATTTCAAATTGAAAACACAAACATGCACATTAACTCCCTAACCATTTTTCTGCTGCAGTATTTTTACAATCTTCTTAAGAAAGCATATGTGAAGGAAAACAACAGCTGTATTTCTTGATAAAAGAACAAATATCCAATTAACTGCTCTGGGAAATGACAAATTGCATTTAGTTATGGACGAGGGAAAAAACAAGTTCAGTGCACAGAAGTGGATTTAGAATTATTATGAAGCATAAACTGAGTGGGTGGGTAACAAACTTAACTGGAAACAGGAAATCGTACACACTCTTGCATGGTTCTATTAAATTAGCTTTTTACACAAAAAGATACAATTATAGATCCAGAACCAATTTCAAACCAAGCATTGTATAGATATTTCTCTTTCCAATTTATTCAAGAGATTTCATTTCCCTCTTCACCCAGAGAAAGGATAACTAAAAAAACAGGATATGTGGCATCCACTCACAAGGTCATATAGCATGTGGAAAAAAGAAACAAGTTAACATTTCATGGAACAGTAGAGCACAGGAACAGGCCCTTTGGCCCACGATGTCTGTGCCACACATTATGTCAGGTTAAACTAATTTCCTTTGCTTGCACGTGATCCATAAACATCCATTCTGTGCATATCCATCTGACTATCTAAAAGCCTCTTGAATACCACTATTGCATCTGCCTCTAACACACTGTGCAAATAAAAATCCCCGCAAATCTCCTTCAAATTGTACCCCTCTCTCCTTAAAGCTGTGCCCGCTAGTCTTTGACATTTCCATCCTGCGAAAACCGTTCCAAATGCCTCTCATAATTTTACACACTTCTCCTCAGTCTCCAATGCTCCAGAAAAACACTCTCCAAGTTTCAATTTCAAATTTCTTCATCAGATCTGGGGAAGGTCTTCGATACCTGTTGCCCGTTTCTCCTTCCACAATTGCTACCTGACCTGCTGAGTGTCTACATAACTTTGTTTTCATTTCAAATGTTCAGTTCTGCAGTTATTTAAATCTTTGCAGCAAGGATTGGCTTGGTTCAAACTATAATAAACTATAATAGACAAAACACAACCTTCATGATGCGGTTGTTTTAGAGTCTCTCAAAGTTCCTTGCAGCTCTAAACCACTGGCCCAGCAGCCATTGCATGAGCTGAGGCCCTGCCCTGACAGCTTCCGCAGCTTGTTTTGTCACTTTCATTTACATGACATTGCTGTGTCCCAAACATTATGGTGCCCTGAAATGGAGGACTATGTATAAACGCTGCTATAATTTCTACGTGGTGAAACCAAAATGTATAAAAATGTGCCTTTATTAAAATCCAACGTGCAATTTAACCATGTGATTTTTTCTATTACAAATCTCAAATTGTGGAGTGCAGAGGCAAATAAATAAATGCTGGGTCTTTGTCCAAGACATTATGGAGGGCACTGTCTCTATTCTCCAGATATGCTGCCTGGCCCACTGAGTTACTCCAGCACTGTGGGCCCATCTGGGGGATTTTGCTTTTCCATGAAGTTACATAACATTCCTGAACCCAATACTCCACTTGGGACAGAGTGAGAGACTGGATGTGACCTCCAACACATTCTGTACCTCTGCGCTGTGCAGGCACTGAAGTCTGGAACACACTACAGGTTACCAGCAGTCCTCCATGGGACTGCCAGCTGGGTGTCACTGATGTCCAGCCAGCTACACAAACAGAGGGGGCAGACAATTTTCGCACAACATTGAGATACGAATGCAAATTAATTAATGAGGCAGATAATCCACTTTGTCATTGATGCAGGAGGGAGGAAGTATACTGGCCGGTACTTAAATTAATAACTCATTTGTTGCCTTCAAACGATACCATAAGCAGATGGCAGTGACAGATTTCATCATTTATCGACCACTGTAAATTACATATTCTTTTCACCCATCCCCACTCCCAGACAACCCGCTCAAATGAGATGTAGATTACATTTTCTTCTACTTCAACGCTGTAATTGTAGTTCTTGCTAAATCAGGGAGATCTATTACCAATAAGCAGAACCTTAAAGAGATGCTATTTTGACTGACTCAATTGTTATCTATTTCTATGAAAAAATTGGATTTTAAAAATTTGATATTCCATTGACATTTATATGAAATGAAAAAGCAATTTGTCTATCTGCAATCTAATTTAATACTTTAGCATGCAACACCTATCCAATAATAAAATGAGAAATATTGGTGACTTAACCTATTTGAATATTCAATTTAAAAAACTGCTCATACTTTGTAAGTTTTGATAACTGTATTGTTAGGATTCAGGATTAAAACAAATTCCACTTGAACATAGAACATAGTTCAAATCCACACAATTCCTATTCTGGACATTTTAATTGGGGACGACAGAAGACAATGATTTTTCTCCCTCTGCCGTCAGCACATGTTTACTGGCTAAACCCAGAATATTACTGATTTATAAGGTGAGCTACCAATAAACTAAATTCAAACTCAAAGCTCCATGATGTGAATATGAAGCAATAAGAAGGTGAAAATATATTTCAAAGTAAGCACATTGTTCACAGAAATGGACCAAGCTTGGAACAGATAATTGCAAAACAAATAAAGTCCTCTAGATGGAGATACAGAATTAAACCTTTAGTCTTCCTATAAAATTCCCCATAAAAGACAGATTTGCACAGGCCCACCACATCCATGTTAACCTTTCCCCTGTACCCCCTACCCCCCATATAGACTAATCCTTCTATGCCTTGCCTATGTTAGTGTCTGCCCAGATGTAGCTTCAACATCAATGATTTTATCCGATCCCACTATCACATCAAAAGAGCATTGCAGATATCAACCACTCACTGCCAGAAAACATTGACCTCAAATTCTCTTTAATTATTCCATTATTTTGCAGGTTCCAGGGGAAAGAATTTAGCAACTATTGATTTTAACACTCATTGTCCAAATCCTGATTTTGTCCATTGGAAGAGTAAAACCGTGTTGTGTCAATTGCAAAAAAATGTTTCACTGTGAATGCATGTTTATTAAATGAATGACCAAAAATTTGAGTCAAGAATGATTGATTTGTTCAAGTATAAACACAAAAATAGAACTAGACTAGAATTGCGGTTTGCAGCTACAAGCAGAAAATGGGAAATTGTGGTAAACGGAATACAGCTATTATTTAACATGTTGCCAGACAAGGTAGATAGACACATAATGCTGGAGTAACTCAGCAGGACAGGCAGCATCTCTGGAGAGAAGGAATGGGTGATGTCTCGGGTCAAGATCATTCTTTAAAGAATGACTTCATCCACACAGATGTTTGAAATGGAATCACTGGATATTTCACATTCATCTGGAGGGTATACCAGGCAGTTTAATGACTCAAGGCTGGAGTATCCTAGTGGGACAGCCAGCACCTCTTCAGTCTGAGGAAGTGTCTGGACCCGAAATGTCACCCATTCCTTCGCTCCAGACATGCCATCTTCAGTTTAAATCAGCATCTGCAGTTCCTTCCTACACTGCCAGAGAAAGTAGTTGAGGCAGATGACAATAACCGCATTATCCTGGCTATTGTTGATGATGCACCACCTGCTGGCATTCAAACAGGTCATCTCCCTCATGTTATGATTCAGCTACCGATGCCTCAACAAGTTAGGTAGACAAAAATGCTGGAGAAACTCAACTGGTGAGGCAGCATCTATGGAGCGAAGGAAATAGGCAACATTTCGGTCGACCCAAAACGTCACCTATTCCTTCGCTCCATAGAGGCTGCCTCACCTGCTGAGTTTCTCCAGCGTTTTTGTCTACCTTCGATTTTTCCAGCATCTGCAGTTCTTTCTTAAACACCTCAACAAGTTAAGTAATTCTTAGCCAAAACTTTATAAAGGACTGATCTCTTGTTCACCGACTTTTGCTGCTAAATCTGGGCACCACCTTCTAACAAGTCCAAGTACTTATACAAATTCTTGAATGATCAAGACCTTCAGTTACACAAGAATAGCTGGCCTCACTTAATACAGAAAAGTTTAAAGAGAGATTCGACAGAGCTGTTCAAATCTCGAGGGGATTAATCTTTCAGGAAGGGAACAGGAATAATTACAGAACTATAGGCAAAAGACCAGGAATTGGGATTGAGTAATATTTTCCAAGAGCAGTCATTGACACAACAGGCATGACTATCACTGTGTTACTCCATGGCGATTATTATACAGGCTTCACCTGTAGGTGTATTTAAGACACTGTTTATAATAGTACTTCACCAAAATATTGTTGTTGACTGAGGGAGAATAAAAAAGTTCCCAAAGACAATAAGGAAAATAAATTTTAAGGTGTTAATATTATGTCACAAATGACAAAAATACAGAGCTAAAAAATAAAATGGGTGTTCTCCATTATAAGATTCATAATTTTGTTCCTGTTTTGATCTTTGATTTTGTAGTCACTTTCCCACACAAAGACCACATTCTAAAAAATTAAAGGATCAAAAAGTTAATGCATGGTGCCTGGCAAACTCCATCAATATTCATTCCTCTCTCCACCCTGGTGTTGCTTAATTAACCTTTTCACACGCCTAGCTTCCTTCCTTTTATAACATTTGGCTGTTTTTTGTCCTCCTTAGTGTTCCACTGTCAAATAAATGTTTATGCTAAACAAATCCAGTATAAACTCAGGAACTTATAAATTCATGCTCTTTTTCCCCCCAACCAGAAATGACATCTAAGTCAGGCAGACTGTGTATGGATGGAGATTAAGCATGATGGAGCTGATAATAGGTGCCTAATGCATTTCGTTGTCTCTGTACTGTACACTGACAATGACAATTAAAATTGAATCTGAATCTGAATCTAAACTTCCAGATAATAACTATGCTGTTACGTTTTGAAACATTTAATATGTCAAGTAGAGAAAACTCGTAAGTTCGTAAAATCGAAGTTACAATTATGAATCAGAAAATGTATAAAAGTACAATACGTGTAAATGAAAAAAGGGAGGGTATCTTAATTTATTTATAGGGAGAACTCTATAAATGTAGCTACACAACAGTTAAAGGGATGAATCTTCTCTTATTTACTCCCACCATAATATATTCTATCACAACGGTGGAAAATACCTGAATATCTTTTACAAGTTTATAACTTTTAAAAGTTCGCCTTTTCGACACCAAATAAAGCAATGTTTAATAAAGCATAGCTGCTAGCCGCACACCAGAGATTTCCCATTTTGTCATCAAGCCAAATTGTATTTACTTTTTGATAGTAAGTCCACACAGAAAATGCAAGCCAGCTCTTGCTTTCTGTTCAACCCCCATTCAACTTCCATTCTGTACTGAAGTACATGAATGGGGGCCAGCTGGTGGTCCAGTGCTAGACTCACCAGCAAGGCCAGGGCCAGAACTATGATGTGCTGAGCTGAGATCTTGGATCACTTGGTAGTCATCTCATCCCTCAGCCGTCCCGTCCCCTCAGCTGTATGCCCGCCATGACCGATTAGCACAAGCCAACTTGTGAACAGATTTAAAGACCCTGTGGAAAAAAATGTTGGTGATTCATTGCTTTACTTATATTCTTATTTTGAATTACTTATTATTTTATGACTTTTAGGTCCTCCGGGTTACAGCATGGTTCCATCCTTGCGAACTGTTCGTAACCCAAACAGTTCATGTTGAAAATGCCAGACATGAACCAAGTTCCCAGACGGCAGTAGATACCTGCATTCCTGCAGAATCTGCCAAATCCATCCCATTAGTCTCCCAAACGCTGACTCGTATGTACAGGCAGGACATAAATCGGACATTTGTAAGCTGTGGAGTACCTGTCATTTTAACATTTTTCCATTATTTAGTTTTAATTGGTAGTCTTTTTGAATAACTTAACAGCAATGAGCTAAAGACGATCAATGTGTGTTCTGGGTGTTTTCCAAATGTGGCAGAGGAGGCCTGGTCAAGTATAGAACCGCTCTCCCTCCTCGGCCAGCCTTCTGCAATTATTTTTTTAAACAGCACAATGAATTAGGTCATTAACCTTTCAGAAATAGTGATGCCAACTTTCCCAATGGCTTAAGAGAAATTGAAGCATTATGGCAAGAAGTCTGCAAACAGCCCATGTTCATCTTATGAACTATGTGGTGTTTAAAGTATATGGCAAATATGACTGGAAGTCATCGACTCAGTCCAACACATTAGAAGTAATGAAGAAACAGATGAAACTACATACATTAAAGTCTTATAATGAAAGCATATTCAAACTCAGTTGTATTTGTCCCCTTACCTCTGAAAGCAAACTGCGATCTTGATGGGAGTGGAAATAATCTGCATTAATAGTTTCATATTTTCAGTCATATAAGAAACTTAAGCCAAATAAGGTTTAGCCATGTAAAAGCCATAATTTAGTATGAAAAATAAGCATGTAAACGATGCATGAAATCAGATGAATTTATTTTCTTTTGTCGAGCAAAGGTTTGTGTACATTTATGTTGACCTATGAAATCCAGCTATCAAAGTGAACATTCAATTTTATTTTGACTATCTGGTCATTTCCGTATCTAACCTCTTATGTTTAAACTTGTGCTTTAGTGCGCTGATTACAGATCTGCAAAATCCATTCTGCAACAAGCATAAACAAGCCAATCATCTAAAGTTGATAGCAAATAAACCATCGTCTTCCCATGCTGGCTGTGCATGAACTTAAACAAAATCATAATTCAGTATTATTTGGAGTGATATTCCATCAGCTATTTAAATTACATATTAAAGTCAGATGGGTTTAGTTTAGAGATACAGCTTGGAAACAGGCCCTTCGGCCCGAGTCCACACCAACCAGCGATCCCTGCACATTAACACTCTCCTACACACACTAGAGACAATTTATACTTATACCAAAGCCAATTCACCTATAAACCTGTACGTCTTTGGAGTGTGGGAGGAAACTGAAGATCTCGGAGGACATATGTGTGGTCACGGGGAGAATGTACAAACTCTGTACAGAACAGCACCCGTCGTGATCAAAATTGGATCTCCGACGCTGCAAGCACTGTAAGGCAGCAACTCTACCACTGCGCCACCATGCCGGGTGGTTAGAGGCTGAATTTCAAACTGTCATTCTGCCAAAACAGTAGGAAGTTTGACAACATGCAGTAATTGTATTCCATTAATGTACCAGTTTTAATAATGAATTATCTAACATTGAGGTCGTATAAATCTCAGTGATTGGCCTGAAACTGGCTCTCAATCAGCTTCTGTATATACTTCTGTATATACTAATAATTGGCTAATTTCTCAAATAAAGCCCGAGTAAAAGAAATTAAAGGGCCTGTCCCACCAGCATGCGATTGCATTCGGCTAGCTCGACCAAACGCGGTTGCTTGAGGTGTCGGGGACCGGTCCCAATTCGAACCGCGGAGACGTATGGAGTTGTGAGGGGCTGGTCCCGGCATCATACTCACCGATCAGCTGGGCAGGAGGCAGGCCTACTGAATTTGGACGTCGCACGGCGTCGTGCGGTGACATCATCACACAACGCCACGTGCTAGGCGTACTCAGTCAAGACAGGCCATTGATTCGCAGGGTTTTCGGACAGTGCAAGATTTTTGGAGCCCCGAGCGATGTCGGGACCAGCCCCGCACAACCCCATACGCCTCCGCCGATCGAAGTGGGACCGGCCCCGCGAGGCCGTACGCCTCAAGCGACCACGTTTGGTCGCGCTAGACGCATGCAAACGCATGCTGGTGGGACATGCCCTTGAGAGATCCAAATAGAAAAAAATATCTACCTTGAAAACAACATGCACATCAAACTTATATCCAATTTTTTTTTTTTAAAGAACCAAGAGCAATGGAATTCTGCAAAAATCTCCTGGATTAAATAACTTTCTTGTGCACTCGTGCTTCTAAAATCATTGTTTTTTAAAGGATAGTAATTCTTAAAATAACTCCAAAACTAAAATGTTGTGCTACATATTCACTCAACTGATGAAACGCATTAATATGGGTTCCAAAACATTCATTAATAAAACATCTGCTTCCTGGAATTTTCACTGTTAATGAGCAACTTCTGTTCACTCATGTCCACTTTAATGTACAAGCAAATGAAGGATGAAAGTAATTCATTCCTCTTATTTATGTTCAGCGGCTATGCCCAAAACAGAAAATAAACTGGCACTACTCATAAAAAGGTAGTACCAATCACCAGAAGTCCAAACCTGCAGAAAAACATTAACATCCAGCTAAAGATGTTTTTTTATGGTCTACCGAAGATTAAATTGACATATGGTGCAGTCTGCCAGACTGCTATTCAACATAAACAACAGCATTTTAATCCACAGAAGTGAATGCTATTTGCACTGATCAGATTGGCAAAATGTCAGCGGATTAAAAAGTTCAAAACAAGGAAACACTCGCTGTACTTGGCTTACTCTAAATAGATTGTCACTGCAAGGTTACCGTTAGCAGAAACCTGCAATTGTAATTTCACTCGTGTGCTAGGCCAGTGCAATTTGGTTGCATCCACTATAAATTTTAAAAACCTTGATGCTCCAATGTTCTTCGTTCCAATAGGTAACTCTTCTCTAAAAACAACTAGACAACAGATTTCTCTGAATTTTTGAACAGATGGAATTGAAGATGTATGGCTTTAGCTTTTGTGGGCCTATTGAGACATTTGTTGTTAAGTTAAACATAACTAAACCCAAAGCATTTCCAGATTTTACCGATATATAAAGATACACAAAGTATGCAAATATTGGATCTAAAATTAAAAAGGATGCGAGAGAGGGTTAACAAATGCAATTAGGAAAAATAGATATTATTTTGGATATTTATTATGCTCTTACTGAAAATAGACCAAAAATACAGTATTTTAGCAAAATTTGGAAAGCTAAAAGAGGCAAATAATATAATCCAAAGTCATTTTAAAGATTCAGAGTTAGTGTAAGATCATTTAATGTTATTATAAACGTGTAATAAATACTGAATTTGCAACAGCCCTTTTTTTAAATTTCTATTGAAATACTTAATCTTTCAGTTCTACCACATCCTGTCTGAAAGATTAAACTGTCTCTTTCGCTCCATGAATGTTGATAAACCTGTTGTACTATGAAGATACTTAAAATATTCTTGCAACGAATAGGGCTAAAATTAAGTTTAGTGATTACCATACGTCATGGAGAATTTGCTTTTTCTATTTGCTTTGGCTGGGAATTGGTGCTGGTGTAACAGCAAGTCAAGACAAGAGTTAAGGGAGTGTTTAGTTGTCAGATGTACCAAAGACGTGCGGGTTTGTAGATTAATTGGTTTCTGTAAAGACTGTAAATTGTCCCAGTGTTAGTCGGCGGGGACGCGGTGGGCTGAAGCGCCTGTTTCCGCGGTGTACCTCTAAACTAAACTAAACTACACAAAGCTAATATACTATGATTGTTAAACATGCAATAAATTAATAACCATAATACGTGAAGTTCTTAGAGCAACCAAATACAATTAATCGAAGTTCACGTTTGCTGAGGTTAGTGTTGTGTAGTGTTCAAACAAAATAAAAATCAAGGATAATTTTATTTGATTTAGAGATGTTGAATCATCGTCCCCTGATAAAAAAATTGAAGCAGGAAAAGTCGTACAAAAATGGGGAAAAGGAAAGAAATTTGATCATATTTTGAACAGAAAACTCTGGAAAAGACTCGGCATGTCAGACAGCATCTGGAAGAGATGAAAGAATTCATTGAAGTTTTAGGTCTGGGTCTCTTCATTTGATCTGTCATTTTTGCTTCCTCAGTTCTGCTATGAAGTCTGATGAAGAGATGCGATCTGAAACGTTAAATTGTTTCTCCTGCCACAGATGCTGCCTGTGCTGCTGATTGTTTATCGACTCCTCGGCGAGGCCACCAGCATAATCAAGGACGAGTCTCACGCCAGAAACTTGCTCTTTTTCCCTCTCCCATCAGGCAAGAGGTACAGAAGTGTGAAAACGCACACCTCCAGATTCAGGGACACTATTTTCCCAGCTGTTATCAGGCAACTGAACCATCCTATCACCAACCAGATACCAGTCCTGAGCTACCATCAACCTCATTGGAAACTCTCGGACTATCTTTGATTGGACTTTACTGGACATGCACTCAACATTATTGGCTTTATCCTGTACCTGTACACTGTGGGCAGCTTGATTGTAATCATGTAATCTTTCCGCGGACTAGATAGCACGCAACCAAAAACATTTTCACTGTACCTTGATGCACAGGACAATAAACTAAACTCAGCATTTTCCGGTTTTATTTGAGTTTTCCAGCATATGCAGTTTTGGGGATTTCATTAATTATATTTGATCTATTCAAGAATAGACTTAATCTGCCACGAAGTCTAATTGATTATATAAATTAATAATTCTATGCAGAACAAGAATTGTTTAAAAAAAAATCAATTTGCAAAGCACTGGTGCAGAAACTTGTAAACTTTGATCAAGAAATAAACAATAGGCACAGGCATGGAAATAGAACTAATGGAAAACCTATAACTATTAAACCTAATAAAGCATTTGATGAGGAGCAAGTGAAGCAGGCTAGCATTTTACCACCTATGGGTTAGTTTTCAAAAGAAATGCAGTCACTTATTTATGATACTGACGGAAGTAAGTGAAGTATAGGTTACACAAACAGGATAGATAAAAAATCCAGAACATCTGTTTATCGTGGTTAATTTACGGACAAATGTTAGCAAGGCCACCATGAAAACTCACTGATCTTTAAACAACACCATGGGATCTTTTACTTCCTCCTAGGCAGACAGAAAAAGCTGTAATTTAACATTAGATCACAGATAGCATTTTAAATATGCCCTTAACATTCCCTTAATGCTAAACTGTTGAGATTATTTGATTATACACTGACTAAAGCCCCTGTCCCACTTAGGAAACTTGAACAAAAACCTCTGGAGACTTTGAGCCCCACCCAAGGTTTCTGTGCGGTTCCCGGAGGTTGCAGGTGGTTGCCGGAGGGTTCAGGTAGTGGAAGCAGGTAGGGAGATTGATAAAAACCTCTGGGAACCGCACAGAGTCTCCAGAGGTTTCCGTTCAGGTTTCCTAAGTGGGACAGGGGCATTAGTCTTACCAACAAGAAAAGCACATACATCAAAATCTTTTGAACAATGAAGTCTCTCCACACAAGATAGATTGCAAGACTTAGTTAAACATGTGGTATGACCAGTGATTCTTACCTTAGATTTCTGACAGAGCATATCTGTGTACTGGAAAGAGTTTGGAGTAGAGTAGAAATACAGTGACAGGGAAAGAACAAGGCCAAATCTCTAATTTGTAATTCTGACTGCATCTTAACACATTTTTCTATCATTAACAGGTTAGACAAGCTAAGTACAAGAATAATTATAAATACATTTGACCAAGCGGCAGTTCCATGGTGACCAGCGAATGCAAAAAATATTCTCAGATTTGGAAAACACATCCAAAAAGGAAGTGGTGTGGGGTAGATTTGATAATAACAATGACAAGAGAGGTGATCTGGGCCTGAATGAATAGCAAGCAAGTCCACGCGGACACAGGGAAAATGTGCAAACTTCACACAGACAGCACCCAATGTCAAGATCAAATCCAGGTCTCTGGTGCCATGAGGCAGCAGCTTCACCAGCTGTGCCACTGTGCAACTCCTAATACCATAACATTGGAAAGAATATTAACCAAGAAATATATTCTGGTAAAACTGGCAGCAATTAAATGGAAATGGGGCAAGGTTTTCATCTACATGTAGACTGAAATACTGAAACTGGCAAAAGTAGTTGGGACATGGCTTCACTGAATGCATTCAAGATAGTTTCCTGGGGCAAAATGCCATGGAACCAACACGAGATGGACTGCCTTCTCCATAGAACAGTGCAGCCCAGCGCAGGACAGGAATAGGCCCTTCAGACCATGATCCCACCTGTTTGCACGCATTCAATATTCCTTCATTCCCTGTCAACTCAGGTGCCTGTCTAAGTGCCTCTCAAACATTGCTATCATGTTTGCTTCCAACACATCCAGCACGGTGACACAACAATGTAGAGATGCTGCCTTACAGCGCCGGAGACCCGGGTTCAATCCCGACTACGGGCGCTGTCAGTACGGCGTTTGTACGTTCTCCCCGTAACCGCGTGGGTTTTCTCCGAGATCTTCAGTTTCCACCCACACTCCAAAGACGTACAGGTTTGTCGGTAAATTGGCTTGGAATAAGTGTAAATTGTCCCTAGTGTGAGTCAGGTAGTGTTAATGTGCGGGGAACACTGGTCGGTGCAGACTCGGTGGGCCGAAGGGACTGTTTCTGTGCTGTCTTTAAACTAAACATCCATTGGCAGTACATTCTAGGCACCTGCTACTCTGTAAAATACATCTTCTTTACCCTAAAGCTGTGTGTTCTGGTATTTGACACTTCTACTCTGGGAAAAAAATTATACACCCGATTTATGCCTCTCCTATACAGTTCCATCAAGTTGCCGATCAGTCTCTGACGCTTGAGAGAAAACAATCTAAATTTGTCCAGCATTTCCTTGCAGCTGATACCCTCCAATTCAGGAAACATCCTGGTGAACCTTTTCTGCATGCTTTCCAAAGGATATTTCCCAACGTTTATACTCAATATCCTGACCAAAGGCAGCAAGCATGCCATACGCCTTCTTTACCACCCTATCCACTTGTGTTGCCACTTTCAGGCAACTGTGGGCTTGCATCCCAAGATCTCCATACATTAAAGCTCCTAAATGTTTATATTTAATCCACCCAAATACTAGACCTCATACTTGGCCTAATTAAACTCCATCCACCCATATTTCCAACTGATCTATATCCTGCTGCACATTTTGACAACCTTCTTCTGCAACTCTGCCAAGTTTTGTGTCATTTGCAAACTTAATCAGCCCATCTATATTTTCATCCAAAACATTTATATACCAAGCAACAGAGGCTAGCACCGATTCTTGCACAACACCACTGGTCACATACTTCCAGACTGAAACACACACCCCCCCCCCCCCTATATGATAGGCATATGGATATGCAGGGATTGGGGGTGTGTGGATTGTATGCAGGTGGATGAGATTGTCTTGGCTTCACATTCGGCACAGATGTTGTGGGCCTGTTATGCTCCACAAGAGACCCAACACCTCTTCTTATAGAGGAATAAGATTCCCCTCCATGATGCCACTATACTCAATGTTATTCTTCTTGGTGAATACCGATATGAAGTACTCATTTACTTTCTCAGCCATTTCCTCCAGCTCCAGGTATAAATTCCTTCCTTTGCCCTTGGATGGGCCTTATCCTCTCCCTAGTGACCCTCTTGATTTTAATGTATGCATAAAATGCCTTGCATTTCTCCTTAATCTTACTCGCCAGGGATACTTCGTGCCACTTTTTAGTGCTTCTGATTGCCTGTTTAAGCTCTCCCTGCTTGCTTTATATTCTAGTTATGATGCAGGGGCATTGACTTCATTGTTTCCATTTTCTTACAATAAAGGTAGCCATTCGGCCCAATGAATCTACCCCAGTTCTCAGAATAATCCATGTCACCATTTCCATGCAATTTGGTTCCTCTCACCTGCCCATCAGCTCCACCCCAATTCTCCTCCCACCCACCAATACTGTGGGCAGTGCAAGATAGCCAATCAAACAGCGTATCGCTGGGATGCAAGAGGAAACAAGAGGATTCAGGGGGAAACCCAAACACTTGCAGGGAGAACAAGCACACTCCACTCAGATCGCACCAAGGGACCAAATGTGGGTTGTTGGAATTGAGAGGTAGGAGTACTACTTTCTAAGTGTGACGTCGACTAACAAAATAAAACATTGACTTGGTTTCTCTCCCCACAAAACGCTGCTTGACCTGCTGACTACTTCCAGTACTGTTTTATTTGATATCCAGACAATTATATACAACAATTCAAGCAGTATAATTCCATTAATGGAGCATGCAGGGATTCGGTAGTGCTTGGTTGGCATTTTTTGCAGACTATTGACTATTACTCCAACTAATATATAATTCATTTATTTTCTATACATGTTACAGAGTAACACAAAAGATAGGCACACAATGCTGGAGTAACTCAGCGGGACAGGAAGCATCTCTGGAGAGAAGCAATGGGTGACGTTTTGGGTTGAGACCCTTTAGTGTCTTATCTTCGGTGTAAACCAGCATCTGCAGTTCCTTCCTATCCTGGTATCACAATATGTTTTCCAGTGAACCCAGTAGGTTTAATGGGAGTTGATGAAAGGTGATCCTGACGAGTTGAAAGGAAGTTGCGGAAACATTACCCTGTGAGCCAAATGCCACACGATCTGGATTTCTGAATAATCGGATCACGGATTATCAGAGTTTAATATTGCATGGGGACAGGGGTAATTCCTAATCTTATAATGAGGAATTTACTAGAGAAAACACAGTCAATATTCCATTCAGTTACAAACTAGAGTTTTGACCTTTGAGTAATTCCCTCCTTACACTTGTGTAAATTGTTTATTTTAAAGTTATAGGAACATCAGATTGAAAAGTTTCCCTGCAGGCAAACAAACACCTATGGGAGTGTTTCATAATTTGCAGATGTTTCTTTCGCTGAAAAATATAGTGAACAGGGAAAAATAATGCATCTGTGGCTAACTAAAGAGTTTTTAAAAAACATTAGAGGCTTAAAACATTAGTAGATTATAAGCCTGAGGAAATGATATTTCAGGAACAAGCAACTGGGGACCAAAAAAAGATAAAGGCCAGGGCGGCAGAATATGAGAGCAGATCAATAAGAAATATAGTATAGGATTGTTGGAGCTTCTGTATTTATGTAAAAATAGTTCACATAGAGGCAAGGGGTGAAAAAATGAATGAGAGGAATAAATAAAAGTGAGACTTTGGATAAATATATTTTACATGTTCTCATCCTGGAAAACAAAAACTTGTAGAAATAATTGAGATTCAAGAGATTAATAAAAAAAGATGAATTTCAAATGACTGAAGTACTGAAGAAACTGGGATTTAAAAAATATATTTCCTGGCTTTGACAATTTGTTTCCAGTAGAGGTGGCTGCAGAAATGGCAAATGCATTAATATTGATCTTTCAAAATCATTAGCTGCTGGAACTGCTCCCAGTGAAAAATACTATTCATATTTCTCACCACACAGGAGGCCATTTATCCTATCAAATCTATGAAAGATCTCAGTACTATTTCATCTATCCTATTCCCCCACTTACACCCTAGTAACATGTCCTCTTTCTTACAAACCTCAACTCTCACCATTCTACTAGTACCATCCATCTATGCACTAATTGGCAACTGTAAATTGCCCCTAATCCATCAATTAACATGACTTTGGAATGTGAGAGTTACATTTAGCTCTTAGGGCTAAAGGAATCAAGGGATTTTGGGAAAAAGCAGGAATGGGGTACTGATTTTAGAAGATCAGCCATGGTCATATTGAATGGTGGTGCTGCACATATTTTCCTATGAAAGGAGAGTATCTGAAGGACCTGGAGGAAACCCATGCAATTACAAGGAGAACTTACAACCTCCATGCAGACAGCACCTGCAATTCGGATCAAACTCAAGCCACTGAGGTGGCAGCACTATCCAATATGCCACTATGCAAAGCAGGAGGGAGCAAAATAACGTGCATTAAACTGGACAGTGTTGGTTCAAGGACTAGAAAAAAGTTAAGAATAATGACCTCTTATGAACTAGCAAGCTGTTATGGTGGGATGCCACAAGACTCTTGGCTATTTGCAACCTATTACAGGAATATGTTGTTGGTAGGCAAAACTGAATAAATTCTGAGTATCAGCCACAATCGAAATTGCTGGTAAATGCATGTGTGTGGCGAGGATTGGTTTCAGCTCTAATTTTCTTTGCATTTTCAAACCCTTTAAGCTAGTGCTGAAAAGCAACACCTGGAAGGACCAAAGACAACAAGGGCACAGAATGTACACAAAGTGGAGACCTCAATACCCTTCACCCACAGTGACTCAGCTGCAGTATCATTGAGTGTACCGAGAGAGTTCAAAAATATAAACGGTTGCTAAACCAGTGTGCAGCAGGTGATGAAAAAATAATACAAATTGAGAAACCTACACAAATGTATCCTCAGTAATTGACCCAGCAGCAATGGTGTAAGTGGCCAGTGCACAAACCTCATGGATGGAGACACGCAGCAGACAAAGGCAGCACATAAGAAAACAAGGGAGGTATGATAAACGGCCCCTCAAGTCTTCCCCTACATTCAATATGATTATGGTTGACCTGCCTTAGGTCTCTATCTCCTCCTCAGAAAATTCTCCACACCCATCAGTTCCCTTATCTTTCAAAAAATTATTTACTTCCTCTTTAAATACCTTCACAATTTCGGAGCTTCACCATTCCCTGCGAGAAGCTGTTATACAACTCTGCTTTAAATGAAATTTCCTAATCCTTTAACCATGTCACCTCATTTGAGGTTCTTTCACAAGCAGAAAATCTCAGCATCTCCCCTGTCATGTCCCTAAGAATTTTGTATGTTTCCAATATATCACTCTTTATTCTTCTGAATTCCAAAGAATAAAATCCAACATTTTGCAGCTGGTTAAGAACAGCCATTTCATCTGAAGAATTAGCCCAGTGAAATCATTTTGGGCTGCTGCCAATGCCAGTATAACAAACAGGGGCCAGAACTGTGGTCTCATCAGTGCCGTTCGCAACTGTAACTGTCTAAACTCCAAACCTCTTGCAATAAAGACCAGTGTGCCATTTGCCTTCTCAACTACCTGCTAACAATTTACGATTCATGCACAAGAACACCTTGATGAGAACACCTCTGTACTTGCTCATCCACAAATTCTCTCTATTTAGATGATTCGAGTGCAAGAGATATGCATGTAATGAACGCAAGAGATTGTAAGAACAAGAGGAGAGAAACAAAACGAGAGCACAAGGCAAGAAACTAAGTAGGTGTGCGAGATACAAATGACTAAACATTGTCTACAGGTCCTATGAATTAAAATGGCCAGTTTATGTATTTTAAAATTCCTTTTCCCACAAAACATAATTTATACTGTGGTAAACCCAAGGAAATCTTCTAGCAACCCCACATTTAAAATTCCATTGTATTTTAGTGCTGTAAATTGTACCAAAATTTCAGTGCTGTTATGTTCTCTCTATTCAAATGTAATTAATTAAAATTAAGCTTCCTTTACTATGCGTTGTATTAATCTACTTTATTAACAAACCAATTGAACAGCAAGCTTTGAAGAACAGAGTGACAACCTCAATCACTGTTGAACCAGAAGAACAATGCCAATGGCTCTCAGGTTCATTAGAGGCTGCTCTACAGACTAGAGGTTTTCTTCATAGTTTTAAGTATTGGTATGCTTTTAAAGTTCTGTAGGGCTGATCCACAGTTTCATGTGCAAGTCTGGAAGGAAACTGGCTACTCCCATCAGTCAAATCCATTGGAAGACTGGGATAAAACAGGATTTTAGCAGGACAACTAGCATCACATCCCAAATTATGCCAAGAGTAGTGTCAGCTACAGATGTGACATTATACAAAACTGTCAAGAGTTGACATGCCATATATTTATGCAAGGATTATGACCAATGCAAGGATTTTGTTTGTTGATTTTAGCTCTGCATTCAACACTATTGTGCCAGAGCTACTATACTCCAAACTTTCCGAGTTGACTGTGCCTGAACCCCTCTGTCGGTGGATCATCAGCTTCCTGACAGACAGGGAGCAGCATGTGAGGCTGGGAAAGCACATCTTGGACCCGCAAACCCTCAGTTTAGGAGCACCACAAGGCTGCGTACTCTCCCCTCTCCTCTACTCTTTCTACACCAATGACTGTACCTCCACAGGCTCCTCTGTCAAGCTTCTCAAGTTTGCAGACGACACATCCCTGATTGGACTGATCCAGGATGGGGAGGAATCTGCCTACAGACAGGAAGGGTCACAGCTGGCGTCCTGGTGCCATCGCAACAACCTGGAGCTCATTGTTCTTAAGACAGTGGAATTGATTGTAGACTTTAGGAGAGCTCCCCCCACTCACCTTCAACAACACCACAGTCATATCTGTGGAGTCTTTTAAGTTCCTGGAAACCATCATCTCCAAGGACCTTAAGTGGGGGGCTACCATCGACTCCACAGTAAAAAAGGCACAACAGAGGATGTACTTCCTGCGGCAGCTGAGGAAGCACAATCTGCCACAGGCAATGATGGTCCAACTCTATATGGCCATCATAGAGTCTGTCCTCACCTTCTCCGTCATGGTCTGGTTTAGCTCAGCCTCCAAGCACGACATCCTGAGACTGCAGCGAATCATTAGATCAGCTGAGAAGGTTATTGGCTGCAACCTACCCTCCATTGACGAACTGTACACTGCAAGGGCCAGGAAGTGAGTGGGTAAGATCATCTCTGACCCCTCTCACCCTGGCCACAAACTCTTTGAATCACTTCCCTCTGGAAGTCGACTCCGGACTGTCAAAGCTGCCACAGCCAGACATAAAAACAGCTTTTATCCACGAGTAGTAGCTCTACTCAATAACCAAAAATCTGTAGCCTCCTTTTTGCTCTGGTATTTTATTTAATTCACATGTTTAATCAATAATGTTTTATTATTAATGTTTAATGTTTTATGTATCATTCTTAACTGTCACTGAATGTCATGTTGTCACTTGTGGGCAAAGCACCAAGGCAAATTCCTTGTATGTGAATACTTTGGCCAATAAACGTATTCATTCATGCATATATTTAAGAAATTATTATTTCCATCAGATATATCATTACCAACTATCAAAAGCGACAATAAGGCATCAGTCTTTCATTGGGAATCGAAATATACATTCAGAAACATTTTCTATCAGCTTGCTCCTTTTCCATTGTGAAGATTTGTGTTCACATCAATCTACTAAGATCATCATCAATAGCACCTATGTTAATTTTCAATGAGTTGTGTAGAAGGACACATAGAGCTCTTTGAACCTCAAAGTTATTCAACTTGTCACCATTTCATACCAAAGTGGAATATATTTTCCATTAATATATAGCATCCACCATGTTTCTTGCCCACCCATTTTAGCTTGGCCATATCCCTTTGAAGCCAATTCACATCCACATTGATGCTCACAATCCCCATGAGATTGGTATAATAACCAAATTAGAAATATTACGTTTCTTCACCTCAGCCAAATCACCAGTTGATATAGGTCATGAAAAGCTGGGGCACAGGCATTGATCCCTGCTCAGTTACCATTGGCAAGGCCCAATTTTAATCTAACCTTGTTGACTGATCTCCTCTATGGGACCTTATTGCAAGCCTTCTGAATATCAAGCATTCTCCTTTAATTCAATGCTTCTCCTTTAATTGTTAACCAGTCACATTTTCAAAGAAATCCAAACATAATTTTCCTTTCAGAAATCCATGCCAATTCTGTTCAAACCTATTATGCCTTAAAAGTATTTTATTATTATTCATGGACTCAAAGAGCACAGAAATCAACCCTTTATCTCACCAGGTCCATGTGGACCATTTTGCCAGCTACACTAATCTCATTTGTTTGCATTTGGACTGCATCCTTCTACACCATCCTGAGGGCATCTCAGTTCACCAGATGAACCTTGTGGCATCCTTGAGTAAGATAAGAGGTGGAATGATCTGCTTCCCAATCAACACCTCATTGTTCTTGGACATGGCAGTCTTGGCATGTTTCTGCGCTCTGGACCTGGAATATACTAAGGACAGACACAAAAAGCTGGAGTAACTCAGCGGGACAGGCAGCATCTCTGGAGCGAAGGAATGGGTGATGTTTCGGGTCGAGACTCTTCTTCAGTTCCTTCTTATACATACTGGAATATACTAACGCTGAAGTATTACCTCGATTACCTCTGGTCCACTAGATCATGTATAGCTTCATTTCCTAGATACATTTACAATTTGACATGAAATAATGTCCATTTAGCTCATTTTCATGAGAAATATTTTCTGCAACAAAGATCAACAGGATGCATGTGTTCTATCCACCCCTCTCAATGATTGTATATGAAAAGCAATTTATTTGGTAAATTCTTGTCCTTTCTCAAGACACCATTTTGAATACACAGTTCTGATTCTTAACTAAAATCTTTGGTAATATGTAAGAATACCTTGTATTTTGTCATAGTGCTAAAATGGTTATTTCTGAAGAACACACACAATTCTCCTTCTTCAACCGTGGAAATCAGTTCACATAACCCATGGTACGTCAACTGAGTTGCTGAGTTGTTCAAAAACTGTTCTGCAACATAACCTGAAGGGAAAAAAACCTATGATTATTGCAGCCAAATATAAACACTAATCAGAAACTCATTACAAACACATTTACAGCTTGGAATTGAAGCAATAGGGATGGCACAGATCTGTGCTTACTATTAAAACTATGATCTAGATTTCTACCAAAAATATGCTTTTACTTTGTTAACTTTGACAATATGAAGATAATTCACGATAAATATTAAACTTTAACACTTCATCCAAAGCCATATACAAAAAATAAACTGCTTAATTGTTATACTGATAATTTATTACATATAGAGTATTTCAGTTACAATAAATTAGGGAATAGTTTCCAAGGTGTCAAATACTATATTTGTAGCATAATAAATGTCAGATCACTTCAGCCAGAAACATTATTGCAAAGCATAAACTCATTTTTCTTTATACATGAAGGATCCTTGCAAAGTAGGGTACAACTTATATGTAGTTCACAATATCATGCGTTCATAACAATTACAAAGAGACAACTACAGCCCTCAGCTGATCTACTAATTCACCATGCACCATTATAATCAGGGATCCCGCTTCTTTGCTGAACTCTGAGCTCAGAAGGCCAATGGTATATTCAACACCACTGATAACCCAAAATGATAGGAACAATATAAATAAAATAACTGTGCTCCTGATTTTGGAAGCCAATACATCAGTTTATCTTGCTTGTGATGTTTATGTTCATAATTTGCATCCTTCAAATCCATCCTTCAAATCCACTTTAACTACATGAGATTTTTTTCCCCATTACAAATCTCAAATTGTGGAGTATAGAGGCAAACAAATAAATGATGCGTCTTTGTCCCAAACATTATTGAGGGCACTGTATGTTTGCCATGCTAGTATGAAAACAGCTAACATCAGCATTTTTTCACTTCGCCCCATAGCTGACATCAGAAACTAATCAGAAATCAATGGCAAGACCCAATTGGCCTGCTGATCTCCAATGGCAAGGGAATATTGTAAATATTTTATTTCTAGAAACTGAACTTTGTAGCATTTTGCATAATTTTGTAACATATTAAATCTCGTTGTTCAAAGCAATGGAGAGAGAGCAAACCTTTCCATTTTAATTGTGCCTTAATGGCCTCTAATTGCAACAGGATGGTCCGCTTAAACGCCTGCCCACTGATCTCCCAACTCATGATGCAGAATTAAAATGGGATCCTGCTGTGCTGCTGAACTTCCCATGGAGCTCAAAGGCCAATCTATCTCCCAGAATGCAAAAAGCCCATGCTACAAGTATTCCTCCAGGCAGCATCAACATGAATCAGCACATCTGGTCTGTTACATGACAAGAGGCACAAAGGTTCAATGCAAAGTTTCAATCCAACTTCCAGTCAAGCGAGCAAAGGCAAGTCACTGTCCCTTCCCCAGGGTCTCCAGTTTTCAGCTTCCTCGCACTACTCCATCTCCACACAGTATTCATCATACTCCACAGCTTGACCTCCTGGTTCTCCAACCCTGGCCTCTCCAAACATCCTCCCGCCTCCTGGCCCTTAGCAACTGCTTCCGCTAATGTTTCTGCCAGCAAAATAGTCAGAAAAGCCCTGTGCTGAGCAGGGTATCATTAGACTAGGACCCGTCATCTGCTGTAAGATTGCATCCGAAAGTAACCTGGAAGACACTGCGTGCTCTTAATGTTCGTCAACTGATGAGCATATGTAGCTCCAAGTTATCACAAAATCCAACCGAACATTTAGTTTATTTGATCAAAAGGGCTCAGAAATGGCATCTGACTCAATTACGAGCTATAGGCTGAAATAGAGGTTATAGTTTGATTCCTGTCCACCTTCAGGATATTAGAGAGAATACGTGATTCACAAACAATGCATCAAAAACTTTTATTTACTTGGCAATCATTACAACAAAATCCCTTACATTCATAAAATTCCCTCGGTGCCTTTTTGTTTAAATAAACGCACTGAGGAAATTCTTAAAACAAAAAAATCATGTACCGTCAAATTACTCTGCAGCAAGATTTGCTCAGCTGCTCAAAGCTAATTTTCACCACAATGATTAGTAACTGTCAGGCCTACAGATTTGGAGATCCCTTCATTACATTGTTTTTAGCAATCTTTGCTAACTATCAATTATTATATTGCTTCAAAGAGGTTCTGCATAAAACTGCATTTGAAATTGGTGGACATTACTCTGCTGATGAGCAATGTTCCCGTTTCCTTTCTTTGTACATGCTATTATTGAAAAGACTTTCTTTTCCCTTACCTTCACTGACTAGTTCACTCTTCTCTGACTGCTTACAGAAGATAATCTTCTCCACCAGCTGGTTATAACTGCACATTCCCACTGTTTTTGCTAGATCAGCATTCTACAAAACAGAATTGTCAGCAGAAAGTTATATTTGAGAATTGCAACAGACCTCTAAGCTATATATCCTCATTTTACACAATTTGTAATCTTAGAATGCTTGAAGGAGCTAAAGTTTCATGAACCTGAAAATACCATGACTATACTGACTACAGTGCCAAAGTGAAGATATTTAGTCTGGCCAATCGTCAAAAAATCCCATGTCTGAATATAGAGGGCTGTTAAGAAAAGTACTGCAGAACAAGTGCAAGCATCTCAATGGCCTATTACTGGTCCTGCTCTGTGAAATTAATGCATATATTAGGCCTGCCACAACAGTTCTTCATCTCACTGCCTTATCAGCCCGTGATCTCCCAAACCTTTACAATGAGAACCAAGGCAATTGTGAAGAATGGAACGTTGTGTTGTATCTGGGCACACTGCAGCCCTTTGGACTGAATAATGAGTTCTACAACTTCAGGTATCTTGATTTTTCTGTTGCATCTGCCATCCAACTATTTCTTTTTTGATAGAAAATTATCAGCTTTTCTTTTTTCCCCCCTTATCCCCCCCCCCACCTCCTCTGGAAGTGGAGGACATGCCCAGCTTACCTGTCAGGCTATGCTCTCACACTGCATTTCACAGCGTATATGTTTTTGGGTATGTGTTATCACACTATAAATACTACAATTCACTCACTGACCAGTTAACCTCATTTATAGCCTGCTCATCTTGGTTTTACCTTATCATGGGCATCACCCCTCACCACTCCCCGCTTAACAAGTTTTTCTCTCCTTCAACCTGAAACGTTAGGTCTGTTTCTTTTTCCACAAATGCAGAGTGACCTGCTGAGTATTTCCAGAAATTCCTGTTTTATTTTATGAATTATCATGTATCTGTTTCCCCAACTATTGCCTTGTCTTCCAAAGGAAATAGGCACTTTCAATGTAACCCATCTAGGCCTCTTTATTTTATATACCTTGATTAAATGCTTCTTTTGTAAAGTAAACAATTCCAGCCTCCCCTAACTTTCCTCATCTTTCCCAGCCATAGCAACGTCTCTTTCTTTGGTGAAAATATATTTTTCTTGTAATCAGATGCCCTGAAATGTGCCTGACCTATAGCCCAATTGCCTAGCATGACTTTCCGAGTCTTATATTCTATACCTTTATGTGTCCTGCTCTCTTTGGGTCTCAGAATAGAAACTTTACATCTTTCTGACCTATGGCTACCAAAGATGCCACATTCTATGACACTTCACACATATTATAATATTATAATATAAATATTGAACCAATTTTCTCTACATACAAATCGGTTATGGGAACAGAAATGAGAGTCACCTGGATAGACACAGCGTCATAAATGGAATGATCAGTCAGTTTACCCTGCTGACTGGGTGAAGCTCTTTCAAGGTTGCAACTGAAAACTCAGTTAAGATCTCGACTCTCATCCTGCTTTCTGCCCAATGCACAGAGCCCACCCAATGCCAGGCCATGGCACACTGCACCAGTCTGGACAGGGCCCTCACAAGCACTAACTACAATTTCTGAAAGCTCATTGAAAGAGCTGCACAATGAACTTTATTTAAGTACTGTCCCTTACCTGGCGTTTTTCCCAGATGTTTACTCCTGTTAAAGATGATCACCTAAGCGTTAACTGGAGGGATTCACACACGTTTCAGGGCAGATGATAGTTTGAAGGCAAATGGCAGTTTTCAAGTGTCCTCATTTGTTACTTGTTCAGTACATCAACCCTTGTTTCAACTGTTTCAACAATTCCTCTCAACTCTTCTTCTCTTTATTACTATCCTCTTGTCCTTTCTGAACCAAATAATCAATAATGTTCAATTTCACCTCCTGCCCTTCATGCCACATAACAGTAAAGTTACAAATATCATTTATTCATAGATACATACCTTTGGTCCATTTTATACTACTTAAATTGAAGGGCATTCAATTAGTCATTGCCAAACGTCCTTATTGCATTTCTAAATTGCTCTAATCCTTTCTATTTTTCTTTTAACTAAACTACCTTTCCTCCATAAACTACTCAAAGTTCCAATGCCCTGCCAACTACATCTAAACCTCTTAGTAGCACTTAACTCCCTACAAGAGTATTGGGTGTAGTTCCGTTAAGCTTGCAGATTTGACCTCCCCTGAATGCATGCCATTTCCGCAAGAATTTGAAGCTCTCTTTTGTCCCGTCTTTTTTGGCATTCAACGTCTAAATCCTGTTTCTGTACTCACTGAGCTGTGCCAATAGTGATGTTTGGGAGATGTCTAATATTGAACTCCTGCTTTCAGTCTGTTTCCTTGCTGCTAACAAAAGTAAGTATTTTCAAATACCTGTTGTAGAAACAATACTTTCATTTTTGATAAAAATAATTCTCGCACAACCAACTACATTTCTCATGATTATTCAAATTATCAGCTTTGCACGTAATCCACAGCAATAAATCACATTTCAAATTAAAATTGAAATTATACCTATTATATCTTTCAATCTGAATTTCTCATGTGCCCTGAGGCATTGACATAATTAATCTGAATTAAACTGAACAGTTCAAGACATTTAATTCATCAAAACATCAGTGAAACTTCATTTTAAAGATCATGAAGTAATTTTTTTATTTCCTCAGCTACCAATTTATTCAAATTTAAGTGCAAAATTCCTCAACTGCAATCTTACTATCGAGTTGGCATCCCAGAGTTCTACTGTGTACATGGGTTCTTTCATGAATGCAAAATGTTGGACACTTCTACCAGAAAAATGTCTATTAAGAACAAGCAAAGTGACTTTCAATTACAAAATTGGCAGTGGGTCAAGGATTCCCTAACAATTCAAGTTAATCTGTTTCAGATTACACATATTTCATCATGCATCTCAAATTGGCTTCTCTGTCAAGGTAACTGCTCAACCACAGATATTTGTCGATGATGCATGAAGAATAAGACTTAACGCTGTATCGGGCTTTATTTTTACATGATGAAGGTTACTTTGAGTTCTCACACTGCCCACCACACAGGCTGATGCAAACAGAAACCATGTAGTGGGGGGGGGGAGGGGGGGGGGGGGGGGGGAAGGGGAGGGGAGGGGGGAGAGAGAGAGAAAGTGGGTTGTCGCAACAGCACATTAAATGAATTTAAAGAAATATTGGAGTTTATGTCAACCGACTTTTAAATTACCACTCTCCAATGTATTCTCACCTGAGGGTCCACCAACCATCCGTGGTAAAGTGCAATATCAAGGAGGTCAAATACAATGCACTCCGGTGTATATTCAAATACTCTTACACCAGTAAACTTTACATTTACATCCAATCCTGTCTGCAGCTTGTGTAATATAGCCATTGCATCACTCATGTTCTGTTTCAGAAAAAGAATAGGATTACATCAAGATATATCAGCAACATAAAATCCTTAAATAAATCCAGTCAACTGGAAAATCTGTGAAACTTTGTTCAATGTGGATACTGAAATTGGAACATTGCCCGGACAACCATTTATCACGAACTAAATGTCATTTAGTTGTTTAATTGCCAAAGATCTACAAGCCAAGCTTGATCCCACTCTCATCCACGGTCCATAATTTAAGGATGGGAATTTGGAAGCACTATGATACATAAATAAATGCATACAACTTTGACACTAAACTTAGATGGATAGTTGTGGAATTGACTACTGCAAAATATCTGCACATTGGATTTGCTCTTCCTTCAAATTTATTTGCTCGTTTGAGGGCCTTTGCTTCATTAAGTTGTTAACTTGGAAGGTGCCGTCTGTGGTTCTGTAGTATTCCACTAACATTTTCCTCCAGCTGGCAATTAATTGGCTACAATAAATTACCTCTGCTGTAGATATTCTGCTCTGGTGGAAGATTTGAAGTATGGAGTGGTAGGTAGAGGGGAGTTGATGGATATCTGCAAGAATTGGTTACGGAAAAATGTGGAGGAATGGGATTGCACTGAGAGTTATCATTGACTCAAGGGGCCAAAGGGTGGCCTGCAATGCAAGAAAATATGAGTATGTTTTCTTTGTCAACTTCCATGTAATGCATATTCCAAATTGTGCCATTCTTACACACATGTACTGTTATTAAATGTTACTACTATTAGAGCTTAAAATACTCTTTCATGAGCAGAAAAACATATTTACAATCAGTTTGTAGTTGTGGAGTTCATCACTGAAGAAACTAAAGGAACTTCATAACATTTAAATAAAAAGTGAAATAAATTAGTGCTTAAATTTCCACTTCTAACGGATAAGTTAGGCTATAAGTTAAAGAATGTAAACTAATTGCCAACAGCTCATCAATATTGTCCATACAGTCTTTCCTGACAACTTAGCCAAGACATAGATATTATAATACTTTGTATGAGCCGAAAGTGATTATATTATGATCATTATTATTTTTATGTTAAAAGGTATTTTGTGTGTTCCGTTGCTTTTTTATTTGTATGACTAACTTGGCAAATGAAATTCCTCGTATGGTGCAAAACATACTTGGTTAATAAAGTATTATTGTGATTGTGATGATTTAGTTCCAATTTTCCATGTCCAAGATGGCTATAAATCAAAAGAAATTCTAAAATTCTTAATTTTGTGGGGAACAACATGAAAATGAAACCAAATTTCACCGAACTGTATTTGTCCATTTTCCTGAAGAAAAATAACTAGATTACAGCTTTTTGACTCATGCCTCTTGCAAACTAACAGCGTTAGTTGCCAAATGCATTTAGAGAATCAAGTGAGACTGAAGGATCTAAATTTTAATCAATAGAGAAATTGGTCAACATGAAAGACGATGAGTCACAATAACTCAAAAATCTACAACACCAGTGTTTTGAAAGAGGTCGTTTTACAGATAATGAATCCTCTAATTATCAACTTCAAAGATTCAGTAAATTCAGGAGTTATTTCTGTGGATTGCCAGTAGTAAATATGGCCCCGCTATTTAAAAAAGGAGGGGGAGATAAAACAGGGATCTACTGACCTTTTAGCCTAACGTCAGTAGAAATTTATTTGAATCTATAATGGAAAATGTAATAACAGAGCAGCATGGGGGGAAGAAAGCAAGATTTAGTAACACCAGAGTGAAGCTATGAAGAGAAATTCATGCTTCACTCATACCTGGACTTCTTTGAGAATGCACTGAGAATTTGATGTATTGGGGCGGCAAGGAATTAGGGGGAACAAATGGTAGGTATCCTAGACTTCATTACAACCCATGAGTATCCTCTGGGTGCTTTCTCCCACATCCCAAAGACATGCGGTTTTGTAGGTGAATTAGCCTTTCTAAAATTCTAAAATAGTTTCATAAGGAATAGGTTATTTAGGACAGAGATGAAGAGAAATTTGATTACAATATTAAGCACAAAGGGGTGTAGTATAAGGTCTCGTATAAGGAAAGCAGCAGCTGGCCAATCTAGAATTTGATAGCCCCACAGTTGTAGAATTTCAGTTCAGTCATTCTGTACAAAAGCAGTGACAGGATAGAGACTTAGTGCTTATTCATGTAGTGTTAATGGCATCGAGGAAGAAGGCAGCCACAATATCGATGAATGGTACAGCAGGCTCAACTAACCTACTTACGTTCTTGTGTTCTGAACATTTAGTACCTCTTCTGTTTATTGTTTATTGGATCGTTTTTTCAGTTTACACCGAAAAGGTTTCATGTTTTCAGTTTAATCGGCAATGAAAATCCAAAATTGCTTAGGCTGCAGACATTTTGGTGCCCTTACAAAAATCTGCAAAAGCTCCAAGTGAAAACAGCAACTAATGGAGTTGCCGGATCTGATTCAAATTATATTTCATGACAAAAACTAATTGTTTCCTTCTATTTATAGGGCTTTGAACAATTTTATATATATTTATTGTGAACTGAATGCACTAAACAAGCTAACCTGAAAGTAATACTCCACATATTTGACTAAAAAAAATCTGCTGAAGTGCTCATCCTAGCAGATTGTTCCAAGCCAATTCATTTTCTTTTCCACTTCCAAGATAAATTACAATAAATCTAGCCCAAACATGAAGGAAAACTGGGAAAGCTGTATGACACACCTGATTCTGGAGCAGTTAGTACATTTACATGCAGAAAAGTTTACATCAAATCCAAGAGGGAAACATGGTAGAGAGATATTACATGGTAGAGAGATATTACATGGTAGTTTTCGCAAAAAAATGATTCCCCGCCATTCTGAAAATATATTTTAAATGTGGGTGGGGAAAGCCACAAAATATAATAAACTCAGCCTTTCTCTCCACCAAACACAGCAGTCTTTTCAAGAATCATTTTGCTTTATTCTCAGCCTTCAGTTCATTCCCCTTGGGTTTGGCATTTAAAACCTTTATTACAAGCCCATCCTACCACACAATTCCACAAGTGCACCAATTGATTTCACATATTTTGTCCACATAATATGTCCAAATCAAAACTAATATGTTGGCTATGATTTCTGTGAAATCATATCAAAATTGGCCAAACAATTTGGCGAATAAAAGGTTTACGAATCTTGTTCCTTTTGGGGCATTTTTGAAATGCACAAAAAATATTACAGAATTATGTGCATTAACATTACTTGCTATCCTTTTCCTTTAGGGCTCCATCCACCAAACACATATAGTTAACAGATTAGTACCTGCTCATAGTTCAGCCTCTGAGCATCTGTGATTTCTTTTGGTTTTGCATCAAGAATATAATCACCTGTGAATTAAGTTAAAAAATATTCTTAGGGTCGTCAATGCTCATTAAAAAAACACTTCAATTTTTACTTAAATTCGTTTTTAAGAAGGAACTGCAGATGCTGGAAAATCGAAGGTAGACAAAAGTGCTGGAGAAACTCAGCGGTTGCAGCAGCATCTATGGAGAGAAGGAAATAGGCAACGTTTCAGGCCGAAACCCTTCTTCAGACTGATGAGCGTTAGGTTCCATACACTTAAACATTCCCATCTATAATTATTGAATTAAACAATGTTTTCAATAATTTACGCCAACATCAATAATAAACAACCAGATTGATCATGAAATGAATAGTGCCATGAAGTAAAAAGGCTGGAGCAACACACAAAATCATCACATTGTGTACCAGTAACACCGTAGCAATTTAATAGTTTTCAGAATTAATCTCCATCAAAAGTACCTTAGTCTATGAAGAAACATGACCAATGTAAATTGTTAGCTTATTGCAAAGTTTATTTTATATCTTCCTTGAACAGAACAATAAAATTGCAATATTACACTACAGCGCTAAGCTAAATGCAAGCAAAAAGAAGCCTGAACTCTAATAGTCAACTTATTTAAACTGTACTAATAACTAAAAAGGGAGAATCAGTGAATGACAAACTGAACTATTTGGGAATACAAATAATATCATTTATATACTGTAGTATTCTAACAAGTTGATCGTCTAACCAGACCTACCAACAACTCATCTAGCTTATAATTCAAGGTTCAGAATTTTACTATTGGTATTCATGCGTGCATTGATCATTAATTAATTGAAGGCAGAGAATGAATCAAAAGGACCCTTTATGAATCTGCTGACATGTGATGGAGGTGTTAGACAATATGGTGAGTGAAATCTATTTGATACAGTTACTCAGTTGATAACATCAAAATATTATAATTTGACGTGGACCATAAGTAACATTGTTCCATTGAAAGTGTAAAATGTATATGTTGAGGAATTCAATTTACTTTCAATTTGTTGCTATTTGATGGACAAAACAACCTGCAGGCCTATTTTGGTAATTGGAAACTGTGATTAAACAATGAACAGGGCATTTGAAACATTCCCTGCAGTGCAATTTGTGGAGTGTTCCCAAGATTCTCTGTTTGTCAGATTTAAGTTTACTTAATTGGAGTGTGTTTGTTGATTTGAGGTAGTGACACTAAATAAAATGAAATTGCACCTTCATGGCTATAAAATACTAAACTAAAGAGAATGAGATGACAACATTTAAAAGCCTATTTTTTTAACAGCCATTTAATGTATTGTGTTCTTCAGCAGGTTATTTGTACACGGGGGCTTGATGCTATATATTACAATAAATATTGGATGATTTACAGGAGTATATCATGGAAATTGCAGGTTTTCATCTGAAAATTCTGAAAAGTACATTAAAAAATATATATTCCATAACCATAAAATATAGAGCATCCCAGTTAATGAAAGGGTTCTGTTTTTAAAGTAAATTTTGTCCTTATGTTGGAAAATATTCAAACGTCACTTAATATGGTAACTATGCTCCATGGTAACTCCACTATATTAAAACCAATAACATCAAAAGCGCATAAGACTGATAACGAAGTATGATTACTAAAGGTTGAGAAAGAGAGGAAAATAATTCTGCCATTCTTTGGAGTGAATGTACATGTCAGACTTTTGAATTTAATAACATTATGGGAGTTTGTTTGTAATTTGGGGTCATCATGAGTTGAGCAGTCTATAACACAGGAATGACCTTTTTACAGATAACCACCATATATAAATAATGAGATACAATTAACTGCAGATGCTGGTTTAATGCAAAAAAGACACAAAGTGCTGAAGTAACTCAGCGGACAGGCAGCATCATTGGAGAACACGAATAGGTAACGTTTCAGGTTAGGACACTTCTTCAGACCGATCAAAGGGGCCATTTTGGTGCTGTACCTCAATTGCTATGAACCTCTCCTGCACTATAAATATATATTACTATAACAATTGATATTTTATCATGAATTACTTGCACCTTAATCAACATGCTGCAAATTTGCATCAATTAAAACCCACATATACACTTTGCATCCTGTTACATGGATTTTGATCATGAATAAGCATTCAATTGTTAACACTGAATTAATAATCATAAGTCATCTCATGTAAGTGAAGGTTAGTGGGCTTGTCTCTTCTTCATCATTTTATCAACAATGTTTTATGCTTCAAAGTGAATGGTAGTGCTGGAATATATGACATCTATTTAGGCTGGAATAAAACATTTGCAAATTGAACTAAAAATAAAAACACTGCAAGCATATCTTCTCTTCACATCATTACCTACATGCCTTCATCCTGCAGAAACAAAATGTGGCAAGAGTTCATAAGTTACATTAAAATTCCACTTAAGACAGCTTAATTTGGTAATTTCTACATTTGAAATGAGACAGACTAATGTCATTTCTCACAGGAAACAGTACATCCCAGCAGAGCAAGCTTACAGCCGAGTAGCAGAAGAGCTGTGGCAATGCACCTACTCCATTATGTATCCACAAATAAATATTCATTTCCATCAGTAAACAGGCTTAAGGCTCTTGGATAAAATCATTGATCAGGCTTATTATGGAGGCCATTGGTTCCTAATGCAGAACGTCCAGCTTGCAAGTGTTGTCCTCATACTCCAACTGACACTGGGCACAAGTCTAGACTGGTCTCTTTTGTAGAGCAAGTCTAGACTTTGTAAATCAGCATCTGCAGTTCCTTGTTTCTACATCGGGTCTTTTTTTGTCTTTGAAAACTACTAATAATATTTGCATCTGGAGATGTATAGTTAAATTGTATGATGTTTCTTCTTACAAGTGCCTCTCCCAGAAAAAGGATGTGTACCAAATGTCAATACAAGCATCCAATGAAGATGCTAATACAAGAAAAAATAGATACTGGAATGTGGAATTAAAATGAGGAGGGCAATGGGGGGCGGGTCCGGGGAGGTACCATGGAAGGAGGATGGGGGTTTAGAGGGGATGGGTGTGTGAAGGGTGAGGTTAGGAGAGGTGGCATGATTGGCATTGGTTGAAGGGCAGCAGAAGCTAGTGATGTCAAAATTGAGGTCCCTAGTTGCAAGGGGAGTGAAGTAGGACCCAGGAGAGTCAGTTAATGTGAAGTAGTTGGAGCCAGAAGCATGAAGGATCCTGACCTGGAAGTGGGTCAACAATCACAGGCTGCTGTCGCCGGAAGGGGGGAAGGGGTGAGTGACCCCGACCTGTGGGCATCAGGCAAGGGCCTGCAAAGCCAGTGGCTGTGGGGGTTGGTGGTGTTGAATACAGTTAATGGTCCAACCTGGGAGTTTCAGAGGGCTGTGCGTTCAGAGGGAGTGAGATTGGAGTGGGCATCCTTAGATTATAGTGGGTGTCCATAGACTTGAGTGCTACTGACCCACTGGGTAACTCCAGCAAAGAGAAATGCACTGTGAAAACATTTAAAAGCCTTAAGAAAATCTTCAAATTTTCTGCGCAGTATTGTTAAATGAAGGCAAGAAATAAGTGCTATTTTGCTTTTTATGTTTAAGAAATCTTCAACATTTTGAAAAATCCATTGTAAAATAAACAAGATTTTAATTCAGAAGACATTTGATAGCGGCAATGGACTGTGGAAATTAGTTCAGTTTATTGTCACGTGTACCAAGGTAGATTGAAAAGCTTTTGTTGCGCGCTATCTAGTCAGCAGTAAGACAATACATGATTACAATCGAGCCATTTACAGAGTATAGATACATGATAAGGGAATAACATTTAGTACAAGATAAAGCCAGCAAAGTCCGAACAAGGATAGTCTGAGGGTCACCAAAGAGGTAGATAGTAGTTCAGCATTGCTCTCTGGTTGTGGTAGGATGATTCAGTTGCCTGATAACGGCTGAGAAGAAACTGTCCCTGAATTTGGAGGTGTGCATTTTCACACATTTACACCTTTTGCCTGATGGAAGAGGGGAGAAGAGGGAGTGGCCAGGGTGTGACTCATCCTTGATTATACTGCTGGCCTTTCCGAGGCAGCGCAAGGTATAAATGGAGTCAATAGGAGTCAATTGTGTGATGGTCTCGGGTGCATCCAGAATTCGTTGCAATCTTTATCAGCTCCTGACCAGCGTGTAAAGTTGAAGTAATCTGCAGTTTATCACTTCATGTCTTATATTACAAAGGACAAATTATGTCTTCATGCAACTTACATAATTCTAGATAAATAAACAAATTGGGCTTAATTCAAAGTGTGGGGAATTTATAGTTCTGGTCTTATCGGGAGAGCTTTGATAATGTTCATTTCAAGTTAGATCCTGCACTCTCTGCCAAACATTTTGACCATAGTTGTAACGCCACCAACAATTTGTACTGGGATCAACCACAAAAGTTCATAAATTGTAGGAGCTGAATTAGGCCAACCAGCTCATCAAGTCTACTTCACCATTCAATCACAGCTGATCTTACCCTCTCAACCCCATTCTCCTGCCTTCTCCCCCTAACCTCCGATACCCGTACTACACAAGAATCTATCAATCTCCACCTTAAAAATATCCATTGATGCCCTCCACCATCTTCCGTGGCAATGAATTTGTCAGATTCACCACCCTCTGACTAAAGAATTGCTGCTCTGGCCAAGAAAGCACACCAAGCTCTACTTTCTCTAAAGGCTAACAAAATTTGGTATGTCTCTAACAAGACCTAACAATTTCTATAGATGCATTATAGAAAGTGTACTATTGGATGCATCACAGCTTGGTATGGCAACTGCTCTACCTAACACCGCAAGAAATTGCACAGTTGTGGTGCAGCCTCGTCCATCATGATAATCAGCATCCACCTACCACATTGACTCCATCTGCACTCACACTGCCTCAAGAATGTAGCCAGCATAATCAAGGATCATTCATACTCATTCCCTCTTCTCCCTTTGGGCAGAAGATACAAAAGCCTAAAACTAGAGTCAAGAACAGCATATTTCACTCTCTTATCAGCTTCCACATAGGATGAATTCCTGATCTTCCAATCTAATTACAAGTGTGGCCCTTGCACTTAAAGAAAACCTGTACTTTCTCTGTAGTTTAATGTTAAATTCTCCAATTTGTTTTTGTTCCTTTGCACTCATGTATGGTATGATTTGCTCTGCAATGTGGTACATGTAACCATGTAACAATAATAAACTAACTCCAAAAATAATTACTATCAAAGCACTGAAGAATCCAAAGCCACTTCTAGGATTTGACACGTTGTACTTTCATATAATGTACAACTGCACGATACTTTACTAAGTTTCTGACTATTTACATTCCTGTAAGGCATTTGGTTTTGTGGTTGATGGCTCTTTGTCAGAAGGTGCATTTTCGTACATCTTATCAAAAATCTCATCCACACACCTACATCTCCCTTTGTTTTGTTCATCATTACATTCTACATTTTTCAGCTTCCTTTAGATTATGTCAATAATCATTATCTTCACTCCTTGCAATGTAGTAACTAAACCACAACTTGTTCTACGCTCCATATTTTAAAACAGCAAAAAAAACTAGTTTTCAATTCCAGCAGATGTTTTCTTCCATGCATACTATTTATAGAGAACTATTTAATTGAAGCTATCTTTTGTGTTACAACTGAATATCCTAACATTGATTAGATGTCTAGCTCTGACTACTTTCGTCTAATTACTCAATGCAAATTTCGTCTATTGACATTTGTGCTTTACAATCTTATCAAATAGACTGTTCTCCACATAAATCTAAAATCTAGATTACCAACAAATAGTTCAAATAGACCTTCAAAGCTCTACAAATACCATCTCCAAGACATTAACACTGCTACATATCAAAGTTGTTGTTCCAACAGTTCCCAGAACAGCATTCACTCAAGGACTGATATATCGAATTCGCTTGTAGACAAAAATGCTGGCGAAACTCAGTGGGTGAGGCAGCATCAATGGAGAGAAGGAATAGTCGACATTTCAGGTCGAGACCCTTCTTCAGACTGAAGCATAATTCGCTTTATGCTTTTGGGCATTACATTACAGATCGTCATTTACTGCATGAAAAAGATCTTTCTTCTGCCCTCTTGTTCTTTTGCCAATTATCCAAAATGGTGTCTTGCCTTTTCCTGTCTGGAAGAAATTTTGACGTTTTTATTGTCGCTAAATCACACTTAAAACACTCCGAACCTCCTCTGCATTAATGAGAACAATCACTTTTCTTTGTTTCTCTCTGATAATGATAGCTCCTCGTCCCCAGTTATAATTGATAAAGCCAACGATTCCACTGACCTTTTAAAAGAAAACAGATTTTGCGACTTTTCCTAATAGCTCCAACTATTTGTGTGAATACTACAGTTACTACAGTGCGCAGACACAACCCAAGTACTGAAGCAAGTGGACAGCTTTTCATTATTCTATGTGAGTAATCGATTGAACTCAGATTTATGCATTGTAGGTAGCAGCAAAATTTAGATGAATCACTCACCACCACTCTCTGTATGTGGTTGTTGCAAATAAATCTAGTGACACCCAAGTTGGCAGTGTAGGAAGCCTCGATTATGGTATTGTCACTGAGTAACAAAGAGTGGGTTATATTATCTCCTGTTGGAAATGGCATTGATTGCACTGGTGCAGCCCAAGTAGAATCTGCAACATGTCACCTTAAACTCAGCTACTGTACAGACGCTAATGTATCTAGGTATGGACAATGTCATTCAGGTACAGTCAGCACTCCCACTGTTGATTCTAAGTCAATGAAAGTAGCTGAAGTATCTGAAGTCAAAGGCACTAATATGAGAACGTTCCGCTGAAGGTATATTTTTCAAAAGAGTGTGTTCTTAGTTCAACAGAAGCAACTCATAACTTTGTAATTAAATATTTCAAAAACACTCAATGTTGTCGATTTTATTTTCAGCCTTTCAATCAACAAATCCCAAAACTCAAAGGATTACAATAAACAATTAGTAGTAGCTTTACATTACGGACAATATGATGAAGCAACATTTCAGAGGAGTAAAAATTCTCTTTAGGATCAGCCAAAAATAAAAGCCATCTTACCCAAGTACTCCATTAACTGCTCTGCTGTTATAATTTCAACCATGGGTGGTAGTTTAATCTATAATAAAAATGGATATTCTTAAATCAGATAAAAAGGTAGAAACTATAGCACCTACGAAAGTAACACATACAAAAGCTGGTACATAGTGAAAACATAAAGAGCATCTTAAAAGAAAAAGCACAGAAGTTTAAGAGTTACTTCAACATTAATATTATAGATTCCCCTACTTTCTTCTACCCACCACTGTCAAGCATGCCTTCTTGGCCAAGCTCCAAAATTAAGCATATCAAAGCATTGTAGCCTGGAGGAAAATACATAGATTCTAACAATAAGGACGTGTAGATCTTTGAATATGAAGATCTCAATTTTTAATTTGAGGTATAGACAAACCAAGGCTCCTCTGTCAATGAGCACACGATGTTGTCAACTAAACAGGCATCACTATATTATTAAGAGATTTTTACTATTTTAAATTATACCTTCCATGCCAAAAGAAGAACGTTCATGATTGCAAGCAGAGGACAGGGACCATTTTCATTCTGCGTAATAATAGGTGTGTTCTCCGCTTTCCATTTGATCCACTTAATGTGATAAACTGACTGCCCAGGGAATCTTTCTTTCGAACCAGATGGTTTGGCAACACCGTCCTTGCTGTTATACTCTTCACTCTGTAAAGCGAGAGCCAAAGCTCGGTCTTCAGTCCCCTCGCTGTTCAAGTCAGAGCTAGGACAAGAGTTCAAATTGGAAAAGGACTCGAGGGAGTCGATGCTTCGCGATTCGCCAGGCATGCTTTGATCGCTGGCGCTGTGATTCCTGTCACACTCGTGGTTTTTACTCGGGCTACTTTCTTCCGGCAGCATATTATCCGCTTGCTGCTGAGCAAGGCCGGGCAGAAGGTCCTTCTTCAGCCCGCTCGCAGACTCCTCACTCAGTTCGCCCATCTTGTTTACCAAGTTGTGTTGGGGGCTGTTGTTGACTTTCTCCTCCCCAGTAGGCGCGCCCTCCACCTCCACCGCATCTTCATCCTCTTGCAGGCGTGTCACGGAGCTTGAACACGGATGATCGCCACCTGCAGCAGTGCCGGCCCCGGCCCTCGGGCCCACGGCACCGCTCCCCGGGCTGTCCGATCCCTTCCGCCGCTCGAAGCTGCCATCGCCACTCGCCACAGTCGGCCCAGCCCCGGCTAACTCCACGGCCACGCCGCCCCGCTCGACACTGACATTACTTTCCATGTGCCTTCAAGCGGGGGTGTGTGGGTGGGGGGAAAGGGAGGGAAGAGGGAGGGAGAGGAGAGGAGAGGAGGAAATATCGAGGTGTTTACATGGAAGAGGCTTCCAGCCGCTGACAGGCAGCCGCCATGACACTGCCAGCAGCTCGTGACGTCAGGCGCCCGGAGCACGCATGCGTGCTACACACTCCGCCTTCCAGGCACATAAACGTGCCCTGAAATTTACTGCAAACCACCCTCCAAGTGACAAGCCTTTTAGTTTTATTATTACAATTCCAAATATATATATTATGCAGCAAGTGCTTAGAGCGTACTTCCGATAAACGTGATGTCGACCTCATTTTTTTACATACAAAATGGAAAAAATAAGTGCCTGCAATAGTGTCAATATATATTTTTTCTCTGGAGAGATATCTGCTTTTTGATAGCTCTGGTGATGTGGAGGATTACAGCCTTGTTCCTTAATGCAAAAAAAAAAGGAAAACAAAGGAACACTATCTGGCAGGAAATTGTGATTAGCGATTGTAGGCATGCGCCATGGTAAACCCGCCCGCTTTCTTAAAGCGGCAATAACAATAATCTGCAGCAATTGTTGTACATCTAAAAAGTCGTGGAATCAAAGTTTAGCTCATTCTGGCGCGTTCAGAATTTTACATAGTAACTTATTTAAAACACACGAATTGCACTGAAATCATAGCTCAGTGGCGTTTGTGAGATACGAGAGACCCCGAGGAATTGAGGACAAAACCAAAAATATTACCTTTGTGTCATCTTTTGAATTAAAGTTTCCTCTCGCGTGGCCGAACAAGATTCTGCAGCACTATTTTCAAGAACAACATTTAAATACAAACGCCATTAAACCATCACACCTGGGAATTAACCTCCATGTTCGTGGAACCTGTCAATCTATATTACAAAAATGACCACACTTCAAAAATAGTTGTGAAGTGTTTGGGGGATATTCCAAGGTTGTTGACTCAAGATGAAGAAGGCAACAGAAAATTCCAGAGCGTTGTGGATACAGATTGGTCCATCACACAAACCAGCCTCCCCTCCCACATCAACTCGATTTTCACTTCACGCTGGCTTGCCTAATCAAGCTTCACTTGCACAACGATCATTCTCCCTTCTCCTGTTGGGCAGAATATACAAAAACATGAAACCACCTACAACCAGATTCAGGAGCAGCTTATTTTCTGCTGTTATCAGGTCTCCTGAACAGACTGTTCACAAGGTAAGCGTGTGTTCCTGATCTACAAAGTACCTGCTGACGATGAAGGATTGAAGATATACTACTAAGGTAGACACATAATGCAGGAGTAACTCAGCGGGACAGGCTCTCGAGAGAAGGAATGGGTGACGTTTCGGATCGAGACCCTTCTTCAGACTGATGTCAGGGGAGTGGGCGGAACAGATAGAATGTAGTCGGAGACAGTAAGGCTGGTGGGAGAACTGGGAAGGGGGAAGGGATGGAGAAAGAGGAAAAGCAAGGGCTATTTGATGTTAGAGAAATCAATGTTCACACCACTGGGGTGTAATCTACCCAAGCGAAATATGAGGTGCTGTTCCTCCAATTTGCACTGGGCCTCACTCTGACAATGGAGGAGGCCCAGGTCAGATTGGGAATGGGAGGGGGCGTTAAAGTGCTGAGCAACCGGGAGATCAGTTAGGTAAAGGCGGACTGAGCGGAGGTGTTCAGCGAAACGATCGCCATGCCTGTGCTTGGTCTCGCCGCTGTACAGAAGTTGACACCTGGAACAGCGGATACAATAGATGTAGGAGGTGCAAGTGAGCCTCTGCCTCACCTGAAAAGATTGTTGGGGTCCTTGGATGGAGTAGAGGTTGGAGGTAAAGGGACAGGTGTTGCATCTCCTGCGGTTGCAGGGGAAAGTACCTGGGGAGGGGGTGGTTTGGGTGGGAAGGGACAAGTTGATCAGGGAGTTGCGGAGGGAATGGTCCCTGCGGAAAGTAGAAAGGGGTGGAGATGGGAAGTAGTGGGATCCCGTTGGAGGTGGTGAAAGTGTTGGTGGATTATATGCTGTTTGCGACGGCTGATGGGGTAGAAGGTGAGGACAATGGGGACTCTGTCCAGTTTGTGGTCATTCAAGACACCCCATCATCCCACCAGGTTGTTAATGGGGACCAGGTGAAATAAATGCAAGTGAATGTCAAGTGTAGACATTGCTGGTGAATTTGCTAATGGGTTGCAAATGGAATTGAATGTTGTGCAATCATCAATAAACATTCCCGTTTCTGACATTACAATGGAAAGAATAGCCTTGGACACTGCCCTAAGAAACCCCTGTAATAATGTAATGAAATTGGAATGATGGACTTTCAGCAACCAAAACTTTATGACTCCAACCAGTGAAGTATTTTCCCTTTGATGGCCATTAAATTTAGTTCAATCCGTGACTATGTTCATTCAAATGCTGCTTTTATGTTAGAGGCAGTTACTTTCTACATACCTCTGTAATTGAATTCTAGGTCCATATTTGGACTCAGATTGTGATGAGGTCTAGAGCCAGTAATCCTGGGAAAATCCAAATTGTGCATCGTTGATTGGGTTATTGGTAAGCCTCGATGACACCTTCCATCATTTTGCTGATGATTAAGAATAGACTGATTGTACAGCTCAGCTGGATTTATTGATTTTTTTTGTGAATAGTACATGTCTGGACAATTTTCCACTTAATTGGATAGATGCCTATGTTGTAACTGCATGATTGCAGCTTGGTTCATGCTGCAGCTTGTTCTGGAGTTCAAGTATTTAGGGCTACAGCTCAAATGTTGTTTGCGCTAAAAGCTTTTGCTGTTCAGATGCTGTCAACCATTTTTTGACCATGCAATGCAAATCATGTGCAATGCAAATCAATTGGTTGAAGACGATTTTTATGCGATGACAGGGAGCTCTGGGTGAAGCCAAGACAGAGCGTCCATTCTGCCCTTCTGGCTGAACATAATTCTGTTCAAATGTCTAGCTCTACCATTACTGCAGAGGAGCATTTTCTTAGAGCTTCTCTTACTCCCACAAGTACTTATCTGGACATCACCATTTATGATTAGATCTTATAATCTTGCAGAGCTTCAATCTGATCCTTTGCCATTGTCGTAGTCAGAGATACTGCAAGGAAACATGCCTTTGGGTCCATCGAATCCACACAAACCATCAACTACCCATTTAAAAACATAAATTCATTTTTAATTCCGCTTGCAATCTCATCAACTACTCCTAAATTTTACCTTGGGGAAAATTACAGTGGCCAAATAAACAACCAACCCACACATCTTTGGGTTGTGGGAGGACACTGGAGCACCCAGTAACAGGGAGAACATACAAACTCTGTTAGGATTTAACCATGACTCTGGTGCTGGAGGCCGTGGCTCTACTATCTGTGTCACTGCATCACTCTTTGGTTATGAGGCCATTTCCTCTGCCTATTGCATGCTGTTTTTGTTGTTTGGTTTGAATGTAGTTGTGTGTTGTAACTTCATTAAAATGGCAATTAATTCAAATACAAATGTAATATTATAATGCTCTACAGGAAAAGAAGTACTTTTAGATTTCATTCTATATGTTAAATTAATAAATGCAAAAGAAATTGACGGTTGGACAAACTGGGATTGTTTTCTTTGGAGCATTGGAGCCTGAGCAGAGCATTTTATAAAATTATGAAAAGTATAGATAGGGTTGACAGTCAGGATATTTATCCAATGAAGGTGATGTCAAATACGAGAGGGCACAGCTTTAAGGTCAGAGGAGAAATGTTTAAAAGAGATGTGCATAGAAAGTTTTTTTACACAGAGAGTGATAGGTATCTGAAATGCTGCCAAGTGTGGTGGCAGCAGTAGATATGATAGTGGCATATAAGAGCTTTTTGGATATGCACGTGAATATGCAGAGAATGGGGGGATATGGAGCAAGTCCAGGCGCAAGGGATTAGTTTAGGCAGGCATTAGGCTTGGCACAGACATTGTGGGCTGAGGCTTTTCTGTGCTATACTTTATCAGAGAAAAATATAGTAGAAACTTTGAAATAAAAATTCTGAAAGTGCTTATTGTGTGAATTGTTGAATCCAGAAAGTTCTAATGCTCCTTTTCAAAGACAAGCTGCTAGTCCTTGAGTTTTATTTGAATGTCATTGGAGCAGTGTTGGAAACGTAGATGGAGAGGTCAGAGTGCTTGCGGAGTGATAGGGAAGTGGAAACCTCAAATTACAACAGCAGACTGAACAGAATTGTGCCAAGAAGTAGTCACCAGTTTGAGTGCAGCAGGGACATCAGCATGGGTAGTGAGTACAGCATTCTAAATTAAAAGAATTATAAATAAATTGCTGATTGTGCAAAGAGTTAACATGAGTTAAGATGCAACTCAGAAGATATTGAGCATTGATAGAAGTGAAAGAAGGAATAATAGAGTTGCAAGGATCTGATAATGCTGGTTTACAAAACAAGACAGTAAGTGCTGGAGTACTTTGTAGGATAGGTGATGTTTCGGTTCAGGACCCTTCTTCAGACTCCGAAGGGATCATATAATGCAAGAGAGAAAACCATGGATTGCTGAAAAAAGAGAGAGGAGGAGAAGGCACAACTGATGTTTGTCATCAGATGGAAGTGCTGACATTTTGGAGGATTATATTATATAACAAATGTGAAGGCTGCTTTTGTGGAAGAAGATCGCAAGAGGAGCCTTATCCTGGTTATTGGAGCAGGAATGAGAATAGAAATACAGGATGCGGAATAGATCCAATGCTATTATGGTTTTCAAATTAAGTATAGGTGAATAAACTGGAACTGTGTAACAAATATTTATCTTCTGAATGTGGTGATGGATGCACTGAATATTGTATCCACTGTGGTTCAGTGGTAAAAGTAAAAATATTTCTTTAAAATTGTAAAGCCATCCATCCCAAAGTGAAAATCATTGTGTTGCTCATGAGTTTTGCTATGTTGGATATTTCTTGCTTCTTTCAAGCAAAATTACCTCACATATTATCACAAACTTGTTTCTTGAATAATACACTGCATTATCATGTGATTTGTGTACATTTTTATGTACTGTATAGCATGATATCTAATATGTTTAAAAATTTATAATATAATGATGGTATATAATATATTAATGATTTTTGTTATTTTGATCTGACATTTTGTATGGTCATTTTTGAAAATTTTCATCCTGTTCCCAAACAGACTCCACTTTATTTGTAAAATGTTTTCATAATAGAAATGCTATAATGCTATAGACTTTTTAATTGCTGCACTTGTGCATATGCTTGATATTATAATACATTTCATTAAACAGTTAATACACCAGCTGCTTTGGTGCTGAGTTTCTGGGGTTGGGATTGGGATAAATTTGAAGATGAGCATGTTTTAAGAAGCAGAGAGAGAGGAGGAGGGGGGGGGGGGGGGAATCCACTAACACATAAATATATATGTTCTTATGATACTGCATATGGGTTATGTGGGAAAACTATTGCATTAAAATTGGGAGGTACAAAATATCTGCTCTCAAGCTGAGAAGTATGATGGTGACCTTTAAACATACAGTACTGTTAGAGGCTTGACAGGGCAAAGAGTTGGGACATGGGAATAATGTTTTCCTGGCTATGGCGTCTGGGTTCACAGTCTCAAAGTAAGGGATGTATCACTTTTGACTCAGATGATGAGCAAGTTCCTCATTCTAATGTGGATGAGTCCTTGGAATTCTCTGCACTGGTGGGCAATGGAGGTTCAGACATTGCTGGAGCGAAAACAGATATCAATAGATATGTGTCTAAAGAATAAAGTGATAGCGTAAGAAATTTGAAAGAGAGTGAAGATCCGTCATAAACGGCAGATCAGCAATCACACCACCCTGGCCATGCTCTCATCTCGCTGGGGGAAGGTACGGGAGCCTAGGAACCATTACCTCCAGGTTCAACCATCAGTTCCTTGAACCAACCTACACAATACTAACCACAAGTCTACCTCAGCACAGAACTACTATAAACTTTATATAAGGTCCACTACCTAGTATACCCATAGTCGGGTTATCTGATTATTTAGTCGATAGTATTATTGTCTATTGTACATTTCTTGGTTGCATTAATGTGCCTGTAAGGCTGCAGAAAGCAAGAACGTCATTATTTAGATCTCGGTGTTATAACAATTAAACACTATTGACGGGCCGAATGGCCCACCTGCTCCTATTTCACGTTCGCAGTGAGTCTGGGAGAGCTATGCGACTGTATTTCTCATTCAGTTTTACCTCATTCTCTGCATGTACAGTGTTTACAAAGGGCGAAGACAGAGGCAACGCGCTTTCCGACTGGAGCAGGTCCAACAATGAGTGCAGTTGTGAGCTGGGCGCGGCGCCTTTAAGGGCTAGCGGGCTCCTTATCTGGCAGCGGGGGCGGGATGGGCCGGGGAGCGGCGTTTTCAGGAAGGCAGGAACCGGCAGCTGGCGCTCGCTTTGCTTAGCACCGAGGGCGAGGGGTTCCGATAGCCGCTGACGCTGCTGGGCAGCCGGGCTGCGCGTCTGCGATCTAATCCCGCCGGGAGGGCGGGCCAGGCCAGGCCAGGCGGACAGGAGGCCCCGGGATGCGGGCTCCAGCGATGCGGTGGTTCGGAGCCGCGCTGCTGCTGTGCTGGCCATCGAGTTTGCGGGGTAAGAGAGGCTGGCTAGCGGCGGGCTTGTGATGCGATGCTTTTTTTTTGTTCCCGCCCAGGGAATCACCGGAGTCCGAGGCCTTGGCCTAAAGCCCGGTGCTCTCCGTGCCGTGGCTGCGGGGGGTGCACGGCGCCTGGCCCGGGCGCTGGAGTGTCCCCACCCCGGCCCTCTCACCCACGTTGGAGGCCGTGTTGTTCCCTTGGCAGCGGATTGAGCCGGAGTACCGGCACCTGGCTCTCGCAGCTCTTCGGCCCGATCCTCCCCTCTCCCGTTACCCCAGCTCCCTCCTGTTGCACGGCCGGCCTTCCACCCCCTTTCCCCCCCCCATCACTTGCTCCAACGTGTGGGGTTTAACGTGACATTCTGGCGGAGCACTCTCGGCTCATCCACACCGTGTGCATTTTAAATTTTAATTAGTGTATTAATGTAAAAGGGCTTGTGCTGGTAAACAAAGATAGGCTGCAGTTTGTTTAGGATCCAGACAGGTGTTTATTCTAGGGGGGTAAACATTAGGCTACAGCAGGCAATTGAGTGATTTAAAAAAAATACATTATTTATGTCCATGATCGAGGTTTTCAACGCGATTATAATTGTGTAAGATCATATCGGTTTGTAACGTTAGTTGATGGGGAAAGAAGATATCCCCTTACACAGCTTACAAAGGAACGTGAGAAGTGGCACTAAATTTCTGTGAGCAAATCATTAGTCGCAAACTCCAGTCTGATGGCTCTTGTTCCACGGCACTTGGTTCTTGCACAGTAATATTTCCCCCGGGCAGAATTGGTTTAGGTCATCTCAGCGGCTGGTGCATGTCCACACCCTGTGATGAGATCCAGTTCGAAGCAATTCCAGGAAACGGACCGATTCTTGCGTGTGTTTACGTGTCGGACTTTCTCGACATTCATGCCAATTACCTATTTATCTTTTAGTTTTGCTCGCCCGTAAGATGTTGTCCTACGGTACTTTAGGGAAGGTATCAATGTATTTTAAAATGATTTTTACTATTCCCGTCTGTCACTCCGACACCGTTGAGGTTGGAGGAGCACATGTTAATGGCGGATATTCTATTGCACTTGTCATGTACAGTAATATATATATATAGTTTTTGTTGCCACAGTCCCGTTATCTATTCGGTAAATGAAGAGATTTGCTCTTTGACTTGGGTTATCATCATAAATGTGCAGGAGTCAATAAAACCGCAATGATGACATGCTGTGTCCAAAGGTTTTAATAGACAAATATAGAAGTTTTACATGTAGGTCGGCATCTTACCTCGCTCAAAGAAGCAACATTACGCAATTCACTAGGTTTCACAGCTATCAATCTTTAACAACGTGAACGGTTCAGGGTGTTGTGAAATTGAATGATCCTCTTTGTGTCCATTTCCTCCTGCTGTGTGGAAGAGATAAGTAAATTTATGTGTTTTTCTAAATTCAACCTAACATTTGAATAGTATCTAGACAAATCTTGCAGTGCAGACAAGAATGATGGTGGTACACACCTCTGGCTCTGAGGTGATTGTTGGACTGGAGGGTTATGTGTAGTTCCCTCTATTTCTTACCCATTTCTTAGCTTTCTGTTCATTGCAGGGAAATAAAACTCCCCAAGGATTCATTTTGCCTTCCCTAACTGCCGTTATGGTTTATCCTCGCTGAAGTTTTTCCACCTGAAAAACATCTTTACAAGGCTGATGACTTGATATTTGACTTGTAATTTAATAACTGGCCACACATGCTGCTGCAAGTAACAATTTCATTGTTCTACTGTCAGTACATATAACAATGAAATACTTTTGATTCTTAGTTCCAGTTTGGTATTCCGAAAAAAGCAAGGAATCGTGGGATTTTTCAAAGGTCATTTTGAACCTTTGCAAAAAAAAAGCGAACAGGATGCCTGATAGTAGGGAGAGAGGGGTGTAATAGCGAGAGAGAGAGGGGGGGGTAGATGTGAGTGGGAGAGATGGTGAGAGGTGGAGGAAGAGAGGTTTCAGTTAGACAGACAACGCAAAGCCATGGCTCGTTGCTTCTAGGAGAGTCGAGAAAATGTCCTCAATCGAGAGAATGCAACTTCAGAACCCCCTCGTCTCGACTGCACTGGAGATTTCTGCGGGCGCAAGGAACAAATGACCTAAAGTTTGCTTTGAGTGAACGGAGTGTTGTTGCCGTCCTCGCCGTACACCGGGCGTTTCGTGAGAGTGGTTAGATCCCGGGATCGAGGAGTCGGCGCCCGACAGGTGAGTGGCCTGCAGTAGCTGGTGCCTCTCCGCTCGCCGCTGGATGAACTGATACCTCTACTCCAGGGTCGGTCGCTGTCTCCTCGATCCCGCTGCTCGGCGGTGGCCGACTAGGATTCCAGAGCAACGACGATGCCTCCCATCAGCTCCTGATCCCCCACTGCCTGTCTGAATAATTTGACCGCCGTTGGTTGAGCTGAAGCTGGGATCCAACCATTCTCACAAAATGCCAGTGTACGATAAGGACGTTAAGAACACTCAGCTCACACAATGCAAACTTTAGGTCATTTGTTCCTTGCGCCCATAGAAATCCCTGCCCCCATCCATCCCAACCACGGCACAAAAGTCTAATGTGTAGGAAATCTGAAGGAGGGTCTTCTATCCAGAGGTCCACGGACGGGAGTGTCGGCCAAGGCCCGCAGCCAGTGAGGAGGGGGGACACCGGCCTCAGCTTGACTCTGCCTGAGCTGGACTTGGTGCTTCTTGCCTGGGCCGCCGCTGCGACGGGCAGCGCAGAGCCGAGCTGGAGCCGGCGCCCCACCCCTTCCTCGCTCCTCCTCTCCCTCCGGCCCGGGGGCGCTTTCCTGACGGGACATCCGGGAGGGGACGGAGACGGCCCAGCCGTCGCTGAGACGCAGGTCTGCACCCATGCAGTGGCACGGCCGCCGCGAGTGTTTAGCCCGAGTAACCTATGACCTGTGCATGCACAGTCGGAATACCGAACTGGCTTATTGTGAAGATCTCTACAAGGGTGAAACTAAATTTAGTCTAGGCGACCATTTTGCAGAGCATCTGTGCGCTGTCTGCACCAACCACCTCAATCTTTCAGTTAGTTGTACATCATTTTAACTTTCCTTCCCAATCTCTCACTGACCTGTCTGTCTTCTGCTTTGTCAATTGTTACGACAGGCCTAAACAATGTGAACGATCATCTGCTATTCTACTTGGGTTGCTTACGACCTCCAGAACTGAACGTTGAATCTTCTGATTTTGGGCAAACTGCATTCCAGTGCTCTCCTCCCACACACACTCCTCTGTTCACCTAGTTTTCTTCTCCCTTTGTTATCTCGTACCCTCACCCCACCCAACCTAACTATCTATCCATCATCCTTTCTCCCTTAACCCTTCCACTTACTTCCATCTGCCCCTTATGTCCTCCCCAACTGATTCCATCTATTACCAATCCCTATTTCTCTTTCCCCCCCCCCCCCCCCCCCCTCCCTCCCTCCCCTCCCTCCCTCCCTCCCTCCCTTACTGCTATATACTGGTAATGATTCCTGTTCCATCTCAGTCCTGATGCTAGGTGTTAACTCGCGATGTGTAGGAAAGAACTGCAGATGCCGGTTTAAATCGAAGGTAGACACAAAATGCTGGAGTAACTCAGCGGGTCAGGCAGCATCTCTGGAGAGGGAATGGGTGACGTTTCGGGTCAACTTCTTCAGACTTGCGATGTCTGTTTGCACCTATTTCCCCCCCACGGATGCTGCTTGGTGTGCTGAGTTCCTCCAGTATTCTGATTTGGATTCGAGCATCTGCAGTCTCTTGTCAGCATAGAATTCAGATGAGTTTAGAGAAATAATTATTAACCCCGGTTAGAATTTTATCTTGATAATCGCTCTCTTTAGTATTCAGGCTTTTTAAAAAACTGTTTGGTATGAAGGGAAAATAATTCCTTTGCTGGCTTGCACCATTGGCAGTCTCCTTTTATTTATGAGAGAGTGGCTGGGGAATGAGTTCTGAATTCCCAGCCAAGCTCACTTCTGCAAAATTTCTAGGAACACATTTTCTAGTGAATTTAAATGAATTTATTTTACAAACTATAGTTGAATCCTTGTCTAATTGTAATTAAGCAATGACATTTTGAAAAGGCTTCTATCATTTGGTTATCAGCAGTATGCGTCATCACTTTATTGACACCACTAAGCATTTAACTGCATCTATTTATTGAAAGATATATTTGAATGTACAGAAGTTGGAAGAAATGACCCTTTACACATCACTTAACTTTGCTCTACATCCAATGGAAAGATTATTTTGGTTTTCCTAAGTTAAAAAAAATCCTATTCAAATAAAATGCAATTTCCGTTCCCTGGTTTCACTCTGAAGAAATGGTGTTCTGGCTGTCTGTTAAACCTGCAGTGGGGAATATGGCATCCTAAGCTGATGCCTGTCCCTTTTTTTATATTTGTATCTACTTTCCCCAAAAAACATCTTTCAATTTGCAGTTGCTTCACCTTTGCTCCAGACTTTTTCATCTCCTGCCGTGCTGTTTTATACCGTATGGTGCTTCATATACTTTCCCGGATAAGCTCTAATGTTTGGTGTACTGTCAACAGAAATCCCATTAAGTAAGCACATGTTGGAGTAATTGAACACACTGAACCTCTCCTGGAAGTGGCTTTGCCTGGAGTGCCCGCAGTTGTTTTCTGTCAGTGTCACCAATGTCACACCTACATTGAAACTAGCTGGGGCCAATGTTCATTTATACATTAGTTTTTTTTCTTGGCAGTGATGTGGGGATGATTGTTTCCTCAATGCGGTTATAATTTTGGAGTAGCGTGCATTGATCTGTTGAAGGAAAAGCAGCCAAGTAAAGGTAGAGCGTATGTAGTATGAATGGAGCTTACCTCGGCATACATCAATGGCTAATAATGGGGTAACACACGCCTATGGCTTGGACTTACAACCAAAGGGTTAATTTGCTATCTGTTCCTTGTATGAAACCTGTTTGTTTTAAATATATATATATTTTTGCAGTTTTCCATCTATTTTGTTTTTAATTCTGATTTCAAATTTGGCACCAGCCGTTTCCTGAACAGGAGATCTGCAAAGTGGCTTGTTTCCAGCACACTTACCAACTGCTGCAAATAGACTTAAAGACAAATGCAGATAAGCCTGCCTAGCAGATTGCCACTTCCCTCGAAGGTGGGAAATGCCCCTTGTACCCACTTGACCTCCAGAAGACTGAAGCCATACTAATCGGCGTGGAATTATGACTGAGAGTCATCCTTTCCAGAGTCTTTGTTCATGTGCTGTCGCTCATCTTGGAGATTTGGAGCATGTATTGTCAAGTTTAAGAGGTGTCGCCCAATATAGCAGGATACGGCTGCTTGTAAATCTGAGTTTTAACGCTCCATACCCTAATAAGAGGCAATTATCAAGATGTGTAACATTTTAAGCTTATTTAGGTTTTCCATTTCAAATATCTACAGACAAATATAAAATCTATACTGCATGAAATAATACATTTTGCACAGAAATGTATGTATTCATGCAAGTTACATTTCTCTGACTGGTCTAAGATGGTCATAAAAAAAACCAGACTGTTTAAGAAAGAACAGCAGATGCTGGAAAAATCGAAGGTAGACAAAAATGCTGGAGAAACTCAACAGGTGAGGCAGCATCTATGGAGCGAAGGGATTGGCGACGTTTTGGGTCGGGACCCTTCTTCAGACTGATGTGGGGGGGGGAGGGTGGCAAGAAGAAAGGATTACCTGAAATTGGAGAAGTCAATGTTCATACCGCTGGGGTATAAACTACCCAAGCAAAATATGAGGTGCTGCTCCCCCAATTTGCGGTGAGACTTACTTTGGTCGTGGAGGAGGCCCAGGACAGAAAGGTTGGATATGGAATCGGAGGGGGAGTTGAAGTGCTGGGCCACCGGGAGATTGGGTTGGTTAATGTGAACTGTGCAGAGGTGTTGGGCGAAGCGATCGCCAAGCCTGCGCTTGGTCTCACCGAGGTAGAGCAGTTGACACCTAGAGCAGCGGATGCAATAGATGAGGTTGGAGGAGGTGCAGGTCAACCACTGCCTCACCTGGAAAGACTGCTTGTGTCCTTGGATGGAGTCGAGGGGGGAAGGTAAAGCGACAAGTGTAGCATTTCCTGCAGTTGCAAGGGAAAGTACCAGGGGAGGGGGTGATTTGGGTGGGAAGGGACGAATTAACCAGGGAGTTATGGAGGGAGCGGTCTCTGCGGAAAGCCAAAAGGAGGAGATGGGAGGATGTAGCCAGTGGTGGGATCCCGTTGGAGGTGTCGAAAAATAAAGATTGATTTTTTTTTTCCATCAGAAATAATAGGCATGCCTAGTTGGCACTCCATTCTCAGTTGTCCAACAATAAATATTTTGGATCATTGAATATGTAACTTCTAGGAATTACATTTATAATTGCTCAGATGTTAAGAGACTGGAAGTTCTGAACCATCACATAATGAATCAGTTGCTGAACCCCAGGTTTTCTGAATAATAATAATAAGACAGATGACTATTGGAGTCTTATGAAAAATTGTGATATCACTTCAAAACCATTCCAGAACTAAATTTAAAAAAATCTTTCTGTATTTGTTAAGGTTTGCTCCAAGGATTGCCTAAAACTTAACAGACCTAGTCAAGTGCTTTGGATATTGGGGTAAACATTTTTGGGAGGTTGCCTCTTAGAATCCGAGATAATGCATGTTCATTCTGTTTCTGTGTTCAACAGTGAGACAGACGAGGCTAGTGTGGGAACACAGATGGGGCAGGAGATGCTTCATGGAGTAGGTGGATTTGTGGTTTATAGTGTATTTCTCCTGTTTATGTAGGGCTTCTGAAAGCATGGACTTGAGCCATACCATGGACCTGAATACCACCCCTAATGTTTTTGCTCTGTTTTGAGTGGTTGCAAGTTGGGGATTACCGTGGGTCGGTAGGTGTGTTGCTTCATTCACAGAGGGTTTGAGTGTGTCATTAAAGTTTGTTTTTTTTTCTGCTTACCTGGTAATCTTTTTCTCAACACGTCCGATCCCAGTCCTGATTCTACATTACTATCCCACTGTCTTCACTATCAGGATCAATACTAATCTTCTGCCTGCTATTAATGACGCTAGTCTGTCCCTTTTATCTTTTCTGCCTTCTTTTCTGGAACCTTGGATAACCTGGAATATTGAGCTGCCAGTACTGGTCACCCTACAATCAGGTCATACTCGTATGTTGCTATGTACTGTCAACTCATCTATGTAACTGCAAATGCTTCATGCATTTAAATAAATACTTTCAGGGCTTTTACTTTGTTCTGAGCTGCATGCTTTTGTTTGCATATTCACTCTACGCTGTTACACTTGGCTTACCAATTTCTTTTTCGTGCTATGCCACTACTCAATCATTTTCTCTAGATTTATTAAATATCCCGTTTTCAGAGCCCTCCCATTGTCATATTTAGTTTGAAGCCTGTCTCCAATCCTGTTTCAATTCGGCTGTCCTTCATTGATGGAGACATGGGCTTCAGTGAGTTTAAAAAAAAAAAAAAAGGATGTGCTGCTCCCTGTATTTTTCAAGGAATTGTCAGCGGTGAAAGCCCTATCCATTGTCTTGGTGGAAGGAATTTGCAGTTCATTTCAGGGAGCATGTCATGGAAGGAGGAAGCTGGTGGTTATATTCCCTTTGCTGAGATACTCCTGTGTCTTTGTTGCAGTTGGATTTTTCACAATTGCAGCTTGTGAGGTTCCTGAGTATATTCTCCACTTCTGTAGGATATGAGATTGTGGTTACTGAACTCTCTTCACCATTGAGTTTTTAATCTTCATTGGGGATAGCCTCTGTTCCTGAAGCCCTGTCATGATGACTATGAACTGGATGGGTTGCACTGGGGGCTTTGGTCTTTCTTTTGTTTTTTCCTCCATCGAAGATGTCAAGCACAATTGTAGAAGAGTGTCAATGCGATGTCACAGCTGTGCCAAGCTGCATCCACGCATGCCATCAGGACCATTTGCAGTATTTTATTGAGTTCTTGAAGTGGTTTTACTTACCATTGATGTAATTGGGAATGAGAGCAGTAGAAATCGTTATGTTATTGCTTTTCATTCTTGTATCACCCCGAGTCTGTTATTAGTAATTTGACACACAAGACTAGGTTCAAGACTGATTTATCGGCTTGAATACTTGATCAAGACTGGCATATCAATACTTTGCTGTGTGAGTGAGATCTCTGTCAAAGTTGCTGTCTGTTTGCAGAAGTATTACTGAGGTGTGGGCTGCTTGTTCAAATGGTGTAAATATTTGGATACAATGAGTTCTGCTGATGTTCCAATCACCAGGAACTAAACAGGTTATTTGATTATTCGTGTGATTTGTGGGAATTGGCTGTGAACCAGCTGGATGATCATTTAATTGCACACAAAATGATGGATTAACTCAGTGGGCCAGGCAGCATCTCTGGAGAACATGGATAGGTGATGTTTCAGGTCAGAACATGACCTGAAGTAATTTCTTAATCAGTGCGACATGGAGTTGTGTAGCATAGTGCTCAGAGAGTTGTAGAGTTATACAGCGTGGAAATGGGCTCTTTGACCCATCATACCCACGCCAACAATAATACCCCATCTACAAGTCCCTCCTACCCTCGTTTGGCGCATATCCCTTTAAACATTTCCAAACCATGTCTGTATTTTCCAGAGATGTTGTCTAACGCGCTGAGTTACTCCAGCACTCTGTCCTTTTTTGCAAACCAGCATCTGCAGTTCCTTGTTACTACATTCATTTAAATGCTCTTTCTTGAACATGATGACAAATGACCATTCTTCATAAGAGTGAAACATTTTCTGCTTGCATGAGTTCCTGACACAATGGACAAGTACTTTTTTCCTTTTCAATGTAGCATTGATAACAAACAGATCTGCTAATTTCATGCAGTGGAAAATGCTAGTATTTCCTGGAAATGACACATGATTCAGTTGAAACCCACATGCTGATTCATGTTCTGCCGGTTTAAGATCTCAATCTGTACATACGCTTTGTTGTGTTCTGTCACTGCTACTGTGTAGGAGCTTGTGTCTTAAAAAGATTATCATGGCAGAAATTTGTTGTCATGCATTGAAGCTAACTTTATATAGGCCATAGAAATTTGTGGATTACAAAGAAATCACCAAGATTGATTTAGAAAAATCTCATTGTCAATCCACGTGGATTGATGCAGCTTTTTGGCCTATGCTGTTGGTTAAATTGTTAAATGAGTTACATGGGATACAAGGCAATATGTATTGCTCCTATTAATACTCAAGAATGCTTTTAATTTGGCTATTTTTGGATGTTACATGGCTGCGTAATAAATCTTCCATGAAACCAGGTGAATTTAAAGAACATGTGGGACTGGTGTTCTAGTGAGCCGGATGCTAAACAATCTCAATTTCTCAGCTGTAGATACAGGATGGTTGGAGTTTCTAATTCCTGCCACTTGTGCTCATCTTGAATGAGTCTGAGCAAATCTAGTATCTCATTGCAAATTGTTTTAGATAAAACATGAACTTGATTAAAAGGCCAGAAATCAAGTGCAATAAAGCAGCTTCTGAATAGATTGACCTAGCATTGTGGTCTCGAATAGATTGACACATTATAGTTGACCTTTAGAATTTGTAGCTTGAATTTTTCCACTCATCACGTCAGAGAGTTAATTCTTTGTAGACACAAAATGCTGGGGGAACTCAGTGGGACAGGCAGTGTACCTGGAGAGAAGGAATGGGTGACGTTTCGGGTCGAGACCCTTCTTCAGGCTGATGTCCGGGGAGTGGGCGGGACAAAGGTAGAATGTAGTCGGAGACAGTAAGACTGGTGGGTGAACTGGTAAGGGGGAGGGGTTAGAGAGGGAAAGCAAGGGCTATTTGAAGTGAGAGAAGTCAATGTTCATTCTGCTGAGGTGTAAACTACCCAAGCAAAATATGAGGTGCTGTTCCTCCAATTTACGTTGGGCCTCACTCTGACAATGGAGGAGGCCCAGGATAGAAAAGTCAGAATGGGAGGGGGAGTTGCAGTGCTGAGCAACCGGGAGATCACGCAAGTTAAGACGGACTGAGTGGAGGTATTCAGCGAAACGATCGCTGAGCCTGCGAATGGTCTTGCCGATGTAGAGAAGTTGACACCTGGAACAGTGGATACAGTAGATGAGGTTGGAGGAGGTGCAAGTGATAGATTCTTTGTGATATAGTTTTATTCTTTGTGATATTTCCTCTATTTTTCTTCATCACCTCCCATCTCACTCCAAACCCTCACATTGCACTGGTTATTTGACTTAAGTAATGTAACTGAGATGCATGCGTTATTTATACATCATGGGAGCAAAACTAAAATTTGTCTGGTTTATTTGATTATTCAAAGTGTGGAAATGAGGCTTGGCTAGTTGCCAATAAACAGGCTCAATCTTGAATGGCTAAATTAGACAATGTCTAGCTCACGATAAGACTGGTTTTGCCCAGCCTTCTCATGAGTTAGACATTGTCTAATTTAGTTGGAACGGATAAAATACCATTTGACAACTTGGTATCTCTTATAAAACTTTTTGTAGCAGTACAATGTTTTTTTCTAATTTGCATGTATGTTGAAGTTTCTGGAAATCTTAACTTGATTCTTTTTTTATACACACTTTTTATTTCATTAAATGAAAGTAGACGTCACAATTTGTACATGGTGAAACCAAAATGTATAAACATACCCTTTAATAAAATCTGACAATGTGCACTTTAACCACATGTGATTTGTTCTATTACAAATCTCAAATTGTGGAGTACAGAGGCAAATAAATAAATGGCGGATCTTTGTCCCAAACATTATGGAGGACACAGTATATAGTTCTAAAAGAACTTTAATGGCCCTGTCCCACTGTACGAGTTCATTCAAGTGCTCTCCCTAGTTTAAAAAAAAAAATCAAACTCGTGGTAAGCACGGAGAATGAACGTAGCGGGTACGTCGGAGCTCGGGGACGTCTCTTAGCGGCTTGCAATGCTAACGGCAGGTACTCGGGAAACGCGGTAAGCTCGGGAAGACTCGTGAAGATTTTTCAACTTGTTGAAAAATGTCCACGAGAGCCCCGAGTACTGACGGGCGGCCATTACCGTAAATCTCGGAGTTCGAATCAGGGCAAACTCGGGCGAACTCTTTGAATGAACTCGTACAGTGGGACAGGGCTTTAAGTCTGCAAGAAAAGAGATCATTGTTGGCTTGGGTAAAAGGTCAGATTTGGATATAATTTTGCCATAAAACCTTTTGCTATCTGTTTTAACACTTCCATTGTATATTCATATGCAAGAAAATTTGTTCATAATCATACTTTAGCTTGTTTAACAATCTAAAAGGTCAACCTGCAGTCGTCATGAATGTTGGACATTGAAAAGTAAATTATAAGTAGTTAATGAGTCATGAAAAGTCTGCCATGTTGGTGTGATGATACCAGCATGATAAAGCATGCCTTGCGGCATAGAGGAGGGTGTGATCCCATTGCATTAATGCATAACAGCTTGTGAAAATGTATTTATTTTGCAGCTTCACAGAAAATAGCTAATTTCTGCATTGCATGTGACCGGATAGCCACTGTATGCTAACACGATGCACTGTATCCCATCAGCAAGAACCTATTTGAAGTCCATGCCAGTAATGCTGCAAGTTACTTTGAATTCTGATTAATTGCTGGCGAAATTGATTGATTTATCCCCACCCTAGATTGCATTGAAGATTAAAAGCTTTATTCACCTGCAATCTCACAAGTTGCCTCGCATTGGACGATTCCAATAGCGGGGAGAGATGGAATGGGCTGGTTTGTTTTCCCTGAAGCAAAAGTGGCTGAGAGGTGACATGATTGATCTATATAAGATGTTGAGAGGCATGGATGATCAGAATTTCAAAAATATGAGGCCATGGGTTTTATGTTAGAGGAAGGAGTTTTAAAGGGGGTGTGAGTGTAATTTTTTTTCCTCTTGGTGGTTAATATCAGAATGCAATGACACAGGAGGTGGCAGAATCGGAAATGATCTCTGAGTTTAAGGGGCATTTAGACAGACACTTGTTATAAGGCCTAAAAGTATGTTGACCTAATATGGGCAAATGGGATTAACATAGATGGGCATAAAGCTTGTCATGGATGTGGTGGGCTGAAGGGCAGTTTTCTGTGCTTCACCCATCTATAACTTTGGCTCTCCAATATCTGTACATTTCACAGTGCCTCAATAATGAAAGGCCCTCAAATTTGGCACACACTCAATGACTGTTTTCTGCTGAATTCAAAGACATTGATTTATTTCTCCCAATACTCCTGAACTCTCCAGCTATTTTCATTACTTGCATGCTCTGAACATGCCACTAACTATTTCCACGTTGAAAAGTTGGCTTCTCTGAATGATTCCACACCCTACATTGTTTCCAAGGTTATGAACTTGAAATCTCTTTGGAAGCACGAGATGTCTGATATTAGAATTTGGAGCAAAAAATGAACTGCTGGAACAACTTAGTAGTTGAGGCAGCATCTGTGGTGGCATATGGGCAATTCATGTCAGCAATCCAGAGGCAGGGTCTTGACCCAAACTTGACCATCCATTTCCCTCCACAGATGGTGCATGACCCACATTTCCTCCAACAGTTTGTTTTGTGAGAGCTCTGTTAATGTCCACCAACAGAACGCTCCACACACATAGCATGTAATCAGCAACATCGCCTAACGCCCTTTTAAATCCCATTTGAACATAGAATTAACATTGACACGTATGTCCAATCGTAGATCATTTATCCCAAAGCTGTTGTAATAGCTCCTGTAATCGTAACAATTCCAGCAATGTAATCAACATTTTAACCCAAATATTTTTGCTATTTAATGTAAGTCAACAAATCGAGTCATTTACTAAGCAAAACAGGAAAAGATGTGTATTGCATGCACTTCCTTGTGACGTACTAGAACAACTATTGTTTATGGATTTTAAAATATGGGTGTTTCTAGTAGGCAATGTACTACTGACTAACATTTCAATTATGGAGTCCGAGATGTAACAAGCCCTTCTTACCTCTTCAAATTTGTGCTTTCCCATTCAGGCTCCTAAACTATTTATGGCCAAGTGAATTTTTACAAATTTTTATTCTTGAAGACAAACTTGACATGATTAACTTAATGTTTTTCTTGTAATGTCAAAGTTATCAATAGTTTTAAGACAAAGCAAACAAAAATGCAACCTTTTTGATTTTGACTACTTGGTTTCCTGGATTAAGAAATATTACATAATTCAAAAAATATGTATATGTGGTTAGAAATTCATTTTTATGAAATATCTTTCTGACGAGCTGTATCGAGGCCTAAGTGACTGTTCGGATGTAATAAGATGAAATTACAGTATTTATTGCTGCTTCTGTACTCCCAAAATTCCCTTGTGATCAGTCACCGTGTGAATTGTTTGTTTTAGAAAGAGTCATCTGCACTGCTGGTACAGTACAGCTTGACTTTTAAAAGGATATAGATGAAGAAACAATAAAATGGGATACTTTGTGTTACATTCAATTGGCTATGAATGCCAATAACAAATTGTATACTATTCAGAAAGGAAAAATGCATTATTGATTTGGATTTCCTATGTCCACTGAGTGCTACTTAAGTTTGAAATTATCCTTTTATCCACTTCCCCCTTGACAATTTCCTCTCCTGCATATAATATTTTAGCCTCTGATTTTGTTTTTTTGTTTAGCACTTTCTTGTCACCCCTACAATTTGTACGATGATGGGTCCTGACCCGGAATATCATCTGTCCACTTCTCTCCACAGATGCTGCTTGCCCAGCTGAGTTCCTCCAGCAGTTTGTACTTTGAAACTCCTAATGCTAAAAAAAAAAATGTTCCCCGCCACAAATGCTGCCTGCCTGCCTAATCTGTTAAGTGTTTCTGGCACTTACTGTTTTATTATAGATGAGTTTTATACAGAATAAAAAACAAGTTGACAGAGACACTGTTTGAAAATTGAAAATTTCTTTCTTCTGCTGACTTTAATACAAATGAATCAATATTCACAAATATAGTCCAAAGTGCAGCTTTCCACTGCAGTTCGGTTCTGGCTTTCAGAAATCCATGCTCCACAAGTCATGCACCCTTGTAGATCAACACATTTTTGTCGAGGTAACCAGCGTAATTTGGCACAAATGCAGTGGTCTGTTGGTAAATAGGAGACATGAGTCTGGTACGGAAATGTTAACTGATCTTTTAGTTTAATTGTACTAATATGAATTGTTTTTTTAATTAACTTTATTCATTAAAAAAAAAATCCTTTGAACATTTTGGTTTCGGTGACTGTTTCAACAGCTTTCGGGTGGGACTTCAACTGGCTGACAAAGTCATTCTGGCAACATAATCACTCCTTAAACAGAGCCTTCTGTTCAGGTGAAAACTTGTCACCAGCAGAAAACTAGACATGGGGCATGATGAACATGAATAATATGTATTTGGTGCTACTCCAATAATCGGAAAGCAGGAATATATTTTGAGCATCCAATTGGTTCTTGAATGCATAATACATATTTAGTTTGGTCCAGTTTATTATGTTACTACAATCAATTACTTGTGGGACACTCTGAACTTGGTAGTTGCCCTGTTTAATGGCTATTGGTTTTGATTGCACAACTAATAGTTTGTTTGTTCCACAGGGCAGTTGGGCAATCCGTTGAATAAGTACATTAGACATTATGAAGGTTTATCGTATGACACAGATGTACTGCATCAGAAACATCAACGTGCCAAGAGGTCAATTTTGCATGAAGACCAGTTTGTGCATTTGGATTTCCATGCACATGGCCGGTATGTAACAAGCGCGAGCAATTTCAGTTTGTCTTTCTTTAAAAACAATTACCTTGTCAGAACTTGGTATAATATCTTTATTTAAAAAATATATATATATAATCCATGTAGTTAATTTAGATTTTCAAGTTATTGCATGTATTTATGGGCGGAGAAGGGAGGATGAAGATTTCTATTCTTTTTTTAGTATCTATTTTAACCTATATCGAGTATGGTTTTACCAAAAGTGTTTTGATTCATCACTGCTGAGAAGAATTGAATGAATTATTCGGATCTCTAGTGCATCCATTATTGCATTGGAAGCATGCAGTGCTTAGACTAATCTTTGGGAGTGAAGGTCCAGCGGAAAAGGACAGATTTTGTGCTAAGTATTGGCCTCTATTTTTAAATGTTCAATCATGCTGGTAATTTTAATACTTGAGCAACAAAGTAGTTTTAATCAGAAGTTAGTTTGCTCCAGTTGTCTTTTAAATTAGACACTAGACCAATTGCGGACCCGTTGGGTCCCGTTCCCCAATGCAAAATTCCACCACTCGCCCAAAGCCCCCAAATGCACAGGCGCGGCTGACGTTTTTAAAGTTTAAAATGGCAATAATTTGTAAAATATAAGATCATTGTGAACGCATCTCACTCTCCCTCTTCAGTCCCTTATTCCCCTCCTCTATTATCCTCCCTCTCCCCACCCTCCACAAATCCTCCTCTGCTTCCTCCCCTCACCCCCTTCTCTCTCTTCCTCTTCCCCTCCTCCATTACCTCACCATCCTTTTTCCTACCCCTATCCTCCTCCATTCCCCCTCATTCCCCAGCACTCTCTCCTCCTCCACCCTCCTCCTTCCTTCCTCTTTCCTCCTCCCCTCTTCACTACCTCTCTCCCTCTCCTTTCCCCTACCCTCAGTCACTCCCTCCCTCCATAACCCCTCTCCCCTCCCTTCTCCCTCCTCACCTCCCCACTGCACTCCTCTTGCACTATCCCCCACTCCCTCCCTCCCCCACCCCCACAATGAAAATCGCAATTTATCAGTGAATATTGCAATTTAAAAAAAAACCTAAACACAATGTTTAGCTGTTAATGAAAACGGAAGATTTGATTAAGACGGATTTTTAAAATGTAAAATGAGATTCGGGGACCCCACTGTGACGTCGTTATGACGCGGCTGACGGGAAGGACAAGTGGAAAAGTTTTAAAAATGGCTTTTGTAAAGTTTAAAATGTCAATAGCTTTTAAAATAAAACATAAATCCGAACGAAACCTGTCCCTTTTACATCCCAGGATAATGGTGAGTGAGGTGGGCCAAAAATTGTAGCGCTATCATGTACCGTTTTGGCGGAGTTTTGAAACATCACGCACTCGTGCCTACACACAGAATTTTAGTAACATTTAGATAATCTAGAATATCTTTTCACTCCTTTGCAAATCTAAACTTTGTACAAATGTTGCAGAAATGTCAGGAGTCAACAAATTATTGAAAATCTGTTTCTCTTGAGAATCTACGATATATGTGTCAATGTTTAAATTGAAATCTTGAACCCTGAGGTATTGATAAAGTAATCAAACAATTTTTAAGCTATACTGTGCAACTCATTAGCCATACTGATGGTTTTTCCTCAATGTACTAATTCTTTAAATGTTTTTAGAGTAAACCTTCAAATGATACGGTATTCATTCAATATGTATAGTCGCACTAATACTAAATTAACATTGATTTGTTCTAAATCAATTGCTAAGAAACAGTAAATGAGGAAATTAAAAAACAAAATGCCAGACATGTACAGCTATTCAATTAGTATTTATGGCTGAATGCTTGGAAATAGACTTTGATCAAAAAATAAATACTTGATACCATCTGTGGAAACTATTGGTGTTAAGTGCTTATTATGGCTTTTTTAATGCATTTAAGTGAATATGACAATAATCTGTCATTTAAACAATTCTAGGATGATATTAAAATGGTGAATATTAGAAACACTCAGCACCTCAGAGAACAGCCATGGAAAGAGAATCAGTGACATTTCTGGTTGAGGAACCTTCATCAAAACTGGAAAAGTGTTTTAAGTTAAACTAATTTTAAGTTGCAGAGAAGGTGAGGGATACAACAAAGGGAATATTTCTGATAAATTGAGGTTATAGTTATTGGGAGCCAGTCTAGTGGATAGATTAATGAGGGCATGTTGATAAGGGAAACAAAAGACGAGTGAAAGCTGTGAAGTGCAGGTCTGAGTTATTGTAGAGACTGAGGCCGAATCATTAGAGCTTGAGGTGCCCAACAATTGAGGCAGTCTTTGTGGCGCGGGCAGCACAGCGGCGCAGCGGTAGAGTTCCTGCGTTACAGTGCTTGCAGCACCAGAAACCCGGGTTCGATCCCGACTACAGATGCTGTCTGTACGGAGTTTGTACATTCTCCCCGTGACCGCGTGGGTTTTCTCCGAGATAATCGGTTTCCTCCCACACTCCAAACACACAGGTTTGTAGGTTAATTGGCTTGGTATAAGCGTAAATTGTCCCTAGTATGCGTGTAAGGTAATATTAATTTGCGGGAATCACTGGTCGATGCTGACTCGGGCATGTTTCCGCGCTGTATCTCTAATAAAAAAAACTAGTTTTAATAAAAACATTTATATAGCCACACGGCTCAAATTCTCCATCTGTGATATTAATTTGAGTTTTCCAAATGGATGGTACGTTCCAGTGGCATGTTCTTGTATTGCATTGGTAACAAAAGCACTGATGAAAACTTGCAAGTTGTTGGCTATTTGAATCTGAGTATTGGCATATTTTTTGCCCTCTAAATAATGGCAAAATATAAAAAAATTACCTAGCAAGGCACAGTCTCAATATAATTTTAATATATAATATGCAAACACAAGATACTGTTTTTAAAGATTTCAACTAGCCTAAATGGTATTGGATTTATTGACACTAAGTGTTGTGGCGAAGTTTCAATGGGATTGGGGGTGTGGGCGGTAGAGATGAGAGAGAGAGGGGATGATGGTTAAATCCATGCCCCACACCAGCTTTCTCTGAACATTAATTCAACTCAATGGTTGGGACTAGACGAAGGGCATTGCTCGTGGAGCCATTAATGAACTCTGCTGATCGTTCTTCACAAGGATTTGGCATGGTGTAATTTTCATTTGAATTCAACAGATGGTAACTGCCTGGGAATCCTTGCCCTTGAGAATTGTTATAAATTTGATCAGCTGCTCAATTAGCTGATCCTGAACCCTCAGATAGAGAGGTTATAATGTTTGTGCTTGTTGAATACAGACTACATGTGTTTTGAATAGAAAGAGCAATCGGTGAGAAAGGCAGAGAAAATTGGCCTCATAATTTTTGAGCCATGCATTTAATTGTAAACTAGATTGCAAGGGAAGCTTTATCAGGATCTAATTGTGCGCATTTTTTTTCCTAATGTTTTGTGGCTTCGAGTGAATGGCACTGACATTATTTGAGGTAAAAAAACTAGTTCATTATCTTGTGGTAGGCTGCCTTCCCCACTTTGGAGAAATGCAAAGCGTCGATCCAAATGAGCATGCATTGGATGTCACAATGCAAACTGCTATACATCTTTGTATTGGGTAATAAGACTACTAAATACAGGCAATGTGTTTGCTTAGGATGTGACCAGTGACAATTGAATCTACAAAAATGCAGGCACTTCCGCAAAATGGCTTGGCCATTTAATCCATTATGCCTTGAGCATAAATTAATAGTTACTGCATTGATTATTTTCAAACTAGGGAATGATGGGGAATAATGTGTTATTTTTTGTTTTTTTTCCTCTGTTGCAATTAAATTCTGAATGATAGAAATATAGTATCTTTACTGTCATCAGAACACATCAGTTTTCAATGGCTCATGAAATATCTTGGATGTGTTGTCATTCTTGTAATGAATATGGAAACCAATGTGCACAGCAGATCGCTCAAACTGAATTATTGTAATGAGTAGATAATTTGCCTTTCTGGATTGATGGTCACATATTTTCCTTTACGGAGGGATAATTGGCCTGTAATTTTTTTTTTAATTGACTTTTCATCGGTGGTGCAGATTTGTCCTTGGGTAAGTGTCTTGTCTTGAGCGACTTGAATGAATAAGTTTATTGGCCAAGTTTTCACATACAAGGAATTTGCTTTGGTGCTCTGCCCGCAAGTGACAACATGACATACAGTGACAGTTAGGAATGACACCTAAAACATTAAACATTTATAAGAAAACATTATCAATTAAATATGCGAGGTAAATAAAATACCAGAGCAAAAGGAGGCTACAGATTTTTGGTTATTGAGTAGAGCTACTACTCGTGGGGAAAAAAAGCTGTTTTTATGTCTGCCTGTGGCAGCTTTGACAGTTCGGAGTCGCCTTCCAGAGGGAAGTGATTCAAAGAGTTTGTGGCCAGGGTGAGAGGGTTCAGAGATGATCTTACCCGCTCGCTTCCTGGCCCTTGCAGTGTACAATTCGTCAATGGAGGGAAGGTTGAGGCCAATAACCTTCTCAGCTGATCAGAAGATTCGCTGCAGCCTCCGGATGTTGTGCTTGGTGGCTGAGCCAAACCAGACCATGATGGACAAGGCGAGGACAGACTCTACGATGGCCGTATAGAATTGGACCATCATTGTGCTTCCTCAGCTGCCGCAGGAATTCCATCCTCTGTTGTGCTTTTTTGACTGTGGAGTCGATGGTAGCCCCCCATTTAAGCTCCTTGGAGATGATGGTTCCCAAGAACTTAAAAGACTCCACAGATGTGACTGGGGTGAGGGGAGGGGGAGCTCTCCAAAGGTCTACTATCAATTTCACTATCTTAAGAGCATTGAGCTCCAGGTTGTTGCAATCGATTAAACATGGTGTCTCTCATCAACCCAATGATCCTTGGTATTGCACTGGGGAGTCAGCCGTGAGATTTGTGCTCATGGGATTCAACTCTTCTGTCAACTGCCTTGTTGGTAAATGAAAATAGTTTGGATAGTTCCAGGTGCACAAAAGTGACATTTGAAAATTAATTTGATTCAGTGAATGGAATTATAGCCATAATTACCCTCCTCGCCACTTCCATTGAATTTACTGGATCTTTGGGTGAAAAAAGCTTAAATGTATTTATTGCTTTGTTTGTTTAGTTTTATATACAAAACCACAGCCCAATACATTCCCTTTATTCCTTGCAGTTGGCATAAATTTCAGTCTAATAATTATTTGATTACACAAACCATTATTTCTTGTCATAAGCACAAAAATCAGATATTCAGGTTTCATATTGCACTGGCCTCATCATGCCTGTGTGGCTTCTATCATTCTCTCTCTTACTTAGTTTAGAGATACAGCGCGAAAACAGGCCCTTCAGCCCACCGGGTCCGCGCCGACCAGCGATCCCTGCACATTAACACTATCCTACACCCACTAGGGACAGTTTTTACATTTACCTAGCCAATTAACCTGTACGCATTTGGAGTGTGGGAGGAAACCGAAGATCTCGGAGAAAACCCGCGCAGGTCACGGGTAGAACGCACAAACTCCGTACAGACAGCACTCGTAGTCTGGATCGAACCCGGGTCTCTGGCGCTGCATTCGCTGTAAGGCAGCAACTCTACCGCTGTGCCACCGTGACCGCCCTTTTGGCTTTTGTTCGTGTTGGGATACGTGGAGCCTGTGTTTTTCTGGTGCACTTAATTGCCCTCTTCTGTTTATTTTGTGCTGCACTTGACTTCCATAGAACTGTGCAACACAGTAACATGCTATCCGGCCCAAATATCAGTGCCAAACATGATGCCAAGTTAAACTAATCTCTGACTGCACATGATATCCCTCCATTCCTTGCATATTCATGTGCTTATCTCAAAGCCTCTTAAATGTCACTGTTGTATTTGCTTCCACTACTACCCCAGTCATGCATTTTGGGCATCCACCAATCTTGGGCATACACCAGACTTGCCCTGCACCTTTTAAACATTTCCCCTCGCACTTGAAAACTGTGTCCTGTAGCCCTTGACATTACCCCTCTGGGGAAAAAGGTTCAGACTGTGTACCCTATCAACTTCTAGGGTTCCAGAGAGAGTAATACAAGTCTGTTCAGCCTCTCTTTGTAGCTGATAGCCTCTAATCCAGGATGCAATTTGATAACCTCCTGCACCATCTCCAAAGCCTTCACATCTTTCTTGTAATAGGGTGACCAAAACTGCAGACAGTACTCCAAATACATCCTAAACAAAGCTGCAACATTTATCTTCCTGACATTTATCTGCAATGCCCCAACTGATGAAGGAAGCATATCATACACTCTTACCATTCTGCCTGCCTGTGTTGCGACTTTCGGGGAGCTATGAACTTGGACTCCAAAATTCCTCTGTGTATCAATGCGTTGTCTTGCCATTAACTGCATGCTTATCTCTTACATTGAACCTCCTAAAATGCAACATGTCACATTTGACAGTACACATCACGTCTCCAGATGGAATAGTGCCCATCCACTACTACGCTCTGGCTAAACCAGTTCTGAATCTGAATGACCAAGTCACTGTGGATACCATGCATCGTAATCCTTTGGATCGGCCTACTGTGAGTGACTTGATCAAATGACTCACTGAAACCTTCATCAATCACTTTCATCACCTTCATAAATTCAATCAAATCATTACGATGTCTTATTTCATTCATGTCTTTACTCTGCTTCAAGATGATTCCCAGCTAAAATAAAATGCATCATGCAATTCCATTTTTGAATCCTAAACTATTGCAAGGATGTTAACCTATTTTTGATTAGGCCTTTTACATTGCATTTTATATTTGTAATCCCTCTTGGCTTTGGAGGGAATAGCAAAATAAATCATTGCATTAATACTATTTTCACATTTCATGAAACCGCCTTTTACAAGCACTTTCATGCTTTGAAATTTTTATTGCTTCTATCATAGCCTGCATCATTGGCATTGCCCTTCATCTTCATTGCCTGTTTTATGCTATCCTGGCGCTGTTAATGGCTATACCTGTGAAAGTACTTTGCTGAAGAAAAATGATAGCAAAGGTTTCTTTGCATCAATCCTTTGTAACACTTCGTGTGAGCTCAAAATGAACCTTTTCTTTCAAAGCAGGAAATGAAACAGCTCACAGCACACAGCGTCTGTGCCAATCTTGGTGCCAATTTAAACTAATCCCATCTGCCTGCAAACGGTCTATATCCCTCCATTGCTAGTCTATTCGTCTGCCTGGCCAAACGATGCCCACATATATACTTCCACTCCTCCCAAAGAGTCATACAGGCATCTATTACTTTAAAAAAAACTTGCCCTCTGAATCTCCTTTTAATCCACCCCACCCACCTCGCCTTTAAACCTATGGCCTCTAATGTTTGGTATTTCCTTTCTGAGGGGGGAAAACAGATTCTGATTATCTACCTTATCTATGCCCCTCATAATTTTGCCTACATCCATCAGGTCACCAGTCAACCTCCGCTCCAGAGAAAACAATCTCAATTTGTCTAATATCTTCTTTACAGGTAACGCAGGCGCTGTTCTTGTGAACCTCTTCTGCCCCCTCTCCAAAGCCTCCTGTAACAAAGCATTTCTGTAATACAGCAACCTGAATTGCACACAATACTCCACGTGACCCTACCAAAGTTTTATTCAGCTGCCTCCTGAGTTCTCAGCTATTAAACTCATCGCCTCAATTGACAAAAGCATGTGGTGTTGCCACACTTGCGGACCTGTGGACTTGAACCCCCAAATCCCTCTATATTATTAAAAGTCTTGTCTGCCTGTCTGTCTGGTGGGAGGGAGTAACTGAGGGTTGGGAGTGACTGAGGGTAGGTGAAAGGAGAGGTGGAGGAGGTGAGGGGAGAGAAGAGGGGGTGGGAGTGTTGGGGGATGAGGGGAAATGAGCCGCGCCTGCGCAGTTGGGGCTATGGGTAAGTGGTGGAATATTGTGTTGGGCGAAAGGGTTACTTTGGGGGATGGGTGATGGGGGTGATTGGCTCCAGGGGGGGGGGGCGCCTGTCTCCGGGGCGAGCGCCGACGCCGCGCTCTGGGATCAGCCCTCCCGTGTGACGCCGCTCCCCCCCCCCACCGCGTTTGAGGGACGGGGCCCCAACGGGTCCCACTTGGTCTAGTGAACACTAAAGGTCTAGCCGTTTACAGAAAATAATAGAAACTGAACAAATAGCCCTTTTTTAACAGACGAAACACTTAGTCATTGATTATCAAAATAAAATATTAGCAGCTATGGGTTTGAGCAACATTTTCCATCAGGCTTGCTACCATTGTATCCTGGATGAAATATGCTGCAGTTTCAATTGCATGCTAATAGACTTGTAATGCTATTTGCAGAAGTATCATGCTTCCTAATTGAGTTTGCACAGTAGGCTAAATTGTAGCTTTGCAGGTAGCAATAGCTGGAGTAAATGCTTTGGTTACTGCAACATATTTGCAAGTTTATTGCTTGACTTGTGATCCACAGTACTTTCCTTTTAGACCACCTCTGTACAAAGGTGTGCACGCCAGGGGTTTGGGAGGAGTTGCAGCACCGACGGATGGGATGCAATTACTCTGCCATCAAACAAAGCTGGCATTAAAAATAAATGGGTTTCAGCACTTCCACTATAAAATAGTAATTTTGGTGGTCTGAAGAAGGGTTTCGGCCCGAAACGTTGCCTATTTCCTTCGCTCCATAGATGCTGCTGCACCTGCTGAGTTTTTCCAACTTTTTTGTGTACCAATAATTTTGGTGGCTCTGGTTCACTGAGCTGCCTGTGCTTGAAGCTCCCCTCCCGCACTTGGCTGAAGTAAAGGGCCTGTCCCACC